>NW_026057579.1:10026932-10304256 GCF_023721935.1 Panthera uncia
AACATTTATTTATTTTTGAGAGGCAGAGAGAAACCGAGTGTGAGTGGGGGAGGGGCAGAGAGAGAGAGAGAGAGAGAGGGACACAGAATCTGAAGCAGGCTCCAGGCTCTGAGCTGTCAGCACAGAGCCTGACGCAGGGCTCGAAACCACAAACTGAACTGTGAGATCATGACCTGAGCTGAAGTCAGACGCTCAACTGACCGAACCACCCAGGCACCGCTCAAGATGATCCTTATGGCCCCAAGTCTACAAATACTCCTGAGCCATGGTGCCAGGCTCCAATGCTGACTCTCTTGGTTCCAGTTTGCAAACGCTCCTCTTCAGTGTGACGCTGACCACCAAATCCATCCCACAGCCTGAGGTCTGACCAGGTTCGGTAGATACCTGCCATATTTTTGACCACCCAGCAACTTTTAAATACCCCCTCTTAGGAGCCTGGTTATCCCTAAGAAAGAAGTCAGAACTTGCTTTTTTTTTTTTTTAGTTTTTAAAATTTTTTTAATGTTTATTTATTATTTTGAGAGAGAGAGAGAGAGAGAGAGCGCACCAGCAGGGCAGGGGCAGAGAGAGAGGGAAACACAGAATCCAATGCAGGCTCCAGGCTCTGAGCTGTCAACACACGGCCCAATGCAGGGCTCGAACTCACAAACCTTAAGATCATAACCTGAGCCGAAGTCACTTAACCAACTGAGCCACTCGGGTGCCCCAGAACTTGCTTTCCAAGCCTCCCCTGGAGCTAAGGTTTGGGTATGTGATCCAGGCACCTCTGATCACATACGACCACAGAGATGGTGATTTGGGAGCTATGGATATGAAGAAGGATTGCCCTGAAGCCATTCTGGTAAGGGTAGACATGGTGACATCCAAAATTTCACAGACAGGGCTTGTGAGATCCTTCAGTAGAGGCTTTAGCCCCGAATTTAGAAGATGAGCTACTGTGGTAGGCAGAATAATGGCCTTCCAAGGATGCCCGTGGCCGAATCTTTAGAACCTGAACGTGCATCTGGGACTCACGTGGCTGATGTGGCCAAGCTCAGGATCTCGAGATGGGGAGCTATCCTGGATTATCTGGGTGGTCCTGATGTACTCTGTAGAATCCTCATAAGAGGGAGGCAGCAGGGTCAGAGTCCGAGAAGGTGATGTAATGAGGAAAGCTGAGGGAGCGAAGGGGACTTATCCCCTTGCCTGAACCCATGTGCACGGTCACTAAGAGCAAAAGCTCTGGTGTTAGTGACACCTGACTTGGGTAAGTCCTTCACTATGTGGGGCCGCCTCTGTAAAGTAACAACCACAACACCTTCTTCCTGGGTAAAAGGGTGCTTTAAGAACTCCTAGCTCATAGCATTGCCATGTAATGAATGAAATGAGACAATGTATAAAGATGCACTTGGCTCAGTGCTTGGCGTAGTAGGCATGTGATTATACACGTGTCACTCCCCACCTGTTCCGCCAGTACTCCCCTATCACCCCTGCATTTTCATGCTGACGTTTCTTGTAACTTCAGAGTCCTTCTGGCCTTTTCTTTTGCCTGGCAAAACTATTCCAAGATCGAGCTCAAATATTATCTCCTTGTGGAACCTTCTCTTTGACTCCTTCAAGCAAGTCCCCACCCTGAATGCCTCATCTGATTCTGTTGCCATGGCTTGCTTACAAAGGCACTTCTGCCATTGAGAGTCTTTTTCATTTTGAGGTAGATAAAGCCCAGCGTGACCTCTCCAGGAAACAGGAGCCTCTCGAAAAATGTCAGGTGAACATTCCCAGAATGATGCAATGATGGAGAGGGGAAGGTTGGAACTGCCACCTGCCCTTTCCGGAAAGTAAGGTTTGGCTGGGAGCGTGAAAAGTTCAAACCTGAAACATCATATGATTGCATAGCAAACCTATGGAGGTGTTCTAGGTGGGTTTAAAGGAAAACGACTCTGAGAAAGTTGAGGATTACAGGTGGCTCGGTTGGTTAAGTGTCCCGCTTGACTTCAGCTCAGGTCATGATCTCATGGTCGTGAGTTTGAGCCCCACATCGGGCTCTGTGCTGACAGCATGGAGCCTGCTTAGGATTCTCTCTCTCCCTCTCTCTCTGCCCCTCCCCTGCTTATGCTTGCATTCTTTCTCAAAATAAATAAACATTTTTTAACAAAAGAAAGTATAAATTACATAATGGGTGCGTATGAGCAATTATTTTACAGAGGATTTTTTGGTGCACAAAAGAATTGTTTTCTCTAGAGAGGAAGTCGTCCCATTGCTATAAGCAATTATCTGCTTAACAATTCCAAATGCAGGCAGGGCAAAAAGCCCCAGTGGTAGAGGCCACTGCCAAGTGAGGTTCTATCTGAAATTAAGACAAAGCACCTCAGAGCTGAGTGCCAGTGAGAAAAAGACATTGCTGGGCGTGCAACTATTTACACGTTTGTGCAAAGTCAAGTGCATCTGAGTGGTATTTGACTGTTTTTTTTCCCAGAAGTCAGCAAGAAGTTTCAAACCCTCCAATGTATCTTTATTTTCAATGTCAAATCACAAATTGCAACTAAGATCACTGGGCAAAGGGTTATTTTGTAAGGGCAAAGGGTTATTTTGTAAGTTACTCGGACTTTCAAACAAAATACACAAAAATGGAGATCACAAAAAAAAAAAAAATGGAGATTACTCCTTCAGGGCCCTATGAATTGGTGAAACAAATGTAGTTTACAACTCAATTGGGCTGTGGCCCACAAGAGGCCCCGTCTGCCTCCACAGAAACCTTTTCTGTCAAGTGGGAATTACACTTAGAACCACTGGTCCACTCTTACCCTCGGCCTGCTGACATTAGCAACAGAGTTGCATTCAGAAATTCAGAGACAAGAGAAACATGGTTGGGGTCACTCAGGCCATGGAACCTTTGTAAGAACAAAAAAACCAAAAGGTCATGACCTTGGTTGCCTCTAAAGTAAAGACTTCTCTGTTTTAGATTATAAACTGGTTTGGATGAAAACCAGCTGATGTGTGGACAATCTGATGGGTTCAATAGGCTTTTTTCAACCTTTGTAATTATCTCTTTGCTAAAGTAAATGTTAGCATAACCATTGACATTTGGTAAGTTATTCTGTGCTACTCAGGATAGGAGACAGATAAACTTTTATCATTTTTTTTTTGAGTAGTTAATATACATATCCTATCACAGAACCTTATTCTGTTTTGTCGCTATGCTGTGTAGAAATATATTTCTATACAGTTAAGTTCAAATAGTTGCACCTGGGTGCAAATTGCTCTGTTTTCCAGTGTGTGCCTAATTCTGAAGACACGGCACTCCTTTGAGAACAAGCAGTGAATTTCCTCTGCAAGCCTGGAGATCGGGCAGAAGTAACCGAGAGGCCCGGCTGAGGACCTACTGGGGAAACAAACCCAATCAAAGACGAAGAGGCCCGATCACGGGCCTCTTGGGGCGTATTTTTGCTAAGACTGATCACATGTTGCTCTACTCCGGCAACATAGGATGTACCCCTTCTCAGATCCATGAGCACACTTTTTCTAAAAGATAGGAAACATGCCATTTCTCAATAAGTAGACAACCTGTCAAAATTACGCGGAAGTAAAATTGTAACTAGAGAGCCTTGGTCCTTTACAGCCATTAATCTCTTCTATCCTCTTTGAAAATCCCGAGGGGAAGAGGCAAGTGACAGCAGCTCTCACACAGAGACATGGGTGCATGAAGGACTCCTGTCAACTTGACAGGATCTAAAATAGTCCTTTGGCAACTGAGCAAAGGATGGGTTCCAGGCAGAGGGGCAACTGTGCACATCAGAGGAATGGGTTCCCTCCCTTCGGCTGGGGCAGGCGCTAATCCTGCGGTCTCCCCAGGACGGCAGCTGTGCTCTAAGGGTGGCCATCGGATGCTTGACAAGAGCCAGCTCAGGGAGTAGCCCAGCCCAAGCCCATACCCGCACGCTGCTACTGAAAATGTTTTAAAGATTCATAACGTCTTACGTACTCCACTTAGCAAGAGCAGCTGTCCGTGTTCTCCTCCCTCCTTGCAGAGTAGGGCAGTATCAACCTCCCTTTGGAGTTCGACCAAGTAATAGGAGTCCCCACCCTGGGCGTTATCAGCTTGTGTGTGAGTTGCCGGGAGACTGGTTTATTTCACGTTCAGCAAGCGTTTCCTGAGCTCTCACTACATGTAGGGCTCTGCACCATGGCTTGGGGGAAAGTTCAGAGAGGAGTAATAATATTCATTAAAAAAAAGAACTGCTCAGGGCGGCGTAATAGAAATAAAAAGATCAGAGGGTCGCCTGGATGGCTCAGTTGGTGAAGCTTCTGGCTCTTGGTTTTGATTCGGGTCATGATCTTGCGGCTTCATGCGTTTGAATCTCGCATCAGACTCTGCACTGGCAGTGCGGAGCCTGCTTGGGATTATCTCTTTCCCTCTCTCTCTCTGCCCCTCCCCCACTCATGCTGGCTCTGTCTTTCTCAAAATAAATAAATAAATAAATAAATAAACGTTAAGAAATAAAAATAAATAAATAGTAAAAAGATTAGCTCCAGGGTATCACACACCTACTGTGTGTCAGTCCCCATGTTTGCCCTTAATTGTCTCGTGCAATCTTTGGAACAGCCCTGCAAGCTGAGGATCTTCATTCCCGTTTCACAGATTAAGAAACTGAGGCTCAGAGAAATTACATGACTTGGCAAAGCTCAAAATATCAAGGTTGGGAAGGGAATTGATTCAGTGGCAAATGGGGGAGTCCTTGAAGGTGGTTGGGCAGGGACATGACCTGATCAGAGACTAAAGAAAAGAAGTGTGTAGAATGGCAATAGGATAAATCAAGAGGTGGGAAATTAGCCAGGGGTCAGTTAGCATTTGGTGGAAAATGTGCTAAAGATTGACATACAAATCTAAACAACACACACATATGCTTTAAAAACACGATCATCTGCAATAAAAACTACAAAGAAAAGCCAGGAAATTGCAAATGCAAAAATTCAGGCTAATAGTTACTTCTGGGAAGGGGGAACAGAAAAAGGAGGGAGGATATAATAAGGGTTGAAGTTTCAGTGGGCTTAAACTGCATTTATTTTTGTTTTATTTATTTTATTTTATTTTTCAACTTTATTGAGGTATAATTAATAAGTAAAGCTGTAATCTCTTAAAATACACAATCTGCAGGGCACCTGGGTGGCTCAGTCGGTTAAGCATCCGACTCTTGATTTCTGCTCTGGTCATGATCTTGCGGTGTGCGAGTTTGAGCCTCGGGTAGAACTCAGCATTGACAGCATGGAGCCTGCTTGGGCTTCTCTGTCTCCCTCTCTCTCTACCCGCCCCCCCCCCCCCATCACACATGCACCTGCACTCACTCTCTCTCTCTCTCAAAAATAAATAAACTTAAAAAAATACACAATCTGATATTTGATATACATACACATCACAAAAGGTTTCCCACCATCAGGTTAATTAACAGACCAGTCACCTCATGTATTTCCTTTTTCTTTGTTTTTAATTTTTTAAAATGTTTTATTTATTTTTGAGACAGAGACAGAGCACGAGCAGGGGAGTGGCAGAGAGAGAGAGGGAGACACAGAATCCGAAGCAGGCTCCAGGCTCTGAGCTGTCAGCATAGAGCCCAACGCGGGGCTTGAACTCACAAACCGCGAGATCATGAGCTGAGCCAAAGTCGGACGCTTAACCGACTGAGCCACCCAGGCGCCTCTCCTTTTTTTTTTTTTTTTCTTTTTTGGTGAAAATGCTTAAGTTCAACACTCTCAGCAAATTATACTTATACAGTATAGTATCCCCGAATAGCAGCCACAGAAGCTGGGGCACCAGGCGTGTGTACAAGCTCTTCCCAGAGAGATGGTGATGATCTGGTTGTTATAGCTGGGATGAACAGAGGGAGAAGGTGGTGGAAATGCCCACTGGCATCCCTGGGTTCCACTGAGGATCGTAGCTAGCCCCTAGATGCCTGCAGATTAGAAACCGGAACCTCAGATAGAGGTTGTAAAGTCTCCTGTGTCGCCATCTTGATTCCTCTCCTTGCCTCATTCAAATAATGGTTACATTCTCCCTGCCTTGTGCTGTTTTGCAGGCACACGGGTGGTCAATACGTTCTCCTTTGAAACCCTGTGTGCTAGCGTTTTAGAAGTTCTCCCAGCTCAGAGTGCTCTCAGTGTCTCAGTGAAGTTTTCAGTGTCCTGAGACAAAACCAAATACCTAATAGTTTTGTTTTTCAGTGGTTAGGTCCACATAACTTCAAAGTAGTGGATTATGTGGTGTCTCTTGGATGTTTAAAATACCCAGTGGTGCTCCTGTGATTTCACTGTGGTCTTCTGGATGGCTCAGCACACAATCTATCTTCAGATATGCTCATGGGTATGAAATGTCTCTAGATATAGATATAGATTAATTATATAGATTGATATAAAATATTAATATTTAATATATAAGGGCTTGTTCAAAGCTGAGGTGGATGGAGACATGAAAGGAGCATGGGATTCCCTTGGCTTGGTGATGGATTGGATGTGGGGAGGGGAAAGTCAAGGCCTCATTAGAGTGTCGAGGCAGGATGTTGAGAAAAGCATAACGTCGGTGGTAGGAGCTGATTGAGGGATTATAGGAAGAAACAAATGTAGTTTGGGACGTAGTGAGTTTATGGCAGCAGAAGATATTCAGATTGCCAGAGACAGTTGAATAATTGGTATAAGCTTACATTCCAGAGATCTGGACCCAAGAGACCGATTTGGAGACCACCTACAGACTAACCCTAACCCTAACCCTGGCTGCTGGAGGAGTGTGATGGGAACTGAGGGCAGAGACCAGGGAAGCACCCACACATTTGTACAGGAGGAGTGAGAGAAACTTGTGAGAGGACCGCGAAGGGGGAGCAGCTTCAGAGAAATCAGGGGGAAGGGATTCTGGAAAGGGGTGGGGCTACGGGGGATTGTCAGTGGAGTCCAGTGCTGCTGGGACAGTCAGAGGAGAAAGACAGTTACAAGCCATGGGAACGGACAGTCAGCAAGTCATGAAAAACAGATCATGGGTCAACCTTGCTCTTTCAATAAATTTGAAGGTAAAGAGAAAGTTGGAAAACTGGCCTAAAGGGATAAAAGGGGTAAAAGGACTTTTCATGGCTGTTACCTATGCTCACTTACAGGCAGAGAGAAGGAAGCCAAGGGAGAGGGAAGCTGTAAAGCAGAAAAGTAGAAGGGGCAAGGACTTCGGCCAAGTGACAGAGGAGACAGGAGGAAACAGGGTCAAGAGCACCGGCCAAGAAAGACCAGTGCTCCTTTCTCAGAGACCGGCATGGGTACAAGGGAAAGCGGGATGAAGGTTAAGTCCATGGGACAGACATTGAGAAAGGTCCTGCCTAAAGGCATCGGGTGTCTCAGGAAAGTGTGAAGAAAGCCTGCAGGAGTCAGGTTTGCTCAGGGGCTTTAGAGCCAAGACCAGAGAAGCCAGAAATCAGCCAAAGGGGTGCAAAGGATCCTCCCACAGCCTTGAGGTTCACATAGAGTTTCAACAATCCGATCCGTGTCTGGTGGCTTCGGGGAGCTCTGCTCTGTGGCTGTCTTCCATCAGGGCTCAGCAGCTCCGGAGGGAGTGCAGACGGGACCAGGGTGGCATGGTCAGGGCTGGGCGGCAGAGGACAGGGCATGAGGGCATCAAAGAGACATCTGGTGATCATCTGGCCCCAACGTGGGGAAGGGAGGCAGGTCTGACAGGTGCAAGGAGGGGTGAGATCTGGGAGGGGCCAGTGTCCTGTCAGATCCATCCCGACTCTTCCCAGGCTTCCCAGCCCGCCAGCTGGTAGGTAGCATCCACCAGTGGAGGCACTGCCAGAGTACTGGGGGTGGAAGAAAGGGTGACTCGAGGCTATTTATCACCTTCTTCCCCTCCCTGTGGCATCACTGGTGTGGGCTGTGTTTCCTCTTGGGCTCCAGGCCCTACAGGGAAGTCCCTCCCTCTGTGGTCCCAGCTCCCAGAGAGCAGCCCCTGCCCTGGGCTGGTTTCTGGCCTGGTTATGCCCCCCTCTCCTGCTGATTCTCCAGTCCCAGCGCCGGTCATGGGTTATTGCAACCGTGAATATCTCTGTGACCCGTGAACCAATTCCCTGGTTGAAATATCTAGAGTGGGTTCTGTCTTCCTAAGTGACTTTCACAGATACGCTGGAATAGAAAGGAGTCGAAACCGACACCTCCTTTTTGATCTGCTCCCATCCCCTTCTTTCTCTTTTGCCTCAAAACAAGCGAGGAACAACATGTAGTTTTTAAATTGTCGAGTGGAGTGTGGCCAAGGAGAGTGCAAGTGTGCACACAGTCTTCACCGTGTAGGGCCTGGGTGGCCATCCCGGGCCTGGGTTGATTGCAAGAGCCAACACGAGCTTCCTTGCCACCTTTCTGAGATGGGGCCGTGGAGACACAGAGCCAGGGGTGAGTGCGTGTGGTCATCTATAAGGCCCTCTGACCCAAAGTAGTTCTGCCACCATAGGTCTTGGTAGCTGAAATTCCTCTTTTTTCCCCCTTTGACTCAAGTTACTCTGCGTCTCCAGGAAGCTTATATTTAAATAGGATAATACAAGAAAGCCACTCAGTTAGACCAAGATGGACTACAGAGATGGCAGAAAACTTTAGGAGATGGAGCCCTTGTAGGAAGTTTGGGTTTGTACAGGCAGAGGGGAAGGGAGAAGGCCTTCTAGGGACAATCTGGGTGGAGGGTGGCCCAGGGAACAAAGTGCAGAAAGGCACAGGTTTGCTAGGGGGAGACAGTGAGCACCTCCACCTGGCTGGTGCTTTCAGCCATAGAGAAAGAGAGAAGTTAAAAAAATTTTTTTAAACATTTATTTATTATTGAGAGACAGAGAGACACAGAGCGTGAGCAGGGGAGGGGCAGAGAGAGGGGGAGGCACAGAATCCGAAGCAGGCTCCAGGCTCCGAGCTGTCAGCACAGAGCCCGACGCGGGGCTGGAACTCCCGATCTGGGAGATCATGACCTGGGCTGAAGTCAGTCGCCTAACCGACTGAGGCACCCGGGCACCTCAAGAAAGAGAGAAGTTTAGATAGGTCAGCTGGAACCTATAGGACGTTGACTACCAGACTATGGATCTCGCCTTCACTCAGGAGGCAATAGGAAATAGTCGGAAATTTCTGAGTCGAGCTGGAGTGTGTCGAAAGTGGTTACGTGGAGGAGAGTCAAGCCCTGAGCCCGGTGGCCGTGTGGAGAATGGATCAGAAACTGGGGACAGGTAGAGCGATGAGGAGGCCATTGCAATAATCCAGGGGTGTTGTGGTAAGGACTTGAGCTGGAATAACGGCAGGGGGCCAAGCAAGTGAAGGACATGAGAGATATTAGGAACAAGTATTCCATAGGATTAGGCTGATGGGATAGGAGGGTTCTAGGAGATGGATGAGATTCGAGCAAGGTTGATTTGTTGGAAGCACTTCCAAAATGTGCACTTTGTTATGAACCCACAGATATTTATGACTTCTTGAGTGTCATTACCTAACTCATTTACCGTCTGGAAATTCACATCCACTTTATCCATCATGTGGGACTGACTCCTACTCTGTATGTCTTTGCAGATAGATTACCTGACCTTGTAAAGAAGTTTTTATAGCATGATAACAGGTAGTTATTTTTAAAAAAAACAAAAAACAAGACTTAACAGAATCCCAGAACTCCCAAATCCAGACTTGGTCAAGGATTACTAGAGAAACTCAGAACTGGAAGCTAAGCATTAACTCTGTTTGCCCAACTGAGGGACAGATAGCACCGCTCTGCAGGCCAGCTCAGGCCACGTGACAGCTCAAAGCCCAGGTGCCTTATCCAGGAACCACTCCCGTGCCATGCAAGTGGCCCTGGCCTTGTGGAGGAGGGTCACATCTACCAGAAAAGAAGACCATCCTATCACTAAAGAAACGGTTATTCTGTGCATAATACTGGGTGTTAAATAGAGCCGTTCTTAGCATTTTCCGAAAGTTCAGCCAAGACATTTAGACTTCAAGTGTGAATGAAACATACCATACGGTGTGTGTGTATAAACGTAAGGATGTACTTGAAAACAGACAATATAAGTGATAATAGGAGAGAACCATAGTTGATCCAATCTACGGAAAGGGACAGAAATTCCATTACCTTGGTTGAAAGATTTTCTTCTGCGTAATACGGAAGTAATAATGCGATGATCACACGGTCACTGCCACTCTTACCTCGAGAATAATTTCCCTACCAGTCACTCTGACTAGACCCTCAAAAGCAGGATTTCTACCTAAGCAGCTTAAGATGTGTGAGCATCAGGTACTCTTCAGCCTGGTGTGCTTCCTAGAAACCTGCACACTTAGCCCCCACAATGGATGCGGGGTACCAATGCTTCAAAGTCCCTGGCAGACCCGGTCAGCTCACAGACCCAGTTCTCAACCCCCTGCCCCAGCCCATTGTTTCCCCCTGTCTCTGTCCTGCTTTTGAGTGTTCAGCTCATCAGCTTCATTTTCCCATTCCTGTCCTTCCTCCCAGAAGATTCGAGACACCGTGTTCCCTTGTAACTTTGACCTTGGTGCCTCTGGGTGACATTCTGACTCTCTACGCTGGCCGTGCTTCCTGTTTTCAGAGAATATTGAATTTATTCACGATGAAAATAATGCTAAGTTGCTCCCCTCCCGGTTTAAATGTACACTTCTGGCAAGGTCCTGGTGTCGAGGCAATGCGTTCATTCATCTAACAAGTGTTTAGTGAGCACCTACTAAGTATGGAGCACTGGGCTAAATGCTAAGACACCAAAGTGAAAGTCACGTCCCTGCCCCCAAGGAGCTCTCCAGCTGGAAGGGGTAGAAAATTATAACGCACAAGCATATACTGGCCACATAGGAATTTGCTGCCCTCGGTCCAATCCCAAAATAAAACACTTAAAGCCAACCAGAAGGAATAGGCTAGAGTAAAATCTGTTGTGTTTGGGGGATCAGGAATGATTTATATTCTTATTTAAAATTCACATTAATGTTAAGACAGTATTTATAAGTAAATAGAAAAGTAAATTTTGGATAATGTCTGCTGTGACCAGCAACCCCACCACTCACCGGTGGTGTCTGGGGAGGCGTTTGATTGATGGGGTCAGACCCCCACGCAGGCGCTGGGGACATTACTCGTCACCCCTCCGTGGACACTTATCCACCTGGGCTCACCTGCAAGAACCCCCAGAAAGGTTCAAAATGAACACGGGATGAATCACACAGTTCCTTTCTTCAGCTCTCCTCCACCTCCCTGTCTCTCTTTTGCTCACCCTCTGTCTTCACTCAGTGCCTGCGTGTCGACCTTGATGAGCCCAACAGTGTGTTGAGTATTAGTGTGGATGCAAAGACCACGAGGTCCTTGCCTTCGAGGGCTGGCCCGGAGTGAGATTCTAGGCCCACCTCTGGGTGAGGAGGTGGGGAAAGTGGAAAGAGCAGGAAGAGAGCAGGACTGGGAGGAATGTCTATGCAACAGAAAGGCTGCATGCGGATGTCACAGCTTCAGTGCATGGGGGTCTGGAGCCTCATCTCCACTCCGTTTGGGAACCTTGAGAGGCATTTGGAGGGGTTAACTGAGGTACGTGTTATGTAACCAGGGCCACTGCCTCTCAGGGAGTTCACAGCAGGACACTCAAGTGCTGTCAGCGTTTGCTCTGTGGTGACTTCCAAATTAGGAAGCCCAACTAGCCTGGAAATCCGGGAATGCAGGAGGAGAAAGAGACATGTCCCAAAGAGGGGCTGAGCTAATCTTGCCCCATAGCCTGCAAAGGAAGGGCCACAGGCTCTCTCTCTCTGGCAGTACTCTGATCACCCCCTCCTCAAAGGCAGAGGGAACTTGTAGCCCCTAAAACTAGTTTTGTTTAACTTCTGACAAGGAGTGTATTTGTCTTTATCAAAAGCATCAGGCAAGAACAAGTGTGGCTTCATGAATTCTAATTCCATCTCATAGTCTGTGCTAGAAGATGAGTTTCTTTTAACTTATCAGTGCCAATGAGCAAATTAAAACGGGTTTGACTTTCGTCTGGTGTCGGGGATTCAGGCTCAGGCAATACTGGCCAACGATTATCATTTGTGGTAGAATTTAAAGTGAAGTTTTGAGGGGCACCAGTGTGACTCAGTCGGTCCAGCGTCCGACTCTCGGTTTCGGCTCAGGTCATGATCTCATGGTTTTGTGGGTTCGAGCCTCACACTGGGCTCTGTGCTGATGGTGCGGGGCCTGCTTGGGATTCTCTCTCGCGCTCTCTCCCCCACTCTCTTTACCCCTCCCCCGCTCACTCTGTCTCAGTGTGTCTCAAAATAAATGAATAAACTTAAAGAAAAATAAAGTGGAGTTTTGATTCACGAATCTATCATTGGCTGTTAAATCAGGCAAATACGTGTTTTTTACGTAGCGGCTCAAAGCCAAACAGGTGCTGGCCTTTGGAGGGGTAGCGAGCAGGAAGCAGGCCAACGCTCTATCTGTCCTGAAGCCAGACGGGAAAGATGCAATTTGTTGGATCACAGGCCCCCAGGCAAAATGTCTCATCTCTTCCGCCACCTTAGTGTCTTGCTTTGTGTCCGGGCTAAGCTCCCTGCCTTGGCCCTCAGGCTCTGTGAGGCTGTTTGTGTATGGGGGGGGCGGGGCACAGTTTCTGACTCTGCCTCCTTGGGTCCCTGAGAAATGGCTAAGTGTTTCTCTGAGGTAAGGAGCACAACGTCTCTGAAGAATCTGGGGAAACTTCCCTGGCCCCAGCCCACCTCTCTGGGTGACCCTGTCTGTGTTTCGGCACACACTTTCTCCCTTGATTGAACCACTGCAAACCCACCCACCAGACCCCTGCCTCCTGTGACGCAGCTGCCCAGGCCGGGACACTGGAAGGCAGGCAGTGGGCAGGGGACTGTCAGCAGTCCAGCTCTCCCCAGCCCACGCCAAAACGGAGTCAGCCACAGAATACTGCACCTAGAGTCAACAATACTGTATTGTGCACTTGGACATCTGTTAAGATAGTAGATATCATGTTACTACACGAAAATAACATTTTTGAAGGGAGTCAGTCTGTCATTTGACTTCTGCCCCGATCACGGTCTCACAGGTTGTGAGTTCGAGCCCTGTGTTGGGCTCTGCGCTGGCAGTGGGTGGGGGGGGGGGAGCCTGCTTGAGATTCTCTCTCTGCTCTCCTCTCTCTTTCTCTCTCTCTCTCTCTCTCTCTGAAAATAAATAAGTCAACTTAAAGAAAAAAAAGGGAGTCAGTCAATCAAGCTGCTTTGGTCGCTTTACTTCTGAGCTTGTGGGAAGAGAAGAGCAGGGTAGAGAAACTGAGGGCCAGAGGGACAGTGACCTGCCTGAAGGTACGGAGTGAGGGGAGTACCGAGCAGCGCTAGGAGCCTGGCACCAAGTCCCAGAGCATCTCCCCTGCCCCCGCTAATGGCTGGAGGGAGACTTGGAGCGAGCAAAAGACGGGCAGGCCTGGTCTGGGGCGTCAGCACCAGGCTAGTGATACGAAAACCACCACTGTGCTTTGTGGAGGTTCTGTCTAGCTGGGAACAGAGACGAACATTAGGAGCTTGGCCTACATTGTGGGGAGGGCTCCGGGGTGGGGGTGGGGGGCCAGCCTGCCGTGGGAAGGACACTTAGCCTCACTTGGCTTAGGGGGTGGGACGGGAGAGGACAGGCACGGACCTGCAGGCCGGTGGGGGCAAGGGGGAGTTGCTGGTGAGGGTGTTCTGAGCAGAGTGACATTGAGTCCAAAGCAATTTCTGGAAGGCAGGAGGAAGAATGACGGATTCTCTGAAGTGGAGGAGTCTGGAGCGCGGAGCGTGAGGTGCAGCAGCGGGAAGGAACATCCGAGAGAGCCAGGGGATTGAGCGTGAGGATCTCAAAGTCAGGTTGGGGTTCAGCCTAAGTCAGAGGGCTTTGGGAAACCCACCACAGATTTCAAGTGAGTAGCAAGCTTACTGGGTGTGTGCCTGGCAATGCTCCTTTCTGGCTGGAGTGGAGATTGGGTCGGAGGAGGTGGGAGCGGTGGCCAGCAGACCCGATAGGAGGGACGTGCCACGATCCAGAAGACAGCATGGGTGTGAGAAGCTGGCCTCCAGGCAGCTCCATGGTGCTCATGCTTGCATCCAGCTGGTCTCCCGGGTGCTCCTCGGCAGCCCATCACTCCCACTGCCAGGACCATGATCAAAAATATTCTGTGGCCTCCTGTGGGCCTGGCAGGTCCGGGGGCTTGGGACAGAGGAAGGGAAGAGAACAGGGCAAAGTGGGGAGATGAGCAGAGCAGTTTTCCTGTGGGCTGTGTTCTTGTCCCATTCTCTGTAGGGCACCAGGCTTTGGCAGACGCCCTGTGGACCGGTCGGGAGGAGGGGAGGCTCTGACCACTTGTTTTCAGCTTCCAGACTGCCTTACTAAATGTCATTCTTATTTCAGGAAATGAGTTTGAACTTTCCTAGACCATTGGGTCCAAGAGGGCACAGCAGCGCTCACTGTGTCTAAAAGCCTCCTGATGGCTCAGGTGGCTGTCGGGGGCAGACTTCTTACTCTCTGACCACAGCCCCTTGGCCAAGTCACTGAACTTACCTGGACCTCTCCCTGCTCCAGGGAGAGTAAAAACTTGTCCATAAAGTATCCCCACAGCGTCCACGCCCAGCAGCGGGCTGAGGACCAGGGATGAGAATATTGGCCGACAGGGAGGGGAGGAGGAAGAGGAAGAGGGGTCAGCGGGGCCACGCAGGCAGTGGAAGGAAGGCTTTGCTGACCGGCCGTCCTGACCTTCCAGCTACAGCACCTGACTCACCTTCGACATCGCTCTGTCGCCGTGAAGCGCCTGACAACAGAGCACATAAAACGTGGAGGTTCTTTTGTCCAGCAGATTTGCTTTTCCGTCTCGGACGCTGAAGGAGGAAATGCTTCTGCTCTCCTGCCTCTGCCATCTGCCCTCCCTAGACCCAAGGCGACTGTTTTTCTCTGTGCCTCCGCCCTCAGATAGGCTGCCCACCATCCTACCCTGCCACGTGTCCTGGAGGTGTCACGGGAGCTGCGTGCGTTGGACAACCCAGGAGCCGAAACACTGTTCCTGGTCTTCTGCTCCACTGCGCTAGCCAGTATTTCTTTCCCTTCCTTTTACAGTCTGTTGGCCCACGAATTGACTAGATGCTACTGCATTTGCATAATGAGGGTTCAGGTGAAAATGATAAAAGTGAAAAGGCAACCTGGGGGTCTGAGCCGTGGGTTAACTCTAGGGTTGACCCTGTGACCTTGTGCGTGTGGCGTCCAACGTGAGCCTCGGGAGCTCCGTCCCTGGCTCCTGCCCATGAGCAGCTCAGCGGCTCCAACAATAGGCATGGCTCCTGCCAAGGAAAGCTGGCTGAGATCCTGGAGGGCAGCACCCGGCTGCTCCCACCTCCTGGGCAGGAAGCACGGGGTGGGCAAGAGCTCTGTAACCCACAGCAAGCCAACTGAGTTCCTGGGGGCCGCCCTACCCCGGGCATGAGACTTGCGTGCTGACTTAAGCAGGGTAAGGCGCTCTGTAATCCAGCGCTGAACTGAGCGGCACAGGTTGTCACGGTCAGAAGAGCAGCGGGAAGGGCTGGGCGACATAGGCAGGGGTGTCATGGGTCTCTCGGGTCAGGAGGGCTGAGCCTCTCAGGGTCTGTGCTTGGAAAGTTTTAAGTTGATAGTAAAATGCCATTGTTTTGCCTCTTTTGAGTCAACATTCAGTAGGTTCGAAGGCAGGTAGTAGTCGCTGCTATCCACTGCCTATCCAAGCAGACATTTATTTATCCGACACTAACTCCACGCTCTGCCCCGGCTAGATGGTGGGGAAACACAAGGCTGAAGGACATGGGGCCTTCCCTCAAGGAGCTCACCTTGAGGCTTGAGGCTTGAGGCTTGAGGCTTGAGGCTCAGGCTTACTGACGCGTGCTCCCCTTTGCACTCGGTGCATTGTCCCCAGGCCACCGATCTCATGACCAAGGTTAACCCCACCAAATTGTTCCAACGAAATTTGCAAGGAAAACATGAAGTGATGATATAACTGCATGACACAAGGGTGAGTCCTTTTATGAACTGCTGACCGCAAGCTTTTTGACATCTTTTCCTCGTGGAAAGCTAAGGAAGCCCCATCCATCCCAGTTACCACCTCCTACCCACTATACCATGTCCACTCAACACTGGATGATTAGGAGGCCTGCACTTGAGTTCTGGCACCACCTCTTCCAATCTCGGGCGAGTTGCCACCGTTTTGTTCCTCGGTTTCACCAACGGGAGACAAAACATAACAACAACCAGAAAAACCTCAAAGAGCAAAAATAGAAAATACATACCACAACAGCAAGCTATTAAGTACTAATAGTATCCTCGTATGGGAGATTCCATAAAAGCCTATTCCAGTGCTACAGCCTAATCAAGTTGTGGTACACAGTTCTGAGCTATACAATCGATGCTGGAGAATGTTAGATTCTGATCTTCCACAACCCAGCAGGAGCTCCATAAATTCCTGCAAAACCACCTTAGATGCTTGGAGGATGATTGGCTTTCCTTTAATGGCTCTTATGGCTTGGTTTCCCAGTGAGGCAGACTCTGAGATGAAGTTTCACATGCCGGATGTTTATTTGGGAGTTTGTTTTTGGAACAAACACCTGTTGAAGGGAGGGGAAGGAAGCAGGAGTGGCCAGAGGGGGGAGAGTCATGCTGCAACGTGGGCCCGTGAGGGCCTCAGCAGGCTGCATGGGACTCTGGAGTGAGAATGGCCTTCAGATTATCCCCTGTTATGCTAACTTGGCCAGGTCTTCCTAGGCCTACACTGATCGTTGTTTTGTTTCATTGTCCTATTTTGTTATATTTTGCCTCTAGATGGAGAAACTGAGGCCTAGAGCAATGGTGACCTGCTCAAGGGTGGAAGAAGTAGGGCCAGGACTCAAACCTAGACTTAATGTCTGGTCTCATGTAATGTCCCTACTGCAAAGTGCCTCAATCCCTTGTTTTATCCATTCATTTATTCAATAAATATGCCATATGCTTACTTTTCTATAGGCACTGGGGGTTAAAAAATAAAAGAGGCACTATTCTAGCCTTCACGATCTCACATTTTCCCCTGTCTGTTTCAGTTACAGACTTACTTTCCTGCAAAGTTTATTAGCGTTTCTTCAATATCAATAAGTGCCTCTTTCTCCTTTAAC
Organism: Panthera uncia; assembly: GCF_023721935.1. NCBI lineage: Eukaryota > Metazoa > Chordata > Mammalia > Carnivora > Felidae > Panthera > Panthera uncia. The sequence continues at coordinate 10,044,051 of NW_026057579.1, forward strand.
ATGCTTGTGACCCTCCTACGATCTTGTCAACACACTGACTCTGATTGAGCGGTCTGGGATGGGCCCGAGTTCTGCACCAGGATGTGATGCTGTTGGTCCCGGACCCCTCTGAGGAGCCAAAGTCTACTCTTTCGAATCAGTTTCTGCTTTGGTCTCCCGAAGTCAACCTCACCACACAATCTCTTCTTGGCTGAAACGTTAGTTGGGTTGCGGCACATCGGAAAGGTTCCATCCACCGACAGCATAGCGTCACGGCTGAGGGTATTGGTTTGGGTGTCAGGCTGACGTAGCCTTGAATCCTGGCATTACCTCATACATAGAATCTGGGCAATTCCCATAAGCTTGCTAAGCTTTAGGTTTTTCATCTGAGATGGGAGTGATAACATTAGTTATCTACCTTATGGGTTTGGTATTTGCCTTATGGATTGTTGCAGAAATAAAATGTGTAAATGCATGTACAGGGTTTACCACAGTTCCTGACACATAGTAAGCACCCTGTAAATTCTTACAAATGACAAAATACCAATCTTTTTTGGCTGCCTACAACATGTGGATCCTAAGCCAGTGGGTCTATCCACAGCTAAAGAATGATTTGCATTCATTGGAGGAGTCACCGGGCACAGGGCATTATAGTAGAAAAAGGGTCTTTGATAATCTTGCTCCTGGCTCTTGCAGAGGGCAAAAAGAGCTGCCCAGTTCCCTGGTCTGGTGTCTGGTGGATGCTTCTGAGAGAGAGACCGATGCCATAAGAAATAACACTGTTTAATGAATGACCTTCTGTTGTCAATACTTCTGAATAACTTTCTGGCACCAGATAGGGCTCCTTGGGCGTCCACCATGGAGCAAGTTGGGGGCTTCCTGAGCCCTCTCTATAGTTCCTAGAAGGATGGGAGGTGCCACTGCCTCCATTCTGATTGTCAGGAGAGGTGGCAATGGCTTTCTGTTTGTGGAAAGGATTTAGTTCTGGAAAACCATACTTGTCCGTGTGGATCCTGACCAATGGCAGGGACTGGACCATGAGCTGGCCACTGAATGTGCCTCGAGATGGCAGGATTGGGACCAGAGAACATCACAAAGGTATCCATTCATTTTGCTGGGCCAACATCTATAAGAAAACGAGGAAACCTTCCCAAATCAGTGCACAGCTCCTTCCCAATGCTGTTGATGTGACTACTCTCCACTATGTTTAAATGCAGTTTCTTTTTTTTTGTTTTTTTCAATACACAGTTGCTGCTGATGCTGCTAAATTACAGTTTGTGCGTGTGCACATTTTCCCCGCATGTGTAGGTATCAAGCATGTTACTAGTCTAACAGTTGGTGCATCTCCAAACACACTGAACCTGATTTCAGAGAGGACTCACAATGCAGGGGTGTGGTTGATGTTAGTGCATAGGTTGCTTCTGCTTTTGTCTCGGTAAGGAAATACGCTGCCATAGTAACACATTTTGGGGGTTTTATTTCACGGGGAAGGTAGAAAATTGCCTTGTAAAGATAGCTCCACCCAGTAATCATTCACAGAGTTTTAGGTACTGAAATTCACCATTTCTGTGCTTTATATTACTGGCTTCTGTAAACCACCCCCCTCCCCCCCAAAATTAAAGGGCATTTCACTTTTTCCCTGCCAAAGCAAGCAAACAGCAGTGGGATGACCAAACTAAGAAGATGATTTATTTCAGAAATTTTAAATAAGAGAAAAGAACTTTCAGATTCATGGCCCAGAACCTCCAGAAACAAGAGTCAACAAATTTAAGGAGCACACATTTAAGGACACTAGACACACAAGAGAGAAAAAGCAGAGGGGACTCCTTAGGGAGTGTTGTGGGGGACAGGACATAGATAAGGAACAATTCGACAAATAAGTTAATTAAACAACTTCACATCCTGATTAGGACTGTAAAGGAATAACAGGAAATGTGCTGAAGGCTCCCCCTACTTTGGATGGGTTGGGGGGGGCTAAGAGAGACCTTCCTGAGAATGTACATTTAAGCTAAGACCTGTGTAAGGAGAAGTAGCAAGGGTGTGTTCTCTTTCTCAGGCAATTAAGTTAATGTTAATGAAAAGAATGGAATACATAACTCACCACTTCCCAGGCCATGCCAATTTCCCTACTTCTCAGGGCTCAGGAACTCCACTGAAAGGCTCTTGGCTGGAACTTTCCAAACCCCAAGCCCTATGAGTTGGGGTGGGTCCCCACCTTCAGAAGCAGCAAACCATTTCAGAGGTTAAGAAACTCAGCCGGGGCTTCACAGAGTCTAACAGCCTTGGCCGAAGAGTCCTGTGTCAGGAAAATATAAACATTGATCACTCTGAGTTTTCCAAATAACCGATAGCAACTTTTTCTTTTGACCAGCGCCCACCTTGCACAGGCTGGCTGGTGGGGAGGGGAGGGGAATGTAAAACACTTTTAAAGGTATCTCAGTGCATCCAAATGCATTTAGCTTAACTCATTTGTAGTCTGACCTGGGTATGTAAGTTGTTGTCTTGGCTCTCTCCACCTTTCTATTCCTAGCCCTTTCCTTACCAGCACGGATACTGATGCCCGGGGGCAGAGCCAGGGGGGGATGAGTTACCTGTGGGTTTGTCAGCAGTGGCCTGTTGGACTTGGCTCAGTCTTCTGTTGATTGACCCATGAAAGATGTGCTGCTTACTGGTTCCAGAATTGGGCGCTCCTCTGGGTTATTTGATTGGCTCTTTGGCTGGTGGTGGTAGAGGGAGGATGATGTTGAACCACCTTTTCCACCTTCACTGCACAGTGTGGGGCCCACTCCTGAGCCTTCTGCCACTATGGTGTCTTATCCTTGATGCGTGGACTTGGGAGAGGCCATATCAGGATGGCCTAAGTCCCAGCTACTTTGTATACCATCTGACTGACCCATACTACGGAAGTTACTGTCTTTGTTTCTGAATTGGGCAGTAAAAAAATCAGGCTATCTCTCTCCATCCCTTTTCTGACTCCCCAACCCACCCTCTTTCAATGTTGATCTCTCTCATTCCACCTTCTTCCACAGCCTGGCATCACCAGGCACGTCTGCCAGCCCAGTGGCTCAGGGCTAAGTCTGACTAGTGTGAGACTGAGATAGGAAGATGAGGGAAGATGAGGGGGAACACGGTAGCAGCCCTTGATTGCATGGAAAGGGAAGAGGAAGCCACCCAAAGTGAGCTGTATATTCTTCTATCTTGCCTTCTTAATGAAGATGAATGGAAAGTTATTATAAAGGCTTGGTTGGTTTTCTTCCTCTTAGAAAGCCTATGGCAGGGTGTAGACCCTTCTGTTCTTAACTGTGAGCTACCTGTCCAGGCTTGCACTGGGTTGGGTTGAGGGCAGTGTGCCCAATCTATATAATACATTATATATATTATTAGCATATATATAATTAACCATATATATAATTAACCGTGTGTGTGTGTGTGTGTGTGTGTGTATAATTCTGGTAGATCCAGAATTCAAACCCAGGGTTTTGTGGCTCCAAAACCCATGCTCTTTTCTATACATGAGGTTTACCATATTTTAGAGTTGAAATATGCTTCCCCAAAAATCCCAAAATCAAGAAAAATAATATAAGTACATGTGCTGTGGGATAAGGAGTGGAGGTGGGTTCATATTTTTTAAGTCCTGGCACAAAGTCTAGGTAGAAGAAACCAAATGGGGGTGAATTTGAGGGAGCTGACGTTAAAATATTTGAACTGCTGATCCTAACACTAAGTGCTTTGCCTGGGCGCCTTGTGCTGACCACAGGAAAGTGGAATAAAGGCTCTAGCCCCGTCCTACCTCCACTTATGATAGATGGCTCCAATGTGTGTTTTCTTCTTGAACAAGCATGCCTATAATGTGTGGGCTTGCTGGGAGAGAGCAGGCATCTGTGTAAGACTACAGAAGGAAGGATGCTCCTAGAACCTGAAGCTATGTTGAACTGAGAGTGTTCGAGGCACAAATCTCAAATCACCACGCTGGTGATGAGGTTTTGATTCCGAAAGCAGGGAAGGGGCAGAGTGGTGTTAGTTGGGGGGATGGAGACAGTGACAAGGCAGAGGAGCTGCGACCAACCGAAGTGAGAGCACCATCCCCTTTCCATTCGGGGACCCTTTACATTGTTCTTCTCATCCTTGTCATTAAATATTACCCAACCGGGACACCCAGTTCCCTGTTATCCACATCTGAATGATGGGCTCAGATTCTTCATAAATTCTTTTAAGAGGTTGAGTGGTTTCCTCCGACTAAGCCAGCCATCTGACGAGAGTAAGTTATGTTATCTGAATAAAGGTATTTTGAGTCAGGGTGTGATCTAGGCTGGACTCACTCAGGTCACAGTTTAAGGCAATCTGGCTGTACATTACCAGGAAGTGCAGAGGCCCGCTCCATCCTATTTTAATCAGATTAGGTCTTTAAATCTATGGCCACTACACTCAATTAGTTAAAAACTTCCAAATATTTTCTTTGAAAGGTTTTTTTTTTCTCCAATTCATTTTCTGCTTATTCCTTATGACTATTCACTATTCAGTGATGGTAGCGTGTAGCTAGGTAATTTTCTATTGTCAAGGGGAAGGGCAATGAGGCTGAGAAGATTGTATATACGTAGACGACAGTAACTTAAGTAAAAATTAAGGGATGTGAGAATTTACCTAATCTTTCCAGGATAATGACGATGATGATAATGACAAAGACTGCTGACACTATATAGTGTCCGTTATGTGCAGGGCACTGTGCTCAGTGTTTTACATGCTGAGTAGGATTCAAACATGTAAGGTGGGGCAACAGCATTCCAGGCAGAAGAACCAGCACGAACAAAGACATGGAGAGGAGAAGGCTCAGAACACACGCACAAACCGAGCAGTGTTGCTAGAATGTAACATATGTGAAGGGGAGTAGGGGCAACAAGGCAGAAAAGGTAGCTGGGGCACGCTGTTCAAGGTCTTCCTTCTGTAGGTGATGGGTAACCATGGATTCTGAGTGATTTCTATGATTGCTGCCCTGCCAGCTGGTAGAATTTGCATTTCCTTCCCTCGTGCCTAGAAGCACCTGTAACTTGTGTATGTGTCCTAGGCCACTTTGCTCGGTTAAAAGCTTCCTTGAGAGCAGCGCCTGGTGCAGAATAGGCTCTTATATGTTGGTTGAGGGAGTCAACACGCTGTTAACACAAGTCTGGCTACAGTGAATAGAATGAACAGAGGAGCAAGTGGCCCAAAGGCAAAGAGACCAACATGCAGAACATGGAAAAAGAAGGATGGACTGGGAGAGCAGTAACATGAGTTGAGAGAGGGAAGCCTATAACCTGTGAGAGGTGTTTTGGAAACTAATGTTGGTAAGATATAGCAACTTCAATTTGAACTATATTGGGGCTGAGATAGAGTAAGGATAAGTCAAGGGATTACCAAAGGCTCACAGATAATATATTACCAAGGTAGGCAGAAAGAATCATACTCAAGGGGAAGGGGACACTAACCAGGAAGATATGTGTCTTGCTCAGTTGCTTCCTTTACCTAAAATTCGCCTCACTTCCACTTAAGTACTCAAATCATTGCCATCCTTCAGGAGCATCTCGAAACCCTCTGTCCTTCTACAGACCCATAAGCTTCTCTGTCTCTAGGTATGATCATTCCTTCCTTTCAACTCTTATAGCATTCTGCACCTCTCATTTGGCATGCTCAGTTTTGTATAATACTGTTTCTCATACCTCTCCTTAAAAGAACATATACTCCCTGTTCTCTGTGTTCATACAACTTTATTCATTTGAGTGGAAGAAATGCCCAAATTCCAGAGCTTTATCTTCAGATCCAAAGAGGAGAGGAAGAAATCAAGAGTGACTCCAAGGGTTTTGCTTGAACAATCACAAGGACAGAGCTGCCATTAACTGAGATGAGAGTATGATTGGTAGGAAAGATCAAGAGGCCAATTTTGGACCATGTTTGAGATGTCTATTAGACAACCTATTGGAGATGTTGAGTGAGCACTTTGACACAGGAATTTAGAATCTAGCAGAGCATTACAAGCTAGAGATATACATTTGGGAGTTGTCAGGTCACAAATGGAATTTAAAGTCTTGAAACTAAATGAGATCATCAGTGGACTGTGTGTGGCTAGGAGAGGGAAGACACCCAAGGACTGAACTCTGGGGTACTCTAGAGTTTGGGGAAAAAAGGAAGAATCAGCAAAGGAGACAGAAATGGCTGACGAGAAAGAAGAAAAACAAAGCCAATGTGGAATCCTGAATGACAAGGGATAAAAGGACTTCCTGGAGAAGGGAATGCTTTGCTATGCCACATTCTACTAGAATGTCAAGTAAGAGGCTGACTGGGCGTTGAATTAGCAATGTAGAGATCATTGGTGCCCTTGAAAAGAGTGGTTTTGGAAGAATGGGAGTACAAAGATTAGAAGGTGCATAAGAAAGAAATGGAAAGGGGAGCTAACAGACAGAAACATTCAGAGTTTCCTGTAAAGAGAACAGAGAAGTGAGGCAGTAGATGGATAGGGAAAGGAAATGAGGCTTTTTTAAGATAACTATAGACTGATAGGACTAGTCTAGGAAAAAGAAGACGGTTAATGTAGGAGAGAGCGAGGAGAATTACAGGAGTGATGTCATTGAATAAGTGAAAGGAAATGGGAGCCGGTGACCAAGTGGAGGGATTGGCCTTACAGACACAGATGGTTTGTTTATCCGTAGTAACAGGAGGAAAGGTAGAGGGTAGTTGCTGATAGGTAAGTAGATGTGAAATGAGAGTTGTGGAAGTTCTCTTATGTCTGAATAAGTTTTCAAGAAGGAATGAGAATTACCTGGGTGCCAAAAATAAAGAGAAAATTTAAACCTAGGAAAACAAGCTTGTGTGTTAATGTGCGGGGAGGTAATGGGAGTTGGTCAGGTTCTGCCTTGGGTTAGATTTTAATAGCCACACAGGGACAGAGTCAATATTACGGGCTGGCACAGAAACGGACATGTCTGCATAACATCTGAATTCTTTTCTTTTTTTATGGTTTATTTAGTTTTGAGAGAGAGAGAGAGACAGAATGTGAGTGGGGGAAGGCAGAGAGGGAGACACAGAATCTGAAGCAGGCTCCAGGCTCCAAGCTGATGGCACAGAGCCCGATGCAGGGCTTGAACTCGCGAACTATGAGATCATGACCTGAGCCGAAGTTGGATGCTTAACCAACTGAGCCACCCAGGCGCCCCCATAACACCAGAACTCTTAAAGGGCATCAGTGAAAGGTTGGACTAGGAGAGATTCTGCCCAGTGGTCCAGGGAGATGACAGGGAAGTTCATCTAGCTCTGCTGAGGTTCTGAGTGAGTACAAGCGCTGTGGGAAATGAAAATCCCAGGACTGAGCTCTTGGCAAATTAGTAGTTCAAAATACGCAACCACTGTGGCACCAATACTCTAAAGCCCGAGCCAGTGATGCCTAACAGGCACCCATAGATGCAAAAGAAATGCAAATTACCTTTATTCCATTTCACATCCCTCTGGAGGGCTGTTCCCACAATCAAGCCTGCAGGGATTCTCACAGGAAACAATTCCTACTGAGGAAGAAGTCCCAGTAGAAAGTTAGAAAACACAGGAGGTTAAAAAAAATCCAACATGAGTGAGAATAAGAAGGTCTAGCTAATAGGATTGCAATCTTAAATACTTCAGATAATAGAACACTTGCCTACAATTGAGTTTAAATGATTAAGGGCATAAGCAGGAAAAAAAATGAAATAATTGTTTTATTTCAACAGAGAAACTAGAATTTCTGAAAGTAAAAAAAAATCATTAATATTAAAAACTCAGTGAACAAATGAAACAACAGATTAGATATGGATGAAGAGAGAATCAGCAAATGAAACGATCTACTTGAGGAGCATTCACATAGAAAAATAAAGCAACTGAAACTATGAAATAGACATGAGAAGCCTGGGGGGAATCCTAAGATGTCAAGCCTATACCTAATAGGAGTTTAAGAAGAGGAAAAGGAAATTTTAGTTATACTAAAAAAAATAAACCCTGAGTGGGAATTACCATAATTGATGACATAATATAAGAATTACAGGGAGTCTCAAAGAGGATAAATAAAGTCAGATTCACATCTAGATACCTCAGGGTAGAAATGTGGAACATTGATAAGAAAGAGAAGATCTTGAAGAAAGTCAGCATAAGAGACTACATATATATATATATATATATATATATATATAATATGTTATATTTTGACTTATAGTAGATTTATTACCAGCCAAATAGAGAACAGATGATGATGGAGATCAATGTTCTGTGCAGAAGTAAAAATCTTACTAGAATTCTACAGCTAGCTAAATTATCACGCAAGAGTGAGAGTAAAAGTTTGAAATTTCCAGACAAAACCTCAGTCTATGGCTTGTAAGTATTGTTGAAAGAACTACTAAAGGATATGCTCCAGAAAGAAGGTAGGGTGTAAAAGAAGCGATAGTGTCTGTTTTATTGGTTTTTGGATATTCCTGTTATGTTTCAAAAAGAAGATAAAAATTCTGTATCTACTTGTGTATCTCTGTCTATAGCTTCTGGCTACTGCCTTCATGGATATTCTTCAAAAAGTTAAGTCCTAGATTTTGGTTAATTCTCAAGATAGTTTTCTTTCTTCACTGAGACATGTTCTTTAAAAAAAAAAAAAAAAAGGAAAGAGAGGAAAAGCCGAACCTATGAGTCAATCCCTTGAGAACTTCTCTGGTCAAAGTTTGTGGGCCCCAAACCTTTGGAAAGATATGTTTCCAGAGGCAACCTCTGGCTGAAAACCAAAGGCCATTACCAAAAAGTTACTGAAATTGTCCACAAGCAGGTGAATCATTCATTTAGTAGGCAGCCGAAGGCTCGGGAGACCTCGCTAATGTAGATGAATGAGTTGAAAAGAATGCTAAGCCTTTGGTTCACATATTTTATTTCTCTGACTAGATACTTCTCTGGGGGTAGAGGGAAGTGCCTTTGTGGGATAGTAAAAGTTTGTAAACATATGAAATTCGTGGAACATTCCTAAGGCAAGTGTAAGAGAACATTTCTGTGTGTGGAAAATGGGAAGAGGGGCTGTAAAAATGATAGATGCTGGGGAACTGCTGTTTAAAAACCTGTAAGGGGTATAAAGGTACCAATAAAGAGAGCAGTACCATACTGGGAGATGAAATGCAGCCATAAAAATCTCTACGCGGGAAAGGAGCTTTCCAAGGAGAGAGTCTGTAATTCTATCATTTGGCAAAGGTTGGAGCCCTCCTCTGAGTTGCCAGGAAAGATGCTTAAATCACGATTTTTATAGTTTCCTTCAATGGAACTTCAGGAAAATAGCCAAATATACGTGATTGAATATGGATTCAAATCTGATGGGCTGAGTCGCACACTCTATTGGGACTTGGATCCTCGGTCTGGCTCCTTCTTTAGGTTCCCGGGTCATCTCTCATCCAGGGAAGATTTACTGAGCCTGATTCTGTGCCAGGCAGGGCGCAAGGTGTGCAGCGTCTCTACTTCATTCCTCCGGGCCATTATTCTCCTTAGCTGTGATTTCACAACTCCGCTTGCCCCTCAGTCTTCCAGTACTTTCTCTGTCCTGTTCTCTCGCAGCTAACGAGCTTTCTCTTCATCTCACTGAGAAAGCAGGAGTTGGCGGAAGAGAGCTTTCACGGTTTCTGCTAACTATCTACACAACCAGGCTCAGCCTGCTTCCTGGTTACAATGAATTAACTGTCTGGGCTCTTATCGGGCGGCAAACCCTCCATCGGATCACTGGATTCCTTCTCATCTCTTCGACTCGGGGACATGGCTCCAGCCATTGTCCTCTCTCTCCTGCCTTCTCTGTACAGGGGAACATTCCGAACATCAGCTAAGCATCTCCCTTGATTCCGTGTGTACTTCCAGTTCCAAGTTCTCTGCTCTTCCTTAATCATAATGATCATAATTATAGTCATAACTGACATAATAATAACAATCACAGACAACGTTCCTACTGCCGAGTCTGATAGTCAAACATCGGTCCACATCATTCGACACAGTTGAACACTCTATTCTTTTTGAAACGGTTTCTTCATTTAGCTCCTGGGTCACCACTTTTCTTGGTTCTCCTTCCTGTCTCAGTGAATGTACTTAAAAAAAAATTTTTTTTTAAATGTTTATTTATTTTTGAGAGAGAGAGAGAGAGAGAGAGAGACAGAGCATGGGCAGGGGAGGGGCAGAGAGAGAGGGAGACACAGAATCTGATGCAGGCTCCAGCCTCCAAGGCTATCAGCACAGAGCCCGATGTGGGGCTTGACCTCATGAACTGGGAGATCATGACCTGAGTCAAAATCAAGAGCCAGATGTTTAACCAACTGAGCCACCCAGCCACTCCAGTGAATGCACTTTCTCCGAGTCCTTTGCTTTATAAGCGTCTTCATGCTCCTGACCTCTAGCTGCTGGAATGTCCAGGACTCAGTACTGGGCACGCTTCTGTAAGTACGACCCCTCCTAAGGTTATCTTGTATAGTTCCATGGCTAGAAATACCATCTCTCCATTGATAATTTCCAAATTTATAAATCCATCCTGACTTTCCACTTGAACTCCAGACTTCATCCAGTTTCCTACTTAACACCCCCACTTAAATAACCAATAGGAAGGTCAAACTTTACACTTTCAAATACGAATTCTTCATTCCTGCCCCCACCCCCAATCTGCATCCCCTTCAGTTCTCCTCACTTCATTTAGCAACGGCTACTTTCTACTTGTTGTTTGGACAAAAGTCTTGAAATCATCTTCCCACTCCTTCCCACCTCTCAACCCACTTCCAATTTGCGGAAAATTCTATTGGTTTTACCTTCTAAATAAACCCTAAATCTGATAACTTCTTATCACCACTTCTTACTACTACCCTAGTCAGAATTACCATCGTCCCTGGACTTCTCACTGGTCCCCTCTATATACACGCTCCCCTACATATTATACTCCGTAGTGTCATTGGTGATTTTTCCCGAATATAAATCAGACCACTTTCCTCTTTTACCTGAAATCTTAAAAGACTTTTAGCTCATCTAGGTAAAATATTAAGTCCGTACCAAGATCCTGCTTCTCCTGGCACGGAAGGGGATGTTATGACTCTGACCTCACCTCCTCCCTCTCTTCCCTTGTCTCGCTCCACGGCAACTAGGAGGGCCTGAGCATGCCCCCAGTTTTGCCTTCACCTTCAGTGTTCTCTCTGCCTGAATACTCTTTCCTGGACACCTGCCTAGCTTCCCCCCCTCTTCCTTCAGACCTCTGCTTAAATGTCACCCCATCTAAGAGGCCTTGGTAGATCATCCTATGTAAATGGCATCCACTCCCTGTCACTCTCTATCACTTACCTTGCTATACTGGAATGTCTTGAGGGTACAGAATTTTCTTTGAATTTTGACATACCACTTCCTCTCAGTTAACTGAAAATTTAAAACCCGTTTAGGCTTCATTGATTTGGGACTCTGATAATTCAGGGTGAAGTTAACATTTTATTTGTGTGTGTGTATGTGTGTGTGTGTGTGTGTGTGTGTGTGTGTATACATATATTTGCATAAGTTCTTTTTATATTTGTTTCAGTAAATAAGTACAAACAAGATGTGAGAGGCTGTTGTATGCAGTGGAAGAGAAATCGGACTGAAATTTAGGCGATCCGGATTCTAGTCTCTGGTCTACCACCCAAGACCACGTGCTCGTGGGCCTGTTGGTGACGTCTCTAGCCAACTGACCTCTCTCCTCCCAGTTCCTCCTTCTGTAAAATGAGGATGTGTAGTAGTGCGGCCACTGGGAAATCAACCTGATGCTCTGAGTTAGCACTACTTACAATGAACTCCGTTCCAATCCACCCCGTAAATATATGTCAAACATCTACCATGTCCAAGGCACTATGTTCATGACAGGGAAAAAGAAAAGGTACCCCTTACCCTCACATCATAACCCACAAGGAACCAAAGACCTTGCATATTAGAATTGAAATAAATATGTTTTTAAAAATGATGTGGCCTGGTTTTGTGCCCTACCTTCATCTTTAGATGAGGAAAGTGAACTGATGTTCAGAGAAGTAATTTACTCAAGAATACACAGTATTCTACACAGTAGAGTTGGGGCTTTCCAGAGAGGTCAACAAGTTTTATCATTCCAAAGATAGAATCCAGTTCATTCCTCAATATTAGCCACTTAAAAAAAATCAGAATATGGGTTCCAAAGCCGAATGCTTCTTTTCTATTTCGATGACCTTTTAGAAGCAGTATGAGAGGTCTCTTCAGGAGGAGATCTTTATATTTTTTGCAGCCTGATGGTTTATCTATACTGATATGTAAGAGCAGGCCGGATTTCACTGCCTGAAGATGAATAGCTTGTCACCTGTGTACACAGTAAGCATTTGGACAGGATGAGCTATGATGAATTTAAATCAATAACTAAAAAACAAGTCCCTCACCACTCCACCCATCCCATAAGAGAGAATCATGAAATGCACAAAAGGCACCTGAAACGGCCCATAAAAACAGTCACAGTTAATGCCTGGGTCAACACATCCACCTTTGGTTAATTTACAAAAACCCTGAGAAAGAAACCACAGGGGTCTCGACACACCCATCGTAACTATGAACTAATTTCCCCCAGACAATCGGGGAATCCTTTTCTAAGGACTTCAGTTCCCTGAACTGGACCTCGCTTAGTGACTTTAGAGGGAAGAAGAAAACGGTTGCCAGATTGAAAGAGAAATCCTTTTAGTTTTTGGCCAGCCTCTCCGATCAGCAGAGAAACAAGATACTAATGCCTGGTTGAGTGAGCACCCCTGAGGAGCCTTCCCTCATCTAGTGCTGTAGGAAACAGGGAGTAGCCATGTGGAGGGGCAGGGCTGCTGGAGGCTTTGCAAGGCCCTTCTCCAGTAAATGAGGTCACCGTATCCGAATATGTCTTAGCTAAAAGGGACCTGCATCTCCACCTGTCAACCCCTTCACTTCCTAAATAAGTTCGAAAGCTAACCTAAATAAGCTTTGAAAGCAATGGCCCAGCATTATCACACTGATCCGTGGGGTAGTGTAGGCATCAGTATTTCCATTTTAGATGAGGAAATGAACTCAGACAGTGTTCAATGACTCACCCAATGTCACACACAGCTAAGTCTGTCGGGGAGAAGGTGCCTGAATGACAGTTGTGTCCTCTGAGTTTGGTAACTGGCCGTGGCTAATCTTTACAGAGTAGAACCTGAAGGTCATCAAGGCAAGGTGACTTCCCATGATTACCCAGGGGATGAGTACCAGGGTTAAGACTTGAGAGCAGACCTCTGGTTATTTAGCAGTGCTGAGGCAAGCAGTCATTGCTCATCAGATGGACACCTGTCCCCCAGGGCAGCGTCCCATTTCCTTCCTTCCTGTCCCTTCAATGTCTCAGAGATTTGCCGACTGGCCCATTTCTACTTCTACCATCTGTTCTCCCACTTGAAGTCCGATGAAGAAAATGCCACAAAACCTTGACATGCACACAGTCCGTTCCTCCCTCTGACTCTAAAAATCAGAAAACTTTTTTCAGTTTGGGGAGTTTTGCTTGGTTTTCTATTTTAATAGTCATGGGGAAAAATAAGATAAGTTAATGAGGTACCGAAGCTTCCAGTTACTGGAAATTTTTGAAATAATGGTAATCATTTTTCTAGGATAATTACCCCAAAGGCTTAGCACAGGACCTGACCTTCTAGATGCTCAATGGGAGATATCTTCCTCCTTGTTCTAATTACTCTTGGCTATTTAGCAACTGGGAGCAGAGTCAGTCTTCAGACCCCTTGTACAGTGCCCTATGAGACTGGCTTCCCTGGGTTATGATACTTGAACTAGGCTCGGGTAAGAGAGAGGTTGTGAACTTGGAGGAAGAGGAGTCCATGAGGCTGGCAGCTAAAATTACAGCTTATCAGTTACTGGGAATGGTGTATCTAGGGAGGGTTCCTGCATGGGTGCTGGGGAATGCATGACTCAAGTGGAATGCATATGTTGCTTGGCTCCTTGACAGGACTGAAAAAGCTAAAGGCTTTATTTGGCTGCAGAGGAAAGGATTGATGACCGTGGGACAGAAACTATCCCTTGTGCTGTCTGCTCGGCCAGGGTGCCAACCTTTGTCCCTTTGGGTGCGGAGCAAAAGGAGGAGACGGTGAGAGAGGAAAAGTTGGGAAATCCGGAAGGGACTGGAGGTCTGAGGAGAGGAAAAGGTGCCTTCCTTAGCTCTCGACTGCTTCTAGACTATTCCTAATTGTACACTGCCTAAGAAATCGCCAAACTTCTCCAAACCCTGCCCTCCTCCCTGCTCCGCTGAACACTGCCCCCACGCCCTGAATTTATTCCCATCTCTGTCCCAGATGGCCACAAAGCCGGGTGATTCCATGTTCCCCTCTGCCCCTCCCTTGTAAGCCTTTTCCATACCTCCCCTCCCCAGAGTGCCGCCCCACCCTCCCCCAGGCTGGCCATGTGGAGTCTGTCTTTTTCTCTCCCATCTCTTTACACTTGTGTATTTGGTCTTTGACGCAGGGGCTGACCCCGCATGTTATATTACCGTGTGCGGAGAACATTCTGCGGGCGAATGACTTACAGCACATGCTTCGTCTTCTGTTCTTTCTATTAGGGGCGTGATTTAGAAGATGAATGTTTATAACATGACCCGAGGAATTTCATCTTCCTCTGGAAAACTGTGTAGGAGAGAATCCTAATGGATAAAGAGTAATGTCTTCTGGACTCCAGCCAAACGTTTGGACTTGTTTTAAAAAGCATCTGCGCTCACCTTTTATTGTTTATTGTAAACTCGCTACTTCACCATAGTTGCTGGCTCTCTCTGAAGGGAGCGGTGAGCATCCCACTGGTTTTCATGGAGAGACAAATTGCAATCGCAGTGATGATGTATTAATTCCGTATTAAGTGCCTTCTTGGCCAGGCACCTTAAAAAGCCATGCAGCTCTCCTCTCCTGCGTGGCACTGGTGGTGGGATGGGGGTCGGAGGGCAAATCTGAAAGACTAATCACATTGAAGTGCTGGGGGTACCCAGTGCAAGCACACCTCCTTGTCCCTGGAAAACAACTCAGCAGGGTCTCCCTCCTGTAGGTCCTTGGGACGCAGTGGGGCATGACAGAAAGGCATGGGATTTGTCGTTAATCCCAGTTCAATTGCTTGTAGCCACTCTGAGCCTCAGTTTCCTCATCTGCAAATGAGGGTAATAATAAGTACCCTTTGGGATTATTGCAAAAATTAGATAAACTAAAGTACCTGTAAAGACAATAATAATAATGAAAATACTTCCTGTTGTGTTTTCCTTTGACAGATTTCTCGCCTTATTAGGGCACTTGGGAAGAGAGAGGGTAGATGTTGCCTCAGGAAGGAGAAAGGTGTTATGTGGGAGAATCCCTGTCAGAGAGTATGGGAAATTGAAACTCCCAAAAGGAGTCTAAGAAATAAAATAACTTTAAGGGAATCCTGGAGGAGAGAGGGTTCCCTGGAAAGACTAAGGAAATATTAAGTGTTTTTAAAGAATTAGGGGCATTAGGGGTGCCTGGGTAACTTAGTCAGTTAAGCATCTGATACTTGATTTCGGCTCAGGTCATGATCCCATGGTTCACAAGTTCGAGCCCCGCATCAGGCTCTGTGTTGACAGTGGGGAGCCTGCTTGAGATTCTCTCTCTCCCCCTCTCTCTGCTCCTTCCCTGCTCATGCCCTCTCTAAGAATAAATAAATTAATTAAAAAAAAAAAAAAGAATTCCTGCATTAAACATGACCTCTCTCAAGCGGTGGACTGGAAAAGGTGAAGTGCTAGGATAATGGTCTAGGATAAGGCAAATGCTTTGTCCAAAAATGAGGCTAACAGGTGTAAACTCCCAGATTTCTAGGGCCTTCTAGAGAAGACTGTACATGCCCTAAGTGAAGCTCTCCCATGCAGAAACCACCCCCCCCCCCCCCACACACACAATGGCCTTGGAGTAGACTCAATCTAGGTATGGGGGAGAGAGGAGGTCATGTCTCTGTAGTGCCAGGAAGCTATGTAGTGGACACCTTTCTAGTTGTTCAGAAATGAGTGAACATACTGCACAATAGAGTTAGCAGGTAGATGCCACCAGCACCCCAAACCAGACCATTTGAGGGGACCAGAGCTGGAGCCAGCAGTGAACAGACCATGAGTTTCATCAGCCACAGACATCACACAAGTGCTCAGGGTATAGACTTAGCCAACTGCATTGGGTCAGAGACCTCCCTGGTGAACCATCTTCCTCATCATCTTGGGGACACTGGGCGTCCCTTGTCAGCTGGAGGCCATTTTGGTTGAGGGAGGTGGGAAACCTAAGTGGTAACACATTTTTCCAAAGATGGGCATGTTACTTTAATGAATCTCTTTAAACTTGAAGACACTGATTTGAATCTGAAGACTCCTGTAAATGGGAAATTTTCTGTCCCCTGTCGGTCCCTCCCACTCACCGCCCCCCCCCTTCGCCCAACCCAGTCCACTAAGATGGGGACTTATGAGGATTTGTTGCAGAGATCAGTTACAGAGAAATAAACAGGCCCAATAGACTTGAACACTATATATTTAAACCCTTCTCTGAATTCAATAGCATCACAGATAGGAGACACTCACTGCCTGTGGGTTTCCTTAAATATGATTGAAAATAATCAAATTGGGTGGAATCCCTCAAACTGAAAAGATACATTTCTTTATTAAATTTTTTAATGTTCATTCACTTTTGAGAGATGGAGAGAGACAGAGCGTGGGTGGGAGAGGGGCAGAGAGAGGGGGAGACACAATCCGAAACAGGCTCCAGGCTCTGAGCTGTCAGCATATTGCCCTATGCGGGGCTCGAACTCATGAACTATGAGATCATGACCTGAGCTGAAGTCCCACGTCGCCTAACCAACTCAGTCACTCAGGTGGCCCCTGAAAAGATACATTTCTTAACTACAGTTGTTAGTCAAAAAAGGTCATCGTTCTTGGTGTGCTAAGTGCACCTATTTCACATTAGGAAGAAAGCTTGTACATTTTTATTGGTCAATAGATGATTTCATTTATTGTAACACTGAAAGAAAAGAGAAATGGAAATATGTCCTTATGTTTCGGTTAGTTTCTTTTTCATATAGAACATAGTTCCGATTTCTTTCCTGCTACCCCACAATTGTGGAGGAGGTGAAGACGTCATAGTAATGTCCCCTTTTCTCACGTAATGAGATTTTTAACACGTGGTGTTCGTCACGTTTTTCCTTCCTAGTGTTCCAGATTTGGGGTCATCCACCTCAGCCAAATTTTGCTACTGTCTCTTTCCACCTTCGTTCCAGATTTCTTCCTATCATTTTGTCATCTGTCTTCACTTAATTAGTCCAAATGCCCTCTGTGGAAGATAGTGTTGCCTCCGTCTTGCAGATAAGAAAACAATGAACCAGCAAAGATATTCCTAAATATTTATAGTATGTAAGATGAGAAGTTGGTACGAGCTCCAAAATCTTGTGAAAATGTGATTCTCAAAGGAGGCCTGACAGCCACCAACCATAATCTTGGAGGGAAAGGTAGATGTCGGTGTCCCCTACCCTGGCTTCTCCTGTCATGGACCTCTAGGAATCCGGCTGAGGGGCGGTGGAGAAAGGAAATATGTTTACCCAACCTGCACTTTCCCCTTCAGGAATTTCCCCAAAGAAGATCACCAAGCGAGGCCAGTCAATGATTCATTTTTAGATATCAGACTTTCATCTCTGAGTAAGAAAAACAGAAGAGGTCTTTTTTCAGAGTGTAATAGCTAACCCCTGCCTGCCATCCCAACAGAAGGTGAGGATTGAAGTTCTTAAGGAAGAACTCCCCCAAAGCCTGAAGCAAATCACAAACCTGCAACACTGCTTAGAAGGTGTCCGTCAACTCCTTAGTCTTCCTCCAGATCTGAGTTCCATCTCCAGCCGTGTCTCAGGTGGGGTGGGGGAAGTCTTGACAGGGATAGTGGTTGTGATGGTGCGGCTACTATCCCTTCAGACCAAGGTTGTTGAGAGTTTTAAACTTATTTGTGATGGGGGCGCCTGGGTGGTTCAGTCAGATACGTGTCTGACTCTTGGTTTCGGCTCAGGTCATGATCTCACGGTTTGTGAGTTTGAGTCCTGAGTCGGGCTCTGTGCTGGCCGGGTGGAGCCTGCTTGGGATTCTCTCTCTCTGTCTCTCTCTGCTCCTCCCCTGCTCACTCTCTCTGTCTCTCTCTAAATGAATAAACTTAAAAAAGTATTCGTGCCAAATTGAGCAATTAAAAGTCTAATGTCAACTCACCTTCTATCTACTTCAGCCAGAAATCCATTTGATAAGAGAAAACATGGAAGGTGATTGTACTCCCTACTACTCTGAAGTGCCCAGGAAGTGGCTTAATGGGTTTTTAAACTTTTTTTTCCCCCAAAGAAAAATATTACAGGGATGTGCAATATATACAAGAGCCAACAGCTCTGGGTGAAGTAAGGGACTGACAGGAGCCCCACCCTCTGTTCTCGCTCTTTCTGCCCCTCCTACACATCCCTGGGACATCCCTTCTGAACCCCACGGGTTCTGCAGAGCGTAGTTTGGAAATCGCTGCATATATAAAAAATGTGAGTGAGGAAACCACACGTGAAGAATTATTACTAAGGGTTCCCATAAGTGTCATGCTATTCCTTTGGGGAATTGTGATTCATTAACCAAATAAGAACTTACTGCCATTTTTTCAAGGGTACTTCATTCTGGGAATGCTGTGCACACAGAATAGTTGTATTGCATTGCCACAGTGGTCGTTTTAAATGTTTTTTTTTTAACATTTATTTATTTTTGAGAGACAGAGAGAGAGAGAGAGAGACAGAGCATGAGTGGGGGAGGGGCAGAGAGAGAGGAAGACACAGAATCCAAAGCAGGCTCCAGGCTCTGAGCTGTCAGCACAGAGCCCGATGTGGGGCTCGAACCCACAAACCACGAGATCATGACCTGAGCTGAAGTCAGACGCTTAACTGACTGAGCCCCCCAGGCGCCCCCACAGTGGCCATTTTAAATTTTAGTAAATACTGTCCCTTTGCTTTGGTTCTACTTAAAAATGCAAAATGGACGCATTTTCATTGACCCAGAGACCGTGCTAGACTTAACAGGGGTTGTTAAAATGTTCAAAACACAGATGTGTCTCAGGCAACTCCCCACCTAGACAATTTGAAAAAACACAAATACTCATAAAGTGTAATAACAATGAGAAATAAACAATTTTTTGTCTTGATAACAATTCAAGACAAATGAAGACGTATCGTAGGACAACGTGATTAAAAGCCAAAGCCATTGTCCAGACAATAATCACTGTAAGTACTCAGTGCTAAAACTGTCTTGGAGCACAGTGGCATCCTAAACACAGTATCTAGAAAAACAAAAAAGCCGACTTCCGCCCTGTTTGGCTCTGGTCACATCTCATAACGTTGACTTCCTTCCTCGGATCTCACATTCGGGCACATGATTCAAGGGTAATGAAGGGGCTGTGGTGTGAATTCCTGTTCTGTGAAGACGCGTCTATAGAATTGTAGCTGCTTTGCCTGGAGCAGGTAGGGCATCGGTGTGATTCTTTGCCTTACTTCTTTGCCCAGAAGACAAGGGGAGTGAAATTTGAGTTTAGGATGAAGACATCCTAACAGCGGGAGCAGACAGAATGGGCAGCTCTAGAATGGAAGTATTTGGAAAAGGGTCTTGTAAAGGGGAATCCATGCGTCTAAGACCGATAGTAATGATAGGTATCAGTTCACTGTGTTTTAATGATGGGTCTGGCCTCGTGGCTTTTTTTTTTCCCCCTCGAGGGTTCTCCTTAATCACCACTGCAATACTCCCAGGTAGGAACTATAATTATCTTTATTTTATAGGGAAAGACACGAGGTTTGGACAAATAGCTTTACTTTTCGAAGGTTATAGACAGAGCCAATAAAGGAACTGGCATTTGAGCTCAGGTCTCTGGTTCCAGAGTATAAACTCTTAGCTGTCATCCACACTGACTCTCAACAATGAATTAACAAAATCTCCTCTTTCTTAATGGGTTCGTCTGCTTGATTGTAGCTAAACTTGATCTACGAATAAAATCGGATCTGGACCTTATACATCAAAGAGTCAAATCCTTTCTGTGGAACAAAGGTGGGTGGGGTGGGTCTGCCTTGCTCTCACTACTCACCAATATCTGCAGCTTGGACTCAGGGGTGAATCGCACACCTGGGCTCCACATGGGGAAAGCTGTCTTACACACGGCCCATGCTGCCAGATCCAATTCCATCGCTCAGGCACCCAATGCGTGAAAGACGCGCCAAGGCCCGCGCTGGATATTTCTATTTTGTCCTTTCCCAAACGGCCTCTCCGAAAGTGACACCTCAAGGAGGCAAGATGTGGCCTTATAGGAAATTTCAGAGCCTCTGGCGAGAGCTGAAGGGAGCCGAGCCCATCAGAGCACACTCAACGGGCCACTGTCATTTTGGAATCACTGAGATGAAAGGCAGAGGCAAAGCCCTTCACTACGTGTGTGCACCAACAGCTTTAGCTCTCCCATTGCTAGTGCTGTGTCTGCTGTGGAGACCACGGGGAGGCCTCACCGAGGCTCTGTTAGTGCTAAAACAGATGTTCCTTCAGCACGCACATCTTAGGTGGCCACTTTCACGGGGTGGAAAAGGATAATCGAAACCTTCCTGTTCTTGCCAAAATAACCATGTGTAGGTCTTTGTTCTGCAAGTCTCTGGAACACACAGATAGATTTCCAAGCAGTGGGAACCTCCTGTCCTGTTCGCTCTTTGGACACACTCTTGTTCTGCCCATTTCACCCCAGTTTCCTGAAACCCTGGCTGTGGGGATCCAGTGGGTAGGGGCTGTGAGAGGTTCCTTTGTAAGGAGCGTGTTCACAGTCAAAGCCATCAAGGCAGACCAGGGGACAGTGGGCTTTAAGCCAATTACAGCAGTGACAGGTAATGCCTTGGCTTCCCCGGGGCTGACAGGTCACCACCCCCTGCTGGCCTGCTTGCCTCTTCTGGCTCCCTTTCAGGATACCACCCCTGTGGGCTGCACTGGGCGCTGCCTGGCTGGGAGAAGGATGGCAGAGGACCAACCTGTTGCTGATTCAGAGGTTTAGGGCTTCTTTTGCTCCTTCAACTCACGGAGAAAAAAGCTGTGGAGCGAGAGAGAGAATGCTTCCTTGCAAGTAATCCAAACACAGAAGCCAGAAATCGATGTGCAGACTTTTCCTCCCTTTTCCTTCCTCATGAGTGTAGGGCATTTGCCACAGAGAGAAACAAATGGAATGAGATGGATTTAGAAAAGACAGACAAGTCGCTCAGAGTCGTATAGAGAGGCAATGTGAGAAAGTAAAAAGAAAAGAGCCTTGGAGCAAGAAGGGTCAGATTTGCCCCTCACCTGTGAGCCCGTGTGGCCCTAAGCAAGTTGCCTTTCAGCTCTCACACCTGGGTCTCTATGGCCTCTTTCAGTCGTAAGACTAAGACCTAAGGGTTCCTCGTTACATAAAGAGAGTTCTTCTAAGGCCATGATCATTCCCATGATCAGGAACTATTTATTAGGTAATCGATGTGTGACTTTCTAAAGATAAGAGCAAGACATGGTCCTTACAGGCTGCATTACTGTGGCATGGACCAAGAACTAAGCATGTGAGAGTCTAAACATTCAACTCGTTCATGATACGAATTAATGGCATCCCTACTCCATACCGTAGCCCCCCCCTCCCCCTGCCAATCCACCGGTGCTTTCCATGGTTCCAGTCACCCATGGTCAGCCGTGTGGTCTGGAAGCACGTGGTCCTCCTTCTGATGTACGCTCCGAAAGCCAGTAGTAGCCTAAGGCAACATCACGATGTCTACACCATTCACCTCATTTCATCTCATTACGTAGATATTTTGTCATCTCACATCATCACAAGAAGGGGAAGGGTACTATCCATGGTTTCAGGCATCCACGGGAGGGTCCGGGGACATCTCCGCACAGATAAGGGGGGACTACTGTATTAAGAATTTAATAAGCGGGTGCCTGAGTGGCTCAGTCGGCTGAGGGTCTGGCTTTGGCTCAGGTCGTGATCTTGCGGTTCGTGAGTTCGAGCCCCGTGTCAGGCTCTGTGCTGACAGTTCAGAACCTGGAGCCTGCTTCGGATTCCGTGTCTCCCTCTGTCTCTGCCCCTCCCCTGCTCATGCTCTGTCTCTCCCTCTCTCTCAAAACTAAATAAACATAAAAAATTTTTTAAAATAATATAATAATAATAATAATAATAATAAAAGCATTTAATAAGCAATGGGGATCCCTCAGTGGAGAGGTTTACGTTTTCTGAGAATGCCCATGTGTGGGGCAATGCTTTCCAATTCCACAGCTAGTGCTGTGCCGCACATCTTAGCTGCTCTCGACAACCAAGGTGATATTTTGACCACCTTTTGCCTTATCTCGTGCCCATCTCTCAAATAATTCAGAACTTGGATGGGGGAAAGAGGTATATATCGATTTCTTAAATATACCCCATCAGTTCTCTTTCAAATGGCATTTCCCCCTCGCTGGATCTGCACAAAGCAAAAGAAACAAGAAAATGCTACACATTCTCTCCCTACCCATACTATCCCAATGTTATACTACAACCCTCATTATAATGCATCAGCTTTTCACTGAAATACTAATTACCAAACCATTTGTCACCCACATGTTTCTACCCAGGACTGGCAACCAGAACTTGGGATTAATTGCAAGAGCTATAAAGAAGTTTGTGGACACTTCCCCCCGAGAGCCTCCATGAATAGCACCAAGATGAGGACTAATGACAAGCTTCCGTGCTTCCCAAATGCCATGTCAGGTTATGATGCCTTCTTTCCTAACTAGGGGCCAAGAGAAAAGGCTTTTCAGATCTTCCAAAGTATGTATGACATGAAAAGCTCATTCTAGTAAAGGGAACCAGACCCCTGTCATCTGACACTAATGAGGTGCCCTTCCCTTGGCTTAAAGGGATCTGGAGGAGGACGAGCAGATAACCTTCAGCCTAAATAAGTAATATCATCACGGCTCTGGAATCTCTCTGAAGCATGCCCGGTTACAATGTGGAATTCTGCAGGGCACGTGTCCCTCTTGGACTCCTTCCAAAGGAGTAAGTTATCAGAAGGACCTCATTATACCATGGGCCCCAGGGACAGTGTTCACTGGCCCACTCTGGGGCAGCCGGTAAAATTCTGGTGCTAGTTGGTTCATCACTTGTTCATACAGTCAATCCTCAGTTAAAGAAGCAACAGCCCAGCTTGTGGCTGGCCCAGGTCTCATTCCTTTGCTGCCCAGTTACCTTCTAGCTTGTTCACGGGGCACCTCGGAGTGCCTGACAAGATGAGCCTCTTGCTGGAAATGCCTGATCCAGAGGATTTGCTCATGATCTGTTGCTTTCTGGTACCTGCACCCCTGTTTCATGCCACGCTCTTGGCTACCTGAAGTTGCTCACGGGTGCAAGGATTCTGCCGATGGACTCAGCTCTCCCACAGAGGTCAGACACGCAAGGCAATGTCACAACAGTGAAGGAGAGAGCCCAGCTGGCCAGCCTCAGGGGTTAAAAGGCCTTCAGAATCCTCCTTGAGGCCCTCACTGGCTTTAGATTGGAAGCCATCTTGGCCCCATCCACCAGCATCAGCGATTTACTGATGGCCTGCAAAGCACTGAACTTAAACGAGAAAGATGAGCACAAGGCAGGAATGTGGACTCCAGAAGAAGGGCTAAGCACGGATTATTTTTCTATGGTATCTGACGAGAGCAAACTGAAGTTAAGAATTTTCCTTTTGTTCTTCTGGCATTGTTTACTTTCTTTTTATTATTCCGAACAGCACTTAGAGCTCTGGCCGTGTTTCTGTCCTAAAATCTTACTGTCAGGAGTTTATTTTTCAGCTGTTTCAAATCATATCTGATAGAGTGCGTGCTTTGCCTGGACGCATCGCCATACCTCAGAAGAAATAAAGTTCACCCTTTTAAATGACAATTCTGATTGCCTACAGCTTTAAGTTTTCTACACTTAAGCTGCAGGCTTCGTTTAAAAATCTGTTTTCCCTCATCAAAAAAGGAGCTTTGGTGGAACTTCTCACTCTGCCGGCGTCTGGGTAATGACCTAACACGTTATTTTGGACTATCGCTGCGTTATGTCAGGTTTTCACTGCATGTAGAGTAATTCTTTGTCGGTGGTTGTTTTGAGGGGACGGGTTTTTTTTTTTTTTTTATATTTGCACTTGAAATTTTAAAAATATACACGCCTTTAACATTTGCAAAGTTTAGTTCAGTTCTCTCGAAAAAGAAACCTAATTTGCCGTAATTCCTCTCCCTCTGTCGGGGCACGTGTGGGAGAGCTTCATAGAGTTTACATACTGCCCTTCTGGAACGTGGACAGATATCAGCACAGAAAAATCATCCCTTCAGCCTTGTGATGATGTGTGAAAAGCTCAGATTAATTTAGCAGGCATTTTCTTGACACCTGTGGAAAGTCTGTGTGTGCGAGGGTACAGCCTAAGGGTGACGAGGCCACCCTCCAGAGCAAGGCTGCCTGCCTAGGTGTAATGGATTGAATGGGAGCCCTGAAAGATTTGTGGACCTCCTTCCTTCCTGGAAACTGTGAATGGGACCTTATCTGAAAGAAAAAGGGTCTGTGCAGGTCTCTGAGGTGACAGCATCCTGGATTTACCAGGCTGAGTCCTACATCCAGTGACAGGTGTCCTTGTAAGAGACAGAACGGAAAACACAGACACAGGAGAGGAGAAGGCCACATAAAGACCCAGGCGGACTTTGGAACAATGCAGCCACAAGCCAAGGAACGCCTGAAACATTCGAAGCTGGAAGAGGCAAGGAAAAGAGTCTGTGTTAGAGCCTTCGGGGCAAGTGCGGTCCCGCTAATACCTTCACTGTGGACGTCTGATCCCAGAACCATGAGAGAATAAATGATTTCTGTTGTCTTAAGCCACTCAGTTTGTGCTAATTCGTTACAGCAGCCCTCGGAAATGCGTACATCACTTACCAGCTGAGTGACCTTGGAGAAGTTATTTAACCTCCACAAATCAGTTCCTTCAAAGGAAAACTCTAGTGCCAGCTCTGTCGTGAGGATAAAACGCTTTCACTTAGGTGACTGACTTAGCACAGGGCCATACCTGGCATGCTCTGGACGAGTGCTCATTCTAGCCTGGCAGCAGGCAGCCGCCACAGAGCTGAGGCTTCAATCCAGCAAGTGCTGGCTGAAAGAATCACAATCTCAGAAGTAGAAAACTTCCAAAAGAAGCTGGGTCAGCTGATCTCAGTGCCTGGGCGACATCTCCCAGAGAATAGGAAAGAGGAGCGGGGTTCCCTGCAAGAGCCATTCTTTAAATGCCTCTAAATCTGAGTGGTTTGGGAGAAGTGTGGCATCTGGAGGGTCTGCTGAGACTTTACGAGGACGCATATTGCAGCCCGTGCATGTGATTCCTCTGCACTCCACGGGTTTGACCGTCCTGCCTCGGTAGCCGTAAGGACTCCAGCCCAGGGGGGAGGAATTGTCACCCCTCTGCCCAGAGCCGGGAACCTCGGTGGGTCTGCACGGAGGGGATCTGTTCAAGTGCTTGGGGGTGGGGGTGGGGGGGGTGGATTGGTGCCTAAGAATCTGCATTTCCTGTCTCACTTCCTATTCTCAGGATCACAGTTTTATTTTGCTATGAATCTGGTGTCTTAGTCCGTCCAGGCTGCTGTAACAAAAGATCACCAGCGGGGTAGCTTACAGACCACAGAAATTTGCTTCTCACAGTTCTGGAGGGTGGGAGGTCCAAGAGCAGGGTGCTGGCAGATTTGTGCCTGCTGACAGTCCCTTTCCCAGACGGCTGCCTTTTTACGGTTGACCTCACCTAGCAGAAGGACCGAGGTAGCTTTCCGAGCCTCTTTTCAAAAGGGCACTAATTCCAGTCATGAGGGCTTCACCTGCAGGTCTAATCACCTCCCACAGGCCCCACCTCCCAATACTATCACCTGGGAGGGTAATATTCAACATGTGAATCTGGGGGAGACACAAACATTCAGACCACAGCACCCGGGAAGGCATGATTCTAAAATGAGCGTGTCTTCTAAGAAGAAATCATAGATATAAAACCCCACGTCAGGGAAGCCTGGGAAGAACAAATGAACATTTGAACAGCATTCCCATTTTACAGACGAGGAAAGTGACTCTCAGCCAGGCACAACAGTTGACCTCAGTGAACACAGGCTCCGGCGGCAGACCCTGCTCGATATCAGACCCCCAGCTCTAGGGATGTTTATTCTAGTAAGCGGACCTGGGTGGGAGAGTCTAGAGGGACCAGAGCAAACATTAGGACTTGGATATTTATGACCGCTAGCCCTATGGCTTAGTCTGATCCTTGCCCAAACCCAGATTTGGTTCTGTTATGGAGTGGGCCAACTCTCAGCTCTTCCAGCATCTTCTGACTTTCTAGGGTCTCTAGAACACAGCCTGGGTCTGCGTAAGTAAGCGTGTGAAATTCAGCCCTGGGCTTTGTATCTCTGACCATGTTTTCCAAAAGCAACAACAACAATCATTCCTGCTCAGGATAATTGGGGGAGATTAGAGTATCCATGCCTATCACAGCACCTGATGTACAGTGGGTGGGAGATGCACATTAGCAACTGTTATTTTTATTTCTACTGGTACCTCTACTCACTATGGCTTTGCTTTGATCAAACTCAGCACTATAAAGTGAAGGTCATGGGGCGCCGGTGGCTCAGTCGGTTGAGCGTCCGACTTCGGCTCAGGTCATGATCTCACAGTTCATGAGTTCGAGCCCCATGTCGGGCTTTGTGCTGACAGCTCAGGGCCTGGAGCCTGCTTCCGATTCTGTGTCTCCCTCCCCTGCTCACACTCTGTCTCTGTCTCTCAAAATAAGTAAAGATTAAAAAAAAATTTAAAGTGAAGGTCATAAAAATGGTCTACCAGAATAGAAGTTATGAGCAATGAACTGAACTGAAACCAGACTGCCTGGGTTCAAATCCCAGTTCTGTCCTTACAAGCTGTATAACTGTAGATCCATTATCTGACTTTCCTGTGCCTCAGTTTCTTCATCCATAAAGGAAAAAAGCAGGATAACAACAGTATGTGCCTTACGGAGTTGTGAGGATTAACTGAATAAATACATGCGAAGCCCTTAAAAGAGTGCTTGGCACACAGTATGTGCTCAATCAAGTGTTTATTGTATGACTTTTACTTATCCCACAGGACAGTGGTGAGAATCAAATGGGATACATATTTAGACTACAGTATATTCAGCTATTAATTCTCACTATCATCATCATCATCAAATGATTGAACCTCTTCCCTGCCATGGTCTGCCCTTGTATTTGTTTAACAGCTAATGCTTCCTGAAATGCAATACTGATGCATTTGGGGAAAGCAGTGTGCAAAGCCTATCTACTTAGAACAATACTGGACTGGAAGCCAAGTTTTCAGGAATTTTCTCAGGCCTCCCTCTTCCACCCTGCCTCTGGTGAATTATTTAAGTAACACCGGTGCTCTGGAAGGACACGTCTCTGTAGGACCCTAAGTGGAATTGTTGTGTGGTTCCCCAGGGTTTCCTATTTATTGGAAACGGGCTTA
Organism: Panthera uncia; assembly: GCF_023721935.1. NCBI lineage: Eukaryota > Metazoa > Chordata > Mammalia > Carnivora > Felidae > Panthera > Panthera uncia. The sequence continues at coordinate 10,071,575 of NW_026057579.1, forward strand.
ATGCACTGAGTTTGAGACCCAGCCTTTTAGAACTTTTTAGCAGCTTTTTCAGAACAGTGTCTGGGTCTTATTTGTCCCAAATTTTCATCACCTGACCCAGCCCTGGAGCCCAATAACAGTTTAACTTTTTTTTTTTAAATTTTTTTTTTTTTAACGTTTATTTTTGAGACAGAGAGAGACAGAGCATGAATGGGGTAGGGTCAGAGAGAGAGGGAGACACAGAATCTGAAACAGGCTCTAGGCTCTGAGCAGTCAGCACAGAGCCTGATGCGGGGCTCGAACTCACGGACAGCGAGATCATGACCTGAGCCGAAGTCGGCCGCTTAACTGACTGAGCCACCCAGGCGCCCCCAGTTTAACTTTTTAAAAAATAAATATGTGAATAAGGGCATGCAAATAGCAGCTGATTGATGGGTCAGATGATTCTATGATCTTTCCCCAACTGGAAACTCTGTCACGTGAACCTAGGTTATTTGTAAAGGGAGATCTTGAAGGGGCTCAGTGGAAGGTTCCAGAACTCCAGAGATCGACAGTCTCAATTTCATACTATTCAAATTGTACTTCCTCATTTACGTCTTTCTGCCTCATTGACCCAGGTGGCCTCCAGCACCACTCCTATGGTTTGGAGTTATGAGGAGTTAGTATCCCTCTTACAAATGGAGTAAGAAGACGTGATGAAGGGAAAGAGACGCTGAAATTGAGAGCTGACTTCATGAAGAGCTAAGAGGACGCTCGTGTTGCATATGAGTTAGAGAAATCTCCAGAAAGAGAAGTGGGCTGAATTATAAGCTACAAAAGTCAGGGGGGGAGTTGGTGCCTATAGGAACCTTGTCTGATCAGTCGACTCAGTGATACAACTAAATTGACGCTATAGGATGTTGGAACTCTCCATTCTGGCAACCTTAAAGTTCCTTTCATCTGTTTAGCTTGATCCCAGGGAACAAGGGAGAACCTGGCGGCAAAGGGGCACGGATGACTAAGTCTACTTCCCTCATGGAGAGAGACATGGGGCTTTGGGCGATTTCTTTGAAGTCCCTCTAGAGGCTTCTAAAGATTGTTAGTGGCATCTGGTCTTTAATCCTGGACATCAAGCTTGTTGATTTTTGCCCTGGACCATCTGTTTCTCGGCTTTCCATGGAACCTTTCCTTTGTGACAAGTGGGGGAAGAACACTGTATTTTTATTTCTTTCTGTTTTGCCTTCTATCTCAGTCACAGAATTAGAGAGGGAGAATTTATTTGCCTGATGAGGCTCTGAAAGATTAGACACAACGTGCTGACCTTGCTATCTGCAGGGTGTTTCCCACAGGATGGATGCCTTTGTCCTTCACTCTATGATAGGAAGTCAGGGACCCTGAGTGCAGCTTTGTGACCATTTAACGTCTGTGCCCGGAACGCTGTTTGTACTACTAACAGTCATCATAGTGGTGAGGGGAGTCACTACTTGGATTCCAGCTGAGCTCATTTCTAAGCAAGTGCCTGGACAAGGTATCTAACCTCTCAGCTCCTAGCTTATTAAGTGAGAGAATGATAGCACACGCTTCACTGAGGCACTGTGAAGGTTAAACAAGATAATACGTGTCAAGCACTTCACTCAGTGTCTGCTATTTAGTGAACTCCCACGAATATTAGTTATCATCGTTATTTAGTATAATAAGAGTATTTCTAACAAAAAAGTGGGAACAAGCTTTGCACTGGCCAGAGAACTTGCACCAAGAAGGATGGTAGGTAGTCAAACAGGCCTTTTCTTGAGTTTATCACACTCCAAAGAATTCAGTGTTGTCAAATATGAGATATGAATGCTCCGGAATGGACTTTTCCAAACTGATGAATTCCATAGGGAGTTTTTCTCCATTGCCGTACATATGGTTGTGCTCTCAGGTTTCAGTCACCATGGTGGTTCCGAAGCAGCCACAAACTGGGCTAAACCAACTGGGCTAAACCCTGGGTAAACCAAGTGTCACCCTGATCCAAGCTTCTCTAATTCTACAAACCCCAGTGGTAGGTGGTACAACTGATGCAGACTTCCCTGGAAAATGCTTGCTGGGCATTGTAGAGATGCCCACTTCCAGGGGGCTGCAGATACCTTTCTGGCCATCAGAATGAAGGCTGTACTAATGGAGCTACTCTTCTAGACAAAATGGCGGCTCTCTCATTGAAAGATGTTAGGAGACTGATCTTTTTTTTTTTTTTTTTCCTTTGCAACCACTATTTATTGCATGAGATTTCAGAAGATGATGATAAAAGGCAAGTTTATAGAGACACCATGAGATTGTATAAATACAGTGAAGTCATATCTGGGAAAGATATACCAAAGAAAATTGAACCCCAAATGTCTAATTTGCAACTGCAAATGTCTGTTTGCTGTTCATACTCAGCCAAGAGTCCCGTTGAATTAAAGCACAGACTACATAACTATGTACACAGAATGCCTTTAAAGTTCTTCCCTAAATTTAGGGAAAAGCAAAAGTCTGTTTAGAGCTACCAAAGCAAAATTCCTCACTGTGGATTTATAGGCACTAGTACAAGTGGTCCCCAAACACCCTTTTTAATTTTTTTTTTTATTATAAATAAGAAAGAACAGATTCTACCCTCACAGTTTCCACCCTAGAACTTACAGTCTCCAGGCACGAAGGACAGAATTCTTGGAAAAGAGGAAGGCTGAATTCCAGATCTCTGATAGCAAAGTTATAGTCTAACTGAACATTAATTACATTTTAAAATTACATTTTAAAACATTTAAAACATAAAAACATAAAACATAAAAACATAAAAGACATTAATTACATTTTAAATCCACTGCATTTTTCTTCGAAATCCACATATTATCCAACATCTTGAATGCTTTATGTTGAAGTTGTAGAAAAGTTCCCCCAGAATTTTTAAGCCTTTATCATGACAGTTTTTATCTCTTAATTTTCCTTTTCAGTTAACTGAGAGAATCACGTTGAATAAGCAATGATATATGTCATCCATTTAATACAGAAATTCTGGGAATTGTAGCTTTCTTTTGGTGCTTGCCATCACTATGTGTGTTGAAATCAAGCAGTTTCTGTGTCCAGGTGAACCAGTCCTAGGTCATGTCTAAAGGGGCAATGTCTTAGTCCTTGCTGTAGGAGAGCTTGTTACTGCTGAGACCCATGTTTGAGCAGTGACTCGGGGACATGGCTGGCGAAAGAGGAGGCAGTGGCTATCAAGAGCTGTTGCTAAATAGTTGGGGCCACAAACAAACATACATCCAACTAAGTTGTCTCTCTCCCAGTACCTACCATCAGCAAGAATGATAATGTGGAGATAGACATACGGGCTGCGTGGGTCCATTTGCCATTTCTGAGTATTCCTTCATTACAACTCTTAGTGCTACTAAATTCTGATGATGTGACATGGAAATGTGTGGGATGAAGGAAGATTGGGAGGGGATTTACCCTCCATCCTACAGCCTCATGATAGATTGACTTGTCTACATACAAAATAGCTATCAACTAAACTGAGACCATAGGAGTTATATAAAGGTACCACATCACTGCATTTGTGAAAAGATTCACAGTCTTCACTTCATAAATCTTCTCAATAGCACCGTGATGTACATAAGAATTATCATTCTCACTTTATCAATGAAGAGAGAGTGTGAGTGTTAATACAGGAAAAGTGCTTGATCTTGCCAGCTATGTAAGAAGTCACACATTAAAACAAGATAGCGTATTTTAACTATCAAACTAACAAAGATTATGTAGACCATCAAACTAGAAATATTTATAAAAATAGATAATATCTTATGCTGGCAAAGTTGCACTGAGATGGAAATTCTCCTGGTGGAAGGACGCATTGGGTAAGTCTTTCTGAAGAGCAATTTGCAACATGCATCCGGACCTTTAAAAGGATTCATTCCTTTGGATGCAGTAAATTCATTTCTGATATTTCTTCTAAGGAAGCAGTAGGGAATGTGGACAAATTTTGTCTACAAAAATATTTCTCACAATATGCTTCATAAAGGCAAAAACTTGAAAATAACCTCAGTATTTAACCATAGAAAAATAGTTCTGGTGCACCTACATAATGGAATATGAGGGAAGGCCCTACAAGTCATGATTTGAAGAACTTTGATAACGTGAGACAAATGTTTAGAGTCTTAAGTGAAAAAGCAAGATGAAAGACATAATATAGCACGATCACAGTTTATAAAAACATCCATGTAAATGTATTCAAATCGGACTGGAAGAAATAGAACCGTAGTTATCTCAGGTTTCTGGGTTATGTATAATTTTGGATCTTAAGAATAGTCCTCTGTATGTGCCACCTTTTTAGAAGGAGGATGTATTATTTTTATAGTCAGAAGAAAAGCGCAGCAAAAGTTCTCAAAAAGAAATTAAAATGTCAAAGAAATATGCTCAGAGAGATTAGTTGACTTGCCCAAGGTCACACAGCTGCCAAGCAGAGGAGCCAGCACCTGAATCCAGCTCTTCTGACTCTAATCCCAGCGTCTCCTTACCCATACCATGGTGTCTCTGAAAATAGTTAGCTTGAGCAATGCATCATTGATGTTTGAGTCATTAGAACACAAACCATTCATGGAATTCTGCTAGAGTCCATTACTACTTAGATTAGACTCAGGAATACAGGCAAGTTTTGTGGCCTTGCTCAACTTTCCAAGGCCTGCAAGTTGCTGACATCCACATTTAAAATGCTCAAGTATGCCAAACTCGCTGCGGGGACCTGGTTTCCAAAATGTATCACCCACACTAGATGTGAAACTCTCTTAACACAGAGAGTCATGGAAATCCATCATAGAAGATGATCTGGAAAGCTTATTTTTTCTAGCCACTTCCAAAGTGAACTAAACAGCCAAATTACCCAGACAATTTTCTAAAAATACAGATCCAGGTGCCACCCTAGAGATTCTATTTTAGTCAGTCTGGGGTGGAGCCTTGGCCTCGGTATTTTTAAAAGCACTCTGGACAGGACCATCTTTAAACCATTGTAGCCAGGGGTAGAAATGTGTCTGAAGAGGTCCCTGTATGAACAGTGAGTCACAGGTGGTGATTCCAGTATTTAAGTTTAGGAACAAATCTTCCTCAAAATGAGGATTTACTTAGAACTTGAGTATACTGGCCACTGAGACCTGTAACCACCTGGCTCATCTACATAATGGTCACCTTGTCTCCCATTGCTACCTGTATTGGTTACCTATTGCTGCTTAACAAATGACACCCAAAACTTAGTGTCTTCAAACAATAAATGTTTATTATCTCATAGTTTCCGTTGACCAGGAATCTAGGCATGACTTAGTTGAGTGACTCTGGGCCAAGGTTTCTCTGAGGTTGCAGGCAAACTGTTGGTCAAGCCTGTGGTCTCATCTGAATGCCAGAGAGGGGACAAAAGGAGGGGGGGGAATCTACCTCCATGCTCGCTTACGCAGTTACTGGCAGGCCTCTGTCCTTCTCTGCCAGCCTAACTCACCACAGAAAGAATGGCCAGAGAGAGTAAGAGCAAGAAAGTAAAAAGAGAGAAAGAGAGAGAGGGTGTGTGCACTCAAGCCGGAAGCCACAGTCTTTTTATGATCTACTCTCAGAAGTAACATCCCATCGCTTTTCTGTATTTGTTAGCTTCAAGTCAGCAAGCTCAGCGCACAACGAAGGGGAGGGAATTACGCGAGTAATTCTGTGAATACCAGGATGTAGGGATCGCCGGGGGCCATCTTGGAGGATACACGGCCCTCGGCAAATGGCAGAGTTAAAATTCTATACCAAGCCACCTTCACCTTTATCCTTCAATGTCTACTTGGTGGGTAGCCAGAGATGGGGCTGAAGTGAACTCTGTCTATTGATGGCAATTCAAGCAATAGGCCCAAAGCAGAAGAAGAACAAACCTTCGAGTTTAGCATAGGTCGATACCTGAATTTTCACACATACAGCATGAGCTATGGATGTCACCTTAGGCATCAATAGAGAGACTCCATTAGTGAACAGGGTCACTCCCTCTGTTTTGGCTTTGAAAGGAGCATACGTTTCAAATGACCTCGTGAACGCTTGTTCTCAACTCCTATCTTTTTTGGCTATAACCTGGGAAACAATACTCAATATCCCTAGAAAACATAGAACTGGAACTTCATGTCCTGACCTCAAATGCAACTTTCTCAGGGCCTAATGTAACTATATTTTCCTTCCTCTTTGGAAGATAGACCACAAATACTGAGTAAAAAGCAAATATGTTTATTTATAATTTATACATGTATGTATATATACGCACATTGCATACATACACCTCCACATATGCGCACACGCACACACACACACACACACACACACACACACTTCGTTGGGACCATCTGGGGCACCTCAGTTTACCCCACTGTCTTTAGGTCGGCCTTGGTAGCAGACCCTTTTGGTAATGTGGACAAAGCTAGGCATCCAGACGTGACTAGTTTAGCCCCCAGACCTGCCATATATCGTTAATTTCAACTTGCCATCTGCTTGCCGGCTGACCACTGCTACAGCATTTTCCAGCATCTCAACTTGCTATTGAGTCAGAGCCACAAATTAAAGCAGCAAGTACAGCTGCGCCATGGCTGTTCTTAGGATGGGGTGTTTTCCATCTCTCCCTGTGAAATCACTGGTGAGGAAGGAGTCCCCATTGTCATCTCAGCTGCCAAGACATTTCATGCTAATGAGCTGTGAAAGGGAAGTCGCTAATGATATGAAATCCCTTTTTATGGCCAGGGCTGGGCCAAGGCCACCAGACGGGCCATATTTTTCCCATGCTGCTGGACCACGAGGAGAAGTTTTTAACAGCTAAGACCGATCCCTCTGTTCATGGGAAGCGGAAGAAGGACAGGCCCATTCATAAGCGGTGCCCAAGGATTTGGGGGACATTGGCTCTATTCCATAAGCCACTATTTCCTTCCTCCCCAACACCTCAAAATTTTAGCAGGGAGTTTAAATTAGCTTCAGAGCAAAATAGAAGGGGAAATACTTTTGGCAGATCACCTAGGAAAACGAAAAGTAGTTCCCAGGGTACCTGCGTGAGTTATGGAAAGTCACATAAATATCGCTGCCCCCCTGGAGTCCGTCTCCAACCCTAATCCAAGCCAGCTGATGGCCTGAAGACCTGCACAAAGAAACTGCCAAGGGAAGCACTCGCGGTCCGATGGAAAGACCCCTGCTTTGGAATCAGAGAAACTGCTTCCATGTTTCCTGGCTGTGTGACCTTGTGTCAAACACTGGAACTTTCTGAATTTCACATTCTTACCTTTGTATCATTAACTGTTTCATCTGATTGCTATGAAATTCAGTGAGGTCACACGCGTAGAAAGGAATATTAAATTAATGTCACTATTAAGAATGTCTTTTTTACCATTCCGTCCCTGTGGCAGAAATTCTGCAGCAAAGGTATGACTCTGATAAGGCGCTGTTCTCCTGGTGCCGTCTTTGAGAGGCAACTCCCCCCCTCCCTTTTTTTAAAGGCAACACAGAATCCGTGAGTGATGAGTCAAGAGATTTTGTTTCCCCAGCCAATGGGTATTTAAGGTACTGCAGGAATGAGGGTGTGGAAGGTACAGGAATTTGGGGGAGCATGGATACTGTCTTCACAGAACAGAAATGCAGTGGGGTATCTGCTCTTAATGTGGAACCAGAGGTGCTGGGTGGTGCGGGAACATCACAAGAAGGGCTGCAGGAATCCAGCCCGAGGACTTTGCGTGCTGTGGGGTAGGCCATCTAGAGCTGTGTCGCGGCACTGAAATGTCAAGGGGCTGGTTTTGTTGAGAGGGGCAGGAACGACTGATCTGGAACAATTCTTCAGTCTAGACAAGCCAAGAAAACACATGAAAATGGACTGTTTGAATTACAAGCATTATCAGAAATATATTTCAAGAATTTTTTATCCCCCCCCCCCAACTGAGACTGTGTTTTCCAGAAAGTGTCACTTCATCGGAAAGGGTTCCCAAACCAGTTTCTGAATCTCTTTCCATACTGTCTCCAGTTCTGTTACACACCCGAGGCTCCCTCAGCCTTTGGGTAGAGTCCACTTAGAATACACCACAGAAATAAGATTTTCCTGTCCTTTGCTCCTGTTATCACTAATGTCGGTGAGCACAAGGCTCAGTGTGAAAATGAATAAAAGAAAAATAGCTCCTATGTATCAAGGATACACTATATGCCAGGCACAGAGTTAAGCACCCTATATATATTATTTTATTTTTAAAAATAACTTCATTAGGGGTGCCTGGGTGGCTCAGTTGGTTAAGTGTCCAACTTCGGCCTAGGTCATGATCTCACAGTCCGTGAGTTCGAGCCCCACATCGGGCTCTGTATTGACAGCCCTGAGCCTGGAGCCTGCTTCAGATTCTGTGTCTCCCTCTCTCTCTGTTTTTCCCCTGCTCACACTCTGTCTCTCTCTCTCTCTCTCAAAAATAAAGATTAAAAAAAATTTTTAAATAACCTTATTAACATATATTAATGTACAATAGGCTATGCATATTCAATGTATAAAATCTGATAAGTCTTGACCTATGTAAACAGCCATGAAACTATCACCACAATCAATAATGAACATATTAATCGCCCCATAAGTTTCCTGATGCCCCTTTTTAATTCCTTCCTCCTACCTCTGTCTGCCCCACAGCCCCAGTCTCAGATAACCAACCACTCATTCACTTTCCGTCGCTATAGATTAGTCGGTGTTTTCTATAGCTTTATATAATTGGGATCATTCAGTATGGCCTTTTATTTGTCTGACTCCTTTACTCAGCATAATTATTTTGAGATTCATCCATTCTATCATATATAATAATATAGTTCATTTTTTATTGCTGAGTAGAATTCTGTTTGTATGGATTCAACTTAATTTGTTTATCCAGTCATCTGCTCACAAACATTTGGATCATTTCTAGTTTAAGAGCATGGTGTGAGTCAGGTTTTATAACTGAGGTAGCTTGTTTCCATCAGGTCCTAGAGTGGAATGTCAGAAAATCATTTTGGGTAGTAGCCAGAAGTCCAAAAGTCTAGTCTAACCTTGAAGAGATCGATCTCTTTCCATTAAGAGTCCAGGGATCCAAATACTTACAAATGTCCAGTTCAGTCCCGTCTCAGAGTACTCCTCACAACAAAGGGTTACTGACAGCTGAGTAGACTGTACCCACAGCAGGCTGGTTCAGTGCACTGAAGGGGTGCAGAACTCCAGTTCCCTGCTTCCCCAGAAACATAGGCATGAGGGCACCATCTTGACTCAGCACTTGAATTCTTCATGACCAGCCTGATTCACTTCCATGCATTCAGTGAAGGTGGCTACCAGTCTGGTTGGCTAGGCTCCTTCTCATGAAAGCCCTTCTGATTCCCTCACTCAGCCCCCCAGCACATGGTATTAGGTTGCCCCACGGAGGTGGGAATAGAAGAGGTTCTGGAGTCAGTCCCCTCACAGGCATGAGCAATGGAGGAATAATGCCTATGGAAAATGCAGAGCTGCAAAAGGCAAAGCTCCATTTGAGAACCACTGCTGGTTTCTTCTCTGGTTCCTCTGGCAGCTCCCGGGGATGCTGGTGGCACAGAGGTTCACGGTCGTTTTCAAGGGAGGGTGACCTTCCGCATACTGGGCTTAGGTGACTTTGTACCCTCAATCACCTGAGCCACAATGATCAGCTTGTGGCTTTCAGGTTATCACACAGTCACACCTCAGGGTGAACTAGTTATGCATAAGAACTTATTGCCTTGTCTGCAGCCCCACAGACCCAGGACCATACCTTCCTCCCCTTGTGTCTCAGTGCTGGGCTAGCCCTTGGGTCCTGTTAGCTTTTGAACTCAAGGTAATTATGCCAGCAGCCCATAAATGACTTAGAAATCTGTGTTCTTACCACCACATAGCAGCAGTAGAAACAAATTTCTCTATAAATGACCCTTGGGAATCAAGTAGTCAGCTAAGCCAGAGAAGCAGTTCTGCTAGGGTGAGAAGTATATACTGCTACCCCTTATGAGCCAGGAAAATGTTCTAAAATTCTCAGGGAATGACTGAAATTGGGGATGGAACCGAACCCTACATATGCTATGTTTTTTCCTATACGTACATATCTATAAGAAAGTTGAATGTATAGCTTAGGCACAGTAAGAGGTTAACAATAATAACAAATAATAAAATTGAAGAATTGTAATAATATACTATAATAAAGGTTATGCGAATGTGATCTCTCTCTCTCTCAAAATATCTTTCTATACTATACTCACCCTCTTCTTGCGATGGTATAAGATGATGACATACCCACATGATAAGAAGTGAGGTGAATGCTATAGCCACTGCGATGTAGCCTTAGGCTGCTATTGACCTTTTGACAATAAGTCAGAAGGGGGATCACCTGCTTCAGGCTGCACTTGACCATGGGTAACAGAAGCTGGAAATCGAAATCCCGATGAAGCAAGGGGGATTACTGAAAAGAATACATGTGTCTACAAAGTATGTGTCAGGAATATATTGTGAGGAACATGTTTGTTGGGAACATATATGTCAGAAGAGCATATGGAAGGAAGCATATATGTCATCGAAGGAGGGCCTCACCAGTTCGAAGCAAGTTACGTCATGCTTCTGGCTGGGGTGTTTGTTACGTGGAATTGGTCTTTCCTAGACACTCTGGTTACCTACTTAAGGTTGCCAAGAACTAGGTTGGCCATGGAAACCTTCCCCAATTCAGAAAACTTTGTTCTTAAGAACAGGAGCTCAGCCTTGGGCAACTCACTGTCATCTTCGTGTCTTAGTTTTCTCATCTATAAAATATGGAAAATAACTCGTTCTTCTCTGAGGGTTATTGTGAGGATTGAATGCGATGATGTACATAGGATAGGGTTCAACACTGCACCTGTCGTGTGGTAATGGGTCTGACTTACTCTCATGGACATTTCTCCTGACTTAACACTTGAGACAGAACAGACACTCCAGCAAGTTTCAGGGGCACACAGAAGGTTGAAATGAGTCTCCTCTGTAGGTCCCCAGAGTTCTCCCAGAGGACGAGAGCATCCGGAAGTCAGGGCTGCTCCAGTGGGATATTTGCATGTGGATAAAGACTGTTTGTCTGAATCTATGGGGCAGATACAAGGCATTAGTCTGGTTTCAAGAAACTTCTTTATAAGGATAGTCATACTGTACCCAGAGCAATGTCTTTCCTTGCCCTTGTGAATGGAGATTACTTTATTAACACCGAGAATCCACAAGACCAATTGTATATGAAGTTTGTATTTTTTGTACTTTGCACTTCGCTTCTGAGAGTCAAACATGCCTCCACTGCAGCAATAACTTCCTGAGATATTACTATAAGACATCCATACACCCCGTTCCACATGCACATACACACGCACACACACACATGTGCACACCTGAACCTGCTGTACAATAATTGAGATAATCTCCAGAGAAAGGGCACGGATCTGAGACTTTAGGACGGGACTGCTCCCTTCACTTGATGCAGCTTAAACGTTTTATGCGTTCTCCTTACCTTCTCCCCAAAGTGCTATACGATCTATCTATGACTGTATTTTGTGAATGACTTACCAAGTCACTCAAATCTCAGCCACAAACGGAATCGAATGACTTACCATGTCACTCAAATCTCAGCCACAAATGGAAATCGCTGCCCTCAGTGATACCCTCAGATCTCATTCATGTCAATCTTGTTGGTCTTTCTTTAGCACGAGTTTTTGGTGGTAGGGGGGGCTCATCTTTATTATGTTCATGACAGCTAGTCACTTTCTGTGCTCTGTGCCAGCTTGGTTTACAGTAAACATCCTCTGGTAGCCCATCTGGAAGTGAATTCAATCTCCGGTATGTGGGTGAGTGTGTGGACGTGTAACCCTATTTCCTTTTATTAACCTAGGGACCATTTCTCACCTTGTTCTCTAGATTTGCAGCCAAGCTGAGTACAGGGCTCCTCTTGATCTTTGTGGCCTGGAGTTGGGTTGCTCTTGGTGAAATGAAACATACTCAGATTTGTCCCATGGAGCGTGGAGCAAGCAAAGAAATGAGCCATAAATTCAGGTGTACCCAAGTAGAGGCTACAGCTAGATTTTGTTCTTTCTTTGAGTCCAGGCCAAGCACTGCAGTTGGGCTTAAATTGGTCATACAGGGCAGATTTTTGGAGCTTGTCCTGTGACACATAATTTCTGTTATTCATCCTACTCACGTGAGTTTTACTAACAACTACCCCTACACAATGGTGCAGTGGTAGTTGTTACTAGCAACTCAGCTTACCTGGGATATTTCCTTGAGGCCAGGTAACTTTGAGATGGGAGAAGATATGGAAAAGAAGGGGTTTTCTACTCTAACATCACTGGGCACATCTGTGAAAGGGGAAAAAGAAATGTCCTTACACTTTATTCACCTTTGCAGGTGCCGTTACTCTTGTGTGCTCGATATGGTTTTATGTTTAAAAGTCAATGGAAATCGGCAAGTTTGGGGAGGGACTGGAGCTGTGTTTCTGCTGTTTCTGTTAGGCAAACACAACTGAACGATTCCTACCTCTCATGTCGGAGTAGTGGACTTGGTACCCTTATTAATGTTCACTGGGGCGAATCATTATGTTTCAGGGTTGGGATTTCACCTGATAGCATATCTATACATATGCAGAGTGAGTGTATTTCTCACCTAGAGAGAGAGGAACAGCCATGCCAACCCATCAGGCTGTGAGCCCTTGGACCTTCTGATTAATTTCCGAAGAGATTAAATTCCATAAAACTTGTTAACCTCAGAATTTCACGCGTTGAAAAGAGCAGAGCCTACAGAGGTCGCTCATTTTAAATATTTTTCTTCTAATTATTTTTTCAATGATATAAAAAGACGGCTGGCTGATTGTTTGTTGTTTTTTAGTGAAACTTCTGTGAGGAGAGTCAAGGTAGAATTTCCTCTCTGTATTTTGTTTGCTTCCTTTCTTCCCACTCCTCTTTGCTCATCTTGCCAAAACTAACGTTTCTCTATGGCTTTGGTATGCTTTATCCTCTAGCAGGACTTTTGATCTTTAAAGATTTAAAGTTTGGAATAAGCATTGGTGGCCTTGAGTTTGAAGAAAAGAAAAAAAAAACCTTAATTTTCTTAATGTCTTCCTCTTTTAAACTTGTCATTGCTCAGTAATGTGGCTTCCCTTGTGTAAGATCCAACTAATCAATTCAAAACAGTGTTGGGCAATCATCGGGTGAATTTAAAAAAGTATATCTAGGCTGAAATAAGCTTTTGAGAAATCATGAATTCGCCATATACGACTCTCAGACCTCTGCTTAGCATTATTCATGGAGACGTGGCTCGGAATGTAAATAGAGCCCTGAAGCAAGGACAGACTCTCATCCTTAATTCTAGTCGGTGTTAGTCTAGCAACTTCTTAAGGAACCACTGTAATCTTTCTTTTTTCCCAATCAGTTGTTTATCCTCCTTTAGAGAAAAAGGAGGTCTAGTCGCCTGATTATTATGCAGCATTTTAAGCACAAAACCCGTAAGACCAGTGCCTGTGGCTGATCTCCGTGTGGCCAACACCTATGTTCTGTCCTCCCACCTGGGCTCGTCCTGGCAACCACCCTGCAAATTAGACCACTGATCATGAGAAGGGAGCTAAATGTGTGGATAAATGGAGCAAATTCTTTCCACTTCTGTGAACCTACCATCAGGGAAAATCAGGCTGTTTGAAAGTCTTTACCAGGGCTATGCTGAGTGTGTAATAAGAATTGTAAAAAACAAAAACAAAAACAAAAACAGGACCTATTTGATAATTTTGAAGAGTTAGGTCATTTTTTATGTAATATTTAAAAACTTTATTTATTTATTTCGGGGGGGGAGGGGGAGGGGCAGAGAGAGAGAATCCAAGCAGGTTCTGTGCTCTCAGCACAGAGCCCAGTGCAGGGCTAGAACTCACAAACTGTGAGATCATGATCTGAACTGAAACCAAGAGTCAGACACCTAAACGACTGGACCACCCAGGCACCCCTGAGTTAGGTCATTTTTTAAAAGACAAAAGGTCATTTACTTTTGCTGAAGTTGCAAGGCCTTCAGTTCCTGAAATCCTAGAATTCCCATATTCTGATCCAACTGGTGTTTATCGGTCAGGGTTCTCAGCTGCCAACAACAGAATCCACTGCGGTTAGTTTCAGCAGGAAAGGGGTTTATTCAAGGATATCACAGGGGCACCTGGGTGGCTCTGTCTGTTAAGCGTCCACTTCAGCTCAGGTCATGATCTCGCAGTTCACAAGCTCAAGCCCCACGTGGGGCTCTGTGCTGACAGCTCAGAACCTGAAGCCTGTTTCAGATTCTGTCTGTGTCTCTCTCTGCCCCTCTCCCCCTTGCACTCTCTCTCTCTCAAAAATAAAACATAAAAAAAAAAAAAGAGAGAGAGAGAGAATATCACAGAAACTCCAGGAGAGTCAGAGAGTAGGCTCTGTGACGTTTGAAAACAATGCCTGGTCACACCACGGGACTTGTTGAACAAAATTGCCTTTGCCATCACTGCTTTGCACAAGTGACAAGATTGGGATGGATACCAGCAACACTGTCATTGCTGATCTAGAATCCAGATGCCTCTATCATCACTCCAGTTTCTCTCTATGCAGCCCATCCCTCCAAATGCAAGACTCTCGTGGGTGCATCTGACAGGAGAGATCTAGGTGACCCTAGCTACAGGTACACGAGATTTCTAACTTCTATTTTGGGAAAATGCAACTTACAATGTGAGATATTACCCAAAGTAAAGAGGACGTCATTGAAATGAAAACCTTTTGTCCTTCAAACGACCATCGAGAAAGTGAAAAAACAACGTGCAGTGTGGGAGAAAAGTTTTACAAGTCACATATCAGATAAAAATGGGAAAGGATCAGAATAGACATTTCTCCAAAGAGGGTATACAAATGGCCAATATGCAGTGATAATATTCTCATCATCATTAGCCGTCAAGGAAATGAAAATCAAAACCGCCAAGAGATATTACTACGCACCCACTAGGATAACTATAATAAAAAAATTCGGATGATAACAAGTGTTGGTGAGGACGTGGAGAAAATGGAACCCTCACACATTGCTTTTGGAAATGTAACCCGTTGCACCCACCCTGGAAAACAATCTGGCAGTTTTGCAAAAAGCTACGCACAGAGTTACCATATGGCTCAGGAATTTTACTTGTAGGTATGTAGTCAAGAGAACTGAATACGTAAGTGCACATAAAACCTTTTACGTGAATGTTCGTAGCAGCGTCTTTCAAAATAACCCCCAAATAGAAACAATCCAAAAGCCCATCAGCCAATGGGTGGATTAAAAAGTGTGGTATTTAGGGGCGCCTGGGTGGCGCAGTCGGTTAAGCGTCCGACTTCAGCCAGGTCACGATCTCACGGTCCGTGAGTTCGAGCCCCGCGTCAGGCTCTGGGCTGATGGCTCGGAGCCTGTTTCTGATTCTGTGTCTCCCTGTCTCTCTGCCTCTCCCCCGTTCATGCTCTGTCTCTCTCTGTCCCAAAAATAAATAAAAAACGTTGAAAAACAAAATTTTAAAAAAGTGTGGTATTTCAATGGGCTATTTTTTTGGCCATAAAAAGGAATGAAGTACAGATACATAGATGAACCCTGAAAACATGGTGCTAGGTGAAGGCAGCCCGTAGCACGGGATCATATATTGTGTGATTCTATTGATGCGAAACGTCCCTGAGCTAGGTTTCTAGGGCTGCCATAACAAAGTACCACAGATCAGTGGCTTAAGCAGCAGAAATTTACTTTTGCTCACAGTTCTGGAAGCTAGAAGTCCAAGATCAAGGTACCAGCAAGGTTGGTTTCATCCTGAGGCCTCCCTCTTTGGTTTGCAGATGGCTGTCTTCTCCCTAAGTTCACGTGATCTTCCATTTGCACCTGTGTCCTTATTTTGCTTTGAGGATACTGGTCATATTGTAACAGAGCCCACCCTAGCGACCTCATTTTAATTGAATTATCTTGAACTGAATTAAAAGACTATCTCCAAATACATTCACATTCTGAGATACTGGGAGTTAGGACTTCAACACACAGATTTCTGGGAGGCCTGACAATCCATAATAGGCAAATCTATTATGGAGACAGAAAATGAATAGATTAATGGCTTTGGCTGGAGGGTGGTGGGAGATTTGGGGGGCAGCAAAGTTTCTTTTGGGGACGACAAAGATGTTTTTGAATTGATTGTGGTAATGTTTGCAAAATTCTGTGAGTATACTAAAAGCCACAGAATTGTACACTTTAAATGAGTGAATTTTATGATTTGTGAATTAGATCTCAATAAGCCTATTATTAAAAAAAGGAAAAAAAAAAGATAAGGAGAGGGTTCAGAGATATTAGGTGGCCACAAATGAAGAATGTCTATTATGGGATGTCAATGCTACTCTCAGGTGAGAAATTAAGAACACGCCAAGAAATAACAAGTCAGAGTCTCCACAGATTAGGCTGAAGTGTTCTCTCTCTCCTCAGCCTCAGACTCAATGGACTTGACATGCCCAACAGGAGCACTGGCATTCCTGCTCTTTTTCCATGATGCTAATGTCCTTCTGGAGTCTTTGGGAACAAGAGTGACCTGGCTGTGACTGCTGTCATCCCCTCCCCCCCAGTGTTTCTGGTGAATGTGGCTTTCCTGGTGAGTGCCCCTTTCTTTGGCCAAAGCTCTGAGCACTTCCCTGAGAATCTATATTTTGGAGAGGATAATCTTCTCAGGGATACAGTTTTTTCAATCCTGGAATATTTTTATTTCCCAGCCGAGTGTTTCTCAAAAGTGTTTAATTTAGCCCCACAATTATATGGTCAATTAATCTTTGATGAAGGAGGAGTGAATACACAATAGGGAAAAGACAGTCTCTTCAACAAATGGTGTTGGGAAAACTGGACAGCTATATGCAAAAGAATGAAACTGGACCACCTTCTTTCACCATACACAAAAATAAACTTAAATGGATTAAAGACCTAATGTGAGACCTGAAACTCTAAAAATCCTTGAAGACAGCACAGGTAGTAATTTCACTGACATCACCTGTAGCAACATTTTCTAAATATGTCTCCACAGGTATGGGAAATAAAAGCAAAAATAAACTATTGAGACTACATCAAAATAAAAAGTTTCTGTGCAGCGAAGGAAACACTCAACGAAACTAAAAGACAACCTATTTAATGGCAGAAGATATTTTCAAATGACATATCCAATAAAGGGTTAGTATCCAAAATATACAAAGAACGGATACAACGCAATACCCAAAAAAAGAAATAATCTGATTTAAAAATGGGCAGATGACCAGACCAGACATTTTTCCAAAGAAGACATACAAATGGATAACAGATATATAAGATGCTCAACATCTTGCAAATCAAAACTACAATGGGATATTGCCTCATACTTGTCAGAATGGCTAGACTCAACAACACAGGCAACAACAGGTGTTGGCAAGGATGTGGAGAAAGGGGAACCCTCTTGCGCTGTCGTAGGAATGTAAACTGGTACAGCCACTCTGGAAAACAATATGGAGGTTCTTTGAAGAGTTAAAAATAGAAATGCCCTGTGATCCAGGAATCACAATATTGGGTATTTACTACAAAATAAAATAACACTAATTTAGGGGGATACCTGCACCCTTATGTTTATAGCAACATTATTTAGAATAACCACACTATGGAAGCAGCCCAAGTGTCTGCTGATAGATGAGTGAATAAAGAAAATGTGATGTATATATATACATAGATAGCGGAATACTATTCAGGCCTAAAAAGAATGAAATCCTTCCAGTTGCAACAGCATGGATAGAGCTAGAAAGCATACAATGCTGAGTGAAATAAGTTAGTCAGAGCAAAACAAATACCATGTGGTCTCAGTCATATGTAGGATTTACGAAACAAAACACATGAGTAAAATAGAAAGAGAGAGAAAGAGAGATAAGCCAAGAAAGACTCTTAACTACAGAGAGCAAACTGATGGTAACCAGAGGAGGTGAGGGGGTGGGGGTGGTGGGGGAAATAGGGGTAGGGGATTAAAGAGTACACTTGTCGTGATGAAAAAAAATAAGAAGAAGGGTTTAGCTTAGAAAATTGTCTCTGTCAGATTCAACAGAACCTGCTCTGGTTACATATTTTGACTTTTTATAATGTTACCCCTTAATCCCTAGTTGACCCTTTTGCATCACAGAACTTTTTACTCTTCATCACTGTGACCTTACTCAGACTCTAGTCACTTGCTAATTGTGGCTTCTGGCATTTACTTTTTCTCTCTATGAATTTATTTGAAGTTTTAGTGACTGATTATGGACTTAGGGTTTAATTGTTCTGTATCTGCAGTGCACTTAAGCCTGAGAAAGAACCCCTCAGTCTTTAAAAAGAAAAATAAAGCTGCTTAAAAACAGACTATGTTCTGTTCATTGAATGCCCCTTAATCCAAACTATGAAAGATGAGTTGATGTGCCTTCTTGTCAGCTTGCCATTAACGACCATTCCAACTTGATTTGCTCAGCTGAATGGAGGAGAAGGAGCAGGAAGGAGTGACTGGGTGGCCGAATACTCTCAATTCAGCTGAAAATTGCATCGGAATTTCTCAGTCCATTTTCTAATCTAAACACTTCCCTACCCATGCCCTATGTAAGGAGGTGCTCTCTGTGAATGAAGAACCATAGGTCTATGAGAAATATGTGAATGATGAATAAATGTAAATAAAGAAACTGGGGAGGCAGGGATTGATAGCTAAGGATGGCTGGGGAAGGAAGGAGGAGCAGCAAAGAATTAGCAAGTAATTCTTCACTCAACAAACAGGAACGGGGCGCCTGGGTGGCTCAGTCAGTTGGGTGTCTGGCTCTTGGTTTCAGCTCAGGTCATAACCTCAAGGTTTGTGAGTTTGAGCCCTATGTTGAGCTCTGCACTGACAGCAGGGAGCCTGCTTGGGATTCTCTCTCCCCTCCCTCTCTCTCTACCCTTCTTACTCTTGCATTCTTTCTCTCTCAAAAAACAAACAAAAAACCCCAAACAAACAAGAAACAAACAAACAAACAAACAGGAACTGAATTTCTGGGCACTGTGCTATGCATTGAGGGGGAGAAAAGACAAAATCCTGTCTCTAAGAGGCTTTGTTTACAGTCTGGAAGGGAGAGCAGACATGCTAATAAATAGGACACTGAAATGTTATTGTTGCTGTAATGAAGTCTGTACAGGAGAGAGTACTTGGGGGGTGCATGGGTGGCTCAGTCGGTTAGGCGTCAGAATTCGGCTCAGGTCATGATCTCACAGCTGGTGAGTTCTGGCCCCACATCGGGCCCTGTGCTGACAGCTCAGAGCCTGGAGCCTGCTTTGGATTCTGTGTCTCGTCTTTCTCTGCCCTTCTCCTGCTTATGCTCTGACTCTCCCTCTGTCAAAAATAAATAAACATTAAAAAAAATTTTTTTTTTTAAAAGGAGAGACTACTTGGTGATAGGTGGAAAGTGGAAGAATTGATGAAAGTCTCTTAGAATGTTCTGGAGATGAGTCTTCAAGGACTTACGGGGCAGGGGAAGAGAAGTGAGGAGAAGTGGAAGAGAGGGAAGGGCCCTTCAGGCAGAGTGAGCCGTATGAGCAGAGTCACAAGATGCTTTCAACAGCCTGGAACATGAGGGCAGCTGTGAGTGGTTTGATTTGGCTTCAGTGTCAGCTGTAGAGCGGGTGGGGCAAGAAATAAAGCTGAGCAGATGGCCTGGGGCAGAGGAAATCGAGCAGAGCCAGACCGCACAGGACAGTTCTGCTACAACATACATAAATTGCTATCGAACTAAAAGGTTGCCAAACACCATTCAGAGATTGGCTCCTTTTGGTTCACTTTGAAGCCAGCCAAATTATTCTAGAAAATGGAATCCAGAAATCCTTTTGAGTAGCAATGTGATGGAATTGGTCTACCTGAGCATCCTCAATGAATATCCAGATAAGCTCAAAATTGATGCAGAAAGGCAGAAAAGGAAGCAGAATGGGCAGTATGATACCCAGTTACTATGTCAAAGGGAAGGGAAAGCCACCTTCCAGCACCCCAAGTGTAAGTCACAGATGGCCTGGCCCCCAGGGGGTTCAGGAGGAAGCAAATACAACCAGCAGACATAAAGTGAAAGTGGCTGCAAATGCTTCTTGCAAAAGTTTGTTTGTTTGTTTGGTTGGTTGGTTGGTTGTTTTTAAGAGACAGAGAGTGACAGTAGGATCTGGGGAGAGAGAAAAATCTCAAGCAGGCTCCACACTCAGCGCGGAGCCACTGGCGGGGCTCAATCCCACAACCCTCATGACCTGAGCTGAAATCAAGAGTCGGATGCTCAACTGACTGAGCCACCTGGGTGCCCCCTTGTAAAAGTTTTTAATGACACTGCTTTCTGGACTTAGAGTTCCAGTCATGACAAGTTATCCACACTTCCATCTATTTATCCATCCATCCATCCATCCATCCAGGCTTTGAATCCCTATGTACTAAGTAATACAGACTCTGCTTCTGGCTTTTGGTTGGGAACACACACACACACACACACACACATGTCTTAGTTTGCAATGAATAAGTAAACGCCTACAATGAAAATCAAGCTTCTTTGTAAGTGCCAATAAAGTATTTTTATACCAGAAAAACATTTAATGATAAGGACATCACCACCTCTGCCAAGCATCCTACTGATAAACATCCTTACTTCTTAATTAACCTCCCCATCCTCCAGTAAATAAAGCCTCCTTTCCTACCAGAGCCACCCACAGCAAGTTTTTGTTTGCTTGTTTCTGGAGTAATTTGTAGTCACTATCTAGCTATTCTTTCCAAAATCCTTCCCCTAAATCTAAGTGATAAATGCCATTCAGTCCTCCTCTGATACACCCCAGTTCTAACTCAGATCACAGCCCTTCCCTCAAGGTCAGGAACCCCACATCTGGGTGTTTGCTAAAGCAACACTGCTTTGAGCCTCTGCCCATTCCAACCCCTTTCATCTGGGAGCAAAGTGATCTTACATCCATTTATGAATCCCAGCACATATTGTTGTACTCCCTTGTTTAGGAGAAGTATGATAGTGAGGCCATTTCCAGGTCCTATTTTGGGAAACAGGCAAACTTGATGACGTTTACTGGGATGGATTAAGGGGAAGTGTAGCAGCATCCTGTGTAACGCATTTGACAGAATCTTACACTCACATCTCCCCCAAAATCCCAAAGTAGTGGACAAATTCGAGAGGACGGGAAAGGGACATTTTCTTATTATTTAAAAAAAATCGAGAGGCTCCTCTACTCTGATCCAATTGCCCCTTGTACAGGTGCCCATAGCCCCTTGTGTTTATATCAATCACAGTACTTGTTCCACAGTTGGCTGAGTAATGCCCCCCCCCCCCGATATCCATGTCCTAATCCCCAGAACCTGTCAATGCTACCCTTATATGGCAAAAGGGACTTTGCCTTATATGGCAAAAGGGACTTTGTAGACATGATCAAGCGAAGGGTCTTGAGATGGGGAGATTACCCCGGTGGGTCTGGTATCACTGGGGTCCTTATAAGAAAGACACATAAGTAAGAGATATGATGATGGATATTGGGTTGAAGTCATGAGCAAGGAACGCAAGCAGTCTCCAGAAGCTACAAAAGGCAAGGCACACTGGGCACACTGTTAAGATCTTTTAGGATACAAGAAACAGAGGCATATTCCAATGTCATCACAACAATACTTGAGGAAGAATAAAATTGACAAAATTATTCCAGCAGCTGCCCGAGGTCTCTCACCGTTGGAACATCTGTTATCAGACAGTGTTAGCTTTGGTCATTGGACAGCAAGGTCAATAATTCAACACCAACATTAGTGGTCATGCCTTCAGAAATGTGAGTTCATTTTAGTGACACAACTTCTCTTTCCCCTGTTGCTACAACCACCTGCTAGATTCTGTACCTCTTGTCTTAAAAAAAGAAGCTGATCTTTTGTTCCATTACCACCCAGTATGGAATTCTCTCTGAGGACAAATCTCTCTCCTTAAACCAACTTCTATGACATTGGTCAACCTATAGATGGCTGTCATTGGGCCAGGTGCTGACTCCTGGTTGGAGCAGCTGTGGTCAAAGTAGCAGAGGCGTGTTACTAAAATTGACGACCTCTAGGTATGTTGCTGTGCACAAGGTGGCCACGGGCTTGGCAGTTACCTAGAGCTCAGAATCCACTGGCTAACAAATGCTTTTGAGGGGAAGTGACCAATAGAAAGACAAAAGAAAAACTGTAAAACATGGTCCCTGCCCATAAGGACTTTGTCACCTAGGAGTAAAAGGAAAATATATAGAGAACGATTAGTTACAAGACAGCATTACATTCAACAGTCCAATGTAATAAAGTCTTCTTTGTTAAATAAATAAAATCAGAGAATATTACATGGGCCATATCCTTTCCTCCCTCCTGATGAGAAATTATGGTTTGCATGAATTTACTTCCATGTTCTTTTCTGGCAGTTCTGAGGCTTAGCTTCCAATTGATGATGATGTATGATGTAGAAGTTAAGTTTGTGAAGGTTATAAGCATAGCAGGGTAAACTGAGGCACTTTTTTTTTTTTTTTTTTTTTTTTTTGCTTTTGCCACATTTCCCTGCCTGTGTAGTTGTGGGAAAAAACAAACCAATGGTTAGGGAGAAAGCATTTTTAAAATGGTACCTCTATATTTACCCAATATAAGAAAACTTTATAATGGCAGGTAAG
This sequence comes from Panthera uncia, assembly GCF_023721935.1. Lineage (NCBI taxonomy): Eukaryota > Metazoa > Chordata > Mammalia > Carnivora > Felidae > Panthera > Panthera uncia. Next base: position 10,094,211 of record NW_026057579.1, read on the forward strand.
TTACAGTTATAGATTCTCATGAACAAAGAGGGACTGTAATGGAACCCAGCTGAGAGTCTCTGCAGAGAACTAAATCTCCATAGTGAGATGTGTCTAACTTCAGAAATCTGGAGGAAGCAGTCTCAGTACAGACTGGAAGCCCCCTCACCTTTTCTTCATTGAGGGGATGGGAGCCTCTCCCCTCTCTCTCTTCCCAACTGCAGCTGGGACAGAGGAGGAAGGACATAGGAAGGACATAGGACATAGGAAGACTGGGGAAGACTGTCAGGCTCATACTAGGACACAGCGAGAGCTGAGGATGGAAAGCCAGATAGGGCCAAATGGGGAAGCCCTTGAAATTCAGGACTTCCCTGTGATTCACCATGAGAAGTTCTTGGGTGCTCTAGTCTTAGTTTAAGTGAGAAACTCGCCCATCTCCTTTAACAGTCCTTTAGGCGATTTTTAAAGTGATTGTTTCTGGCAACAGTGATGTTGGCAGGAAGTAAGGAGGCGTGGGTGTGGAGGGAGAAAGAATAGGAAAGAGGTAGTTGAGAAAGTGTGGTGGTTCAGTAGACAATATTTGTAAGGCTAACGAAAAATATTTTGACAAATTTATTCACTCACGTAAATTGGTTTATCTGCTTTGATGGCCCTTGGACAATATCAAGCCCTCTAAAGGCAGGGAAAGTGAAAAGGGGAGCGCAAATGAATTCTTTCACTTCTGTGGAAACCTTTAGCGTGGGTTCCATGCGGAGGTAGATGGCAGCCAATACTACAGTCAAGCTGAGTGGTTTCCATCCCAAGCTTGGACCTTATTAGCTGGTCATTGCACATGACTTTGGTTCACAAATTAGCTATCCCACCTTGGGGGACGTGAGCCCCTCGAGTGAACCTATTTCTCTTCTGACGCATTTCGTCAGGGGAGTGGAGACTGATGGATGGTATTGAGGGCTTCTGTGCCAGACATTTTTCTATATGTTATGCCATTCTCTTCCCCCGATAGCCCTGAGAAGCTATTACTCCTCGGTTCCAGCTGTGGCAACAGGCTGACTGCACTGTAGGTCACGCAGCTAGAAAGCAAGGGAGGGATTTGAACCTGGTTCGTTCTCACTCCAAGCCCAGTGCTCTGTCTGCCCCATTACTGCGGACTGTAGGTTAAAAATGAATGAATTGAGCAGAGGAGCCAGGGAGGAGGGGGAGGAAATACCGGGATGGGGATTACAAGGGGAGTAAAAAAAGAAGAGGTTCGTCTTGTTGTTTAGATGCAACATGAGACTTGGGCCTGCCCTACATGATCCCAGCAGACTAGTTAGCATTGAGCGGAGGCTGGTGAATGTGCTGCTCTCCTTCAGAATTTGTGTTTTCTAAGAGGCATTTCTCTCTCGGTCTCTCTTTCTCTGTCTCTTTCCCAGAGAGTGGCCCTGAAGGAGTCCTCAGGATGATACGAGCTCGCTGGATTGCTGTGAGAGTCTTAATCCTGGGAGATTTATGACTGTGACTTCACTATGAAAACAACACTATTTTCCTCGACCTGTCAGGGGGCAACAATTAGAAGAAGAATGTGAGGTTTACTTTTGACGAAGCATGTGGCTCATAATAGAGCCTCTATTACCAATAGGGTGACTTGTGGCTAAAATATAAAGGCCATGGGCTAAAAAGAAAAAGAATAAAGAAAACATGACAGGATTCCTGTTATCCTCCCTCCAGAACAAGGAAACAAAGGGTAAGCTTTAGGAATAGAATCTGATACATCTGTGTATATTTTTTCCGCATTAAGATGCAAGTCATTCCACGCTTGGAAGTTGGTTTTGTATCAGTGCTGGTCGGGTGGATCTATTTTTCCCTGTTGCTATAAAAACATCTCAAGAAATGCATGACAAGTCTTCAGAGAATGCCACCGATCGCTGAGCCACTGCCGTTAATTGCACATGAATATGGATGGCACAAGCACCGTTCTGATCCCAATCTGTGCCTGTCGCGATAATGGGAGGTCCAGTCCACCTGTCAGGTAGGTGCAATGGCTTCAGACCATAGGAAGGCCGTAGGGTGTGAAGTCAGAGGGAAGTAGCAATTGCAAAGCCATAGAATGAATGGTTAGGCAGTTTGGAGAGCTCCGGGTAGTAGCCTCAGCCCAGGAGAGAAATAGACTGAGATAGTCTTGAGGTCATGTGATCAGAGAATCCCAGAGAGAGTCCTACAGGAAACAAGGAAACAAGGAAAGCTCCACAGGAATTGGTGTTATTTTTAAGGACCTGGAACTACGTGCCCCTTAAGAGCAGGAGCCATGAGCTATACCCCAGGCCATCTCCCCAGTACCTACCAAAGATCCTCACTCTGGAACGATAAACATCAAGGGTTGGTTGAACGTGTGAACTCTATGGTCACTATTTTTGCTCCTGAGCCTCAGGTTTACATGACCAAAAGGAAGAGAAATCCCAATGAGAAAAAGTGGTCCCATAGCCTTTTTGAGTGGCAAAATAGTCCCCGAGCCCATGAGCTTTCTATTTCCCTGTCTGAAATCAACATGGCTTTATTCACCTGGGTTAAGGTCCAGTTTGGTTGGGATGGAATAGGTGTTCCAGTTTCTAAAACTGGACTAATGGTCTAAATTTAGGAAATGAAACATTGACCTCTTTTGGAATAGAGAACTTTCTGCTCTAGAGAGGGTTAATAATCACTTGCCTAATCTATTCCAATCCATTTTGGAAGTATGTCTCAGCAACACACATGGTATAAAGTAGAATGGCAGGACCCCACCCAAAGGCAAAAAAAAAAAATGCCTAAATTATTGTGTAATTTGCTCCTCTTTTCCTGAATTTCTTTAATAATTCACATGAATTTCCATTAGTCCTTTCCATATGTTGTTTTTTTTTTTTAAGTTTATATATTTATTTTGAGAGAGAGAGCAAGCGTGTGTGAGTGAGTAGGGGAAGGGCAGAGAGAGGAGAGAGAGAATCCTAAGCAGGCTCCATGCTGTCAGCACAGAGGCCGACGCAGGGCTTGAACTCACAAACCGTTTGATCACGACCTGAGTCGAAATCAAGAGTCAGATGCTTAACCGACTGAACCACCCAGGGGCCCTCTCATGCGTTGCTTTAATTATTTGGTTTAATTATTACTGTGAACTCTTGGTGGATAGAGACAAAGTGTAGTGCCTGGTACATAATAGAATATCCACAGAGAGTTGCTGATGATGAATCAAAAAAAATTAATGAGATTATCATGCGAACCTGGATAGCAAAGCTAAATCATTCTAATTTCAATCAGCTCAGTGTAGTCTTTTCTAGATAGACAGTGTTTTGCAATCTTCTTTCCACAGCCATTAAATCTTGGCTTAATGCGTAAATTCAGAATGTCTTGGCATTTTGTTATTTTACGTTCATCCCTACTGTGACAGCCAAGCTGCTCACAACTTTCTTCGAGAAAGAATTTGACATTCCACTGTGCAAAGTGCAGTTCGCAGACAGCCTCCGTCTCAGTGCCTCAGGATTCCACCCAAGGCGCTGGAGCTGATTTCCTGCTCTGCTGTGGCCCCTGGGCCATGACTGAGCCTTTGGGAGGAGGGGCACTAGTGCCCGGCCATCTCTCTCCACTGTGGACTCCTCTAATGGGCAAGCTTTGTTCTGGAGTTTCCATTGGGATCACCTGAGGTTTTCCTTATTCAATCTTGCTTCCCCTCCCCCTTTCATTTCAGATATCAGATCTGTATCACCGGCTGAAGACTTACCCTGGCCAACAGCCCCTTTATCTTTCACAGACTTATCTCCCAATAAATTTCTGACATGTCTATCTCTGCTTCCCAGAGGATCCAAACTGACCCACCTACGCAATATCTCATCAGATTCATTTTCTTCATTAAATACGATGGAGAGATTTTATTAACCTGAATGTTTAGTGTCTCCCCACCACAACAGCAGCCTTTCGGAAATGTCTCCCAAAGAAAACCAGTTATGACAACAAAGCCTATTTCAAATTGTGTCTCGGGCCCTTGTGTTTGTGCAAAAATGCCATCTCATGGGGTGACTCAACTAGAGAACGGGGCATTCTAAGTCAGAACCCCACACACTAACTATTTGGCAAGGCTCCTCAAGCTTGGATCACAGCCCAAAGGAAACCTGAGTGCTCCTTTGAGGGTGGGGAGGGGTCCTGAACATGTTGGGAGGTGATAATGAGAGCAATCGTGTTTGAATGAGGTTTATGAGGGCTTTCCGATGGGGCCCTTGAGAAGTCTAGTGCTTTTCTTCCACTTGGCATTGTGCATTTTGGGCACCAGATATGTTAAAGCTTGCAATGAGGTTCTCACAAGCTACTTGTTTTGCCAAAGAACCAACTACTGCTTCAAGTCCCATGTTCCCTCGTCTCCTGTTTGTTTCTGCCTTGCCAGGGAGATTGCTCTCATTTGGCTTCTGGTAGCCCCCCTGGTAGCCAACAGAGACCGGTGGGAGTTGAGTGAAAGACGCAGCCTAAGAGAATCAAACAGTCCGAGGTCTATCGCTTAATGCACTTGCCACTTCCAATTTGGCATTCTCGCTGACTCTGTTGGAACCCCTTTCCCTATCATGAGGTGTTCCAGCTGGACAGTAGACATGTACTTCTCCCATTATATAACAGCTCAATACTGGTCACCGAAAACATCAATTCCTTCAGCTGTGTGTGACTGTGGGTGCTCGATTATGTGGAAAAAAGGAAAACATTAAAAAAGCATCATTTCAGGCATGCTTTCATTTAATGTATCAATAAGATGGCTGGCATACCATTTCAAGGAGCAGAATGTAAAATGTCAACGCAGTTGACTGCCTCCTCCGGGGAGCCTTCTCTGACCTCTCCTTGGCACCAGCCACTTTAATTGTGCATCAACCTCTAGGCCCTGTGGAGCTCTAGTTGGTCTCCCATATTTTTCTGCTCGGTCTAGGAGTTGAGAGGAACTGGACAAGTCATACAGAAAAACCTCTAACTGAAACCAGGAAGCTCTTCTCATAAAGAGTAGACATCGCCTAAGCAGGCGTTAGGTTCCAAAGTCAGCATGTAGGGTGAAATCGAGTATTGTTTACGTCACCTTTGAAAGTTCTAATATGAGAGGCACATGGGAAATGGGCACTAGGGGACGGGGGAGGTAGACCCTGTCTCTGGTCTCACTCTTATCCCAAGGCACAACCTTATAAATGGAACGGTGGGGAGAATCATCCATGCTACTTAATACTTTTTAATTCATATTTTTGTCAAATGTAGTGTTTTAGTGAGTCAAACAAATTCTACCAGATTTGTCACAAAAATTATCGGTGCCCCACCTTCCACTTTCCCTTCCTTAGAGGCAATGACTTTTCCACTTGAACGACTGACTCTCCATATATTGCTCTAAATAGCACACACATATAGCTACTTCCTGATTTTTCATTTTTTGGGCCTTATCTATTGACTTCCTGCCATGAGAGATAGAGAATTTAGTTCTCTTTCATCCCCTTCCCTCCAACACATACCATTCTAGTTCCCCCATTCTCCCTCTGTAGTTATATTATAGTTTTGGTGAGATCAGTATTCAGTGTTTACATTTTTTTGACTATGTAAATGGTATTCGCAGCTGGGCCATTGGTAAACTTCTTAGTTGCCTTTCACGAACAACTTTTTATTTTCCATGGAACTAGTAATTATCATATATAATGCTTATAGTGCGCATATATATATATATATATATGCATATAATTGCCTTTTGTTTGCTCAGTTTTCTATGCACTAATGCTAACACAACCTCAAACTCTCTACCAGTTGTCCAAATCTCCTGCCAGTCTGTTCAAACAGAGCACATGGTCAGTTTTATCTTGGCAAAATCTCCCAGAGCCCTCTGGCTTATATGGTCTGGCTGCCCTTCATAGCTGAATCACAGCAGTTGTCCTGGGTCATGTGTCTACATTATCCTGGGAGTATCATGGCCTCTTTCTTGTGTTGGATCTTCTCTTTCCTTTTACCCCATGCATTCCTCTTCTTTGGCTTAGTCTCCCATTAGGGTAGAGTATATCCTACAAAAACTCCCTAAGAAAGGGTGAGGAGGAAGTACATTTTTTGAAATCTTGGGTGTCTGAAAATGTCCTCCTGTCCTCCACCCTTTACTGATTGTTTGTCTGAGCGTAGACTTTTAGGTTGCAAATCCTTTTCTTTCAGAATTATGAGGGCATGGTTCCACAGTGCTAACTTCTAACCCTTCCGCTGAAAAGGATGATGTCTCCTGATTTTTGTTTCTTTATAAGTGTGTTTTCTCTCTGAAAGCCTGTGGGATCTTAACTTTGTCCTGAGCGTTCCAAAATTTCACAATGATTTGTATTGATACGGGTCTATTTTTATTCACTGGGCTGGGCACTTGATGTGTCCTTTTCAGTATGGACACTTGTATCTTTCAGTTCTGGAAAGTTTGTATGTATGTATGTATGTATATACCTATGTATCTGTCTTTCCATTCTGGGAAAAAAATTTTTTTCTTTATTTCCTCCCCTCATATTGTCTCTTCTCGTCTCCTGGAACTCTTATCATTTGTATATTGGACTTCTTAGAGTCATTTTCTACCCTTCTTAAATTTTCTCTTTTGTTCCCTATCTTTTCTCTACCTTTTTCCTCTATTTGCTGGAAGGTCCTTCAACTTTACCTTTCGACAGCACTGCTGAGTTTTTTGTTTTTGCTATCATATTTGTGATTTCTAGGAGCTCTTTTTTCTCCACGAATGTCTCATTTTAATAATGTTTCTTTTTAATCTGTTTCATGATTGTAATATCTTATCTCCGTAAAGACAGTGACACAGAGCTAGGAGATACATACGCACACACACGTACACCCACGTGCACACACATGCACACACACATTCACATGCACACACATTCTCTTCTTCCTTACAAAATCTCACTTCCTCTAAATTGCTTTATTGTTTCAAACTTGTTTTTTTTTTTCTCTTTCATATAAGACTTTCCTCATATGCGTGATGGTTCTTGGTTATCTTTACAGGTTGAAGGCACTAAAAAGTGGATCAGAAGCTTTAAAACATGAGTGGCTCTGGTTGAATGTTAGCTTCCTTATAGACTGGTCTAGCTGGATACCAATGTCAGTATCTTGAGGTGTTTCCTCTTGAGCTGGTCAGGTTTGCTAGAGAAGACATGTCTATTGCTCTGCTTGGGGAATGAAGATCTGGCTGTCAGCTTTCTGGCAGCTGACTGCTTCAGAAATTTGGTAGAATAAATTGGGCTGCCTCCTCAAAACTGCCTGAGAATTCAGCCTTCTCAGGTTTGCTGTCATTACTTCCATCATGTTGCTACCAGTGTTGTTTGCCCATGTTTGCACTCTTGTTAGTTTATGCCTTACAAAACATTTTAAGATAGAGGTGCCTGGGTGGCTCAGTTGGTTAAACTTTGACTTCAGCTCAGGTCACGATCTTGCAGTTGGTGAGTTCGAGCCCCATATCGGGGCTGACAGCTCAGAGCCTGGAGCCTGCTTCGGATTCTGTGTCTCCCTCTCTCTCTGCCCCTCTCCAGTTCACACTCTCTCTCTCTCAAAAATAAATAGACGTTAAAAAAATTTTTAAATAAAAAAAATTAAGATTTTGAGCAGGAATGAAAGTAGATGCATGCATTCAGTTGATCATATATTTTTAAGTTTATTTATTTATTTTTAGAGAGACTGTGTGTGTAGATGAGCGGGGGAGGGGCAGAGAGAGAGGGAGACAGAATCTGAAGCAGGCTCTGCGCTATCATTGCAGAGCCTGAGTCAGCATTTGATCCCACAAACCTTGAGATCATGATCTGAGCCGAAATCAAGAGTCAGACACTTAACCGACTGAGCCACCCAGGCACCCTTCAACTGATCATCTTAATCAGAATCCACTATTCACTTGTCTTCTCTCTTCAGTTTTGGCTTGATAACAACAACAAATTGGATTTAAGTGATAGGCTCATAAGCTTTGTCTCCCCAGGGATTATACTGATATTTGTTGAGTGTCCTATAGTTGACAGTTATTGTCTTACTCTCGATCTTATTTGGTTTTTACCTCATAACCTAAACTGAGAACGAGAGAGGATGAGTCCTATCCAGGTTCCATTGAGTTGGTAAGGAGCTGAGGCAAGACACAAAACCGGATTTCCTGACTCCAAATCTGACTTTTCTTTTTTCACCTGCATCAGGGTTTTTGGCAAACACTTCCTGTAGTCAACATGCAAGGCACCCTCCCTCACCAGTGGAGAGCTATGGTAGGAAGCTCCTCCTGATGAATAGTGAAAGCCTGTCTCTTTAGCATCTTCCCTCTGATTCCGGTTCTGCTACCTTTGGCAACATGGCATAGTTGTAATTTTTCTTCCCCACGTGAGGCCTTTCACGATGCGTCTTCAGCTGTCGTGGAGTAGCAATGAAGGGCAGTGGGGTTGTAAAAGCTAGGGAACCCTGAAGTTAAGGTGAGCGCGGAAGTTGTCCTTCCTTGGTCATGGCAGGTAGGTGCGAGTGCGTTCCCAGAGGCCTCCAAGAATGATGGTGGTAACTGACGGAAGGTGGGCAGGTCACAGCAGCAAGGCAGGGCAGAGAAGACCAGTGCATCTGAGCAACATGAAGCTCAAAGGAGGAGATCTTGCCTATGGGTGGACCGCACACGTGTGGTGGAGAAGCTGTCCCTGCCTCCCGGCCACAGAGTTAGGTCATAAAAAATTCATGTAGCAGATAAGACAAGGAGGGGGAGGAAAGAGTGGGCATACAGGTTGAAGATGCGAAGAGCTCACCATAAGGGAGTAAGGTTGAAATGAGGTGAAGTGAAAAGAACTGAGAAGAGAGCTGGTGAAAGGCAGAGTTGGGGAAAAGGAGGCTCAGAACAATTCAAGGGTGTACATGTGACCTTGAGTCCGTTGCCAAAATAGGCGGTTCCTCCACCCCTGACCTGAGGCAGTTGAGGACAACACCGCGGCAGCCTGAGCCTTGCTTCTGTCCCTCTCTTCTCCCAGTGGAAGCATGAGTGGGGGGAAAGCCTGCGTCCTCACCTGTGGCATGCCGTGGCTTGCCACCTGGCCCGCAAGGTTCTTGCTTGTCCGTTACTGCTAAAGGCACTGGATAGAGGGTTTGGTCTGAAGCCAAAGCAAATAGCAGCTAAGAGACACACAACAGTTGGCGTCTGGCTCAGATGGCTCTGGCGCCTTCCTAGAAACCACCCCCCCCCCCTTTCCTCCAAAGAAGTCTGCCTGGCTCGATGAAAACTACAACTAACATGTGTGCAGGGCTTTGGGACTTAACAGGCACTTCCACATGGGGGAATCTCATTTTATCCTGTCAACTGTGCTGGGGGTAAAGTTTATGATTCCCATTTTACAGATGAAGGAACTTCCAGCTTCATCATGTGTAACTCAATGACACAGAGGAAGTCATTACCTCTCTCTGAACATCAGCTTTCTTAGTAACAAAGTGGGACTAAGACTTATGGCAAAGTTGTGTTGAGACTTAAGTAGGATTATGTATGTAGGATGCTTGCACAGAGCTGGCATATGCTAAATGCCCATTCTGTATTCCCACTTATTTACCCCAGGGGTAAAATGACTTACCCTAGTTCGCTCCACTAGAGAAAGGCAGAATTGGGGTCCCCGTCTGTCCTTGCCACTGAGGGGCAGGCCATTCCTAAAGGGTGATAGGAATGACTTATCAATACAGCTTCAGTGACTGATAGATCCTAAGGATGGCCTCAGCACTTTCTTCCATGCCTAGGTGTAGGCTTCTTTGTAGTGTGAATTGATTGTCCTTCCCAATAAAAGACTGACCCTCTTTCCCCTCCCCCTTGAACCTGGGCTAATCCTGGGACTTTCTTTGATCAATAGCATGTGGCAGAAGTGACATTAGGTCTTGAGTGCCTGCTCTCACCTTCTAGGTGCTCTGTGACTCCTGTGTAAGGAAGCCCAGCCCTTAAGGATGAACAATCACACAGAGGGAGAATTCCAGTCATCCCAGTAGCTCAAGCCGTCACCACTGAGGCACCAGACATGGGACTGGGCCAGCTGGACAAGGCAGCCAGCCCCCTGAGTTGTCATTTCTTCTCTTCACTGGCCAACTCACGGTGGCATACTTGACCCCCATGAGACCAGCAGAGGGACTGCCCAGTTGAGCCTGGCCCAATTACAGACTCCTGAACAAATACATTATCTTGGCCTTAGGCCATTAAATTTGGGTGGTAGATTGTTGTGCAGAAACAGATAACTAATTCCTAAGATAAGATACTAGGGAAGTGTCAGTAAAACTGCATAGATACTAGAATCAGATACCAAAGGTACCCTAGACATGGTTTTGGGTTTTTTTTTTTTTTCCTTTAAATTATGTTTGATTATCCACCATCTTGTGGTCCTTTTGACTAAAGATGAAACCATGAACCTGATGAATTTACAAGGACTTATTCTTCTGATACCTGTAATTCTTTGAATAAATAGACACGGTGTGCTCTTAAATGCAGGGCTCAGGCCCAGGGCCTCATTTGTTCCCACCTCATCTCTCTGACCAATTAAGGACTGGACCATATATGCCTAATAGAGGGTCTTGGGAATATTCTCAGTGCCAAATGGGAGTCCGCAGTAAAGCTTGGGACCAAGCCTCTGCATCCTTGACCCCCGCCCCCAACTTCCTGTCCCTTTGGGGCCAGTTGGTGAGAACGTGCTTGCCTCTAATCAGCATCTCAGAGACTTCTCAATTGTTCTTAGCAAACAATGCTTAGAAAAGGGGATGCATTCATAGGGAGGATTAAAACAAGGTGTATCAGGAGAGGCTGAACTGATGACTCCAGCCCCGACCCAGCCTGGGTTGTTCTTTTCAGGTCACCCGGCCTGAATTTGCCCAAGAACAAGCGACAAGACTGAGGTGACTTCATGCAGTGGAAAACAGACCACATCCTCCCTGAGAGCCCAAACGGAGGCTGGCTTCAGAGAAACTGATCTGCATGCCAGTGGGAATCATCCTGGTAAAATATTCCCAGGCTCATCAGCTCGTCTTTAAGTAGAGTGAGATGGATAATGGGGGTCACAAGCCACCTGTGAAGCCTACTTTGCAATCTGGGGTGCAGGTGGCTGCGTAGATTCTAAAGTTCCTCCCTCCCCTTCCGAGGCTGAGTCCCGGTGGCACTGTCCCTAATGTTCTAGGTTCTGTTTCATTCGCTCTCTCTCATACTCCCCTCTTGTTCTCGTTGCCAACAGCACAGATAGGGCACAGGAGTCAGGGGCGGCTGAAATGACTGGTTTCTGAGCTGTGTTTTCCCTGTTCACTACCACTGCCCACTGAGAGCACACAGGAGTCAGGGAGGGGCGGTGGGCTGACCCCTGCTGCTCGATGCCGGGTGCCCAGAACTGTGATATGCAGTCCACCTGTCAGTCAACAGCATTTATGGAGGCTCTGAGGGGGCTCCAGAGGAAAGTACAGATTGCTGGAATGGACACCGGGGAACAGGAACTCTGGCTCCGGCCCTGACCTGCTGCGTGAATTATGGTGGATGAATAAATGAACATTTTTGGCACACTTTACAACAGGCTTTCAAAAGTACTTTCGATTCATCCTCCCCAAAGCACTGGGACATACGTGATATATGATGTACTGTTCCTAATTAAGAGGTGAAGAAGCTGAGGATCAGAGAAGCGAAGCAATTTGCCCAAGGGCACCATAGCAAACAGAACCAGAATCCACTGTCTCCGACCCCTCTGCTTTTCCCACCGTGCTTTGCTACCCTTTGGATGTTAACTTCTCTGAGCCCGAGTTCCATCATCATTGAAATAATGGCAATTTTACTGGGCACCTTCTCTGTGTGAGGTAAGCATGTTACCTGTGTTAGCTCATTTAATCCTTAAAATAACCTATGGGCAGAAACTATTTTTATCCCTGTTTTGGAGATGAGAGAGTTGGGGCTTACAGAGATCAGCCACCTGCCCAGCCAAAGCCAAAGTTCTTAGCCACCTTGCCATATAAGTTCCCATGGGTGACTGGAATGTTTTTTTCCCACCCACTTACCTCACCAGGCAATACAGAAGACAAAATTAGATGATGGATGTGAAAACACTTTTTGAAAGTTAAACATGTGGGGCATAAATATAAAGAAAAATAAAAAATCTCTACTCCTGTAGACCTTATGCCATAACAAAGCCCAAACTAACTTCCAACAAACTGACATAACAAGTCCTCACTGACATAAAGCAGCAGACACAGCTACGGAAAGAAGTTGCAAGGGGAGGGTGACGGGGGTCAGAAGCACCAGTTCTGGAGGTGATTTAAAAGAGGTAAGCTCTGCTTATGTTCCTGGCAGTAAGCAGGCACAGAACATGAGAAAAGAGAGGGATGCCAAGCAGAAACCATGGCCAGACGGGCCACGTTGCCTTGTCCAGGGGAAGGTAGGCAGGAATCCACGCAGCGATGGAGATTCTGATAGAAATGAGCGGAAGTGGGTGATGTTCTTGAGGCCATAGTGTATGTATGCATGTGTGTGTGTGTGTGTGTGTGTGTGACCGGCAGGGCCATTCACCCCCCCACCCCCCACCCTCTACAGCGTCATGCACAATAGCTTCATCCGTTATCTCAAACACAGACCAAAACTCATCTTCCACTAAGCACTTCTTGCTGCCATAATCCTTGATCCCCCACAGAATCAAAATACGCTCTCTGATCTTGGCACAGACTCTTGCTCTCACTTGTGGGCCTTTGCTATGGACTTTTATGTCTCTGTTTATTTTGTGTGTTTCATGAGTGGCTCATGCCTTTAAAGGAAATGCACCACCAGCCTTGGCCTGTCATTATGGCCCTTTGCTGGCCACGGGCTGAGCTGGCCCTGCTCCTGGGATGGGTGAGCCTGGGCTTTTAATTTGCTGTGACAGGAGATAATTGTTGCTTGAGTTTCCACCTCTGAAAATAAACCAGGGTGGTACTTCCCGACTGGGAGTCCAGAGAGGCAAGCTCATCCCTGGGGCCAGCGCCAGGGGGAGGCTTAGCCAGGGCCAGAGTGGCTGGTCTCAATGTCCCTCACCTCCTTTCCTTTTCTGGATTTCAAAACATACAATTAGTGTTTTCTTTAAGATCTCAGAATGGCAACGTTAGGAAAGTTCAGGGAGATTTTCTGATAATGTGTGCAAGAATTCTAGAGGTGGGATTCTGTGAAATTTCAGACTCTGAGGATACTAAACCCTCCACTCGGGCCTAATTAGCCCCAGTTACAGCTGCATTCAAGTTCAAGCACATCAGAGCTTGCCCACAAGGGCTACAGTCCATGCCTTTTTCTTTCTTTCTTTTTTTTTTTTAAATATGATATCATGCCTAGAAATATCTGGGCAAAGTCCCACCAATCAAAGCCCTCTGGATTGCAAGTCAGGTCTTGGGTTTTGGGTAAAAGGCAAGGCCCTGCTTAGCTATAAATTGAGGTATCTGGAGATGACCTTCTAAGGTTCCTTCTGGCGCAAGGATCCATTTATCTTGGACTCCATCCACGGGCTTGTCTCACCAGAGTTGAATTGAACGCAAGGTATTGTGAAGCCTGCACGGGTCATACAAGTTCAGATGATACAAAGATGTCTGGGAGTTGTACATTTTAGCTATGCCTTAGGACTAACATAATATAAAAGGAGAACTCAAAGGCAGGGAAGCTCATTGTGGTAGAGAAGAATGAGTCCATGAGGATACTGTCCCGAATGTTCTGGGACCCTGCAGAAGGTTTCTCCGGTGCTCTGGATCTCTCTGTTCAAATCCTGACCCTCTACTCATTGGCTGTCTGACCTTGGGAGAGTTGTCTTAGTTTCCCCACCCACAGCCTGGAGAAGATAAGACACCTGCCTCACTGAGCTGTCATGAGCTTTAAGACAGATGGTGTGAGTATGGTGGTCCTTTGTGCAGCTCACTAAAAATTTCTTACCTTCCTCCTTTTAGGCACATGGTAAGGCTGCAAATCCCTAGCCCCTCGAAGGTGGACTTACCCATGTGACTTGCTCTGGCCAATGAAATGAAAGCAGAAGGTCTCTGTGTCGCTCTGTGCAGAAGCATCGAATAGCCAGTAGGAGACGCTGCTGTGCACCGCCCTGCACACACCCCCCACCCCCGACCATGGCAACTAGGGATGCAATAGATGAAATAGGTGGAGCGCTTTTATTCCAGGTGGACATATAAAGAAATGTGGAGTGGAGCTCCTTAGCTGACCTGCAGTAGACATTTACCGAGATCAAGAAGTAAACTTATTATTAGCTACTAAGACTTTGGCGGGGTTTGTTATTACAGCAAAAACTAGCCTACCCTGACTGTAACAATATATTTGAAGTACCTCACATAGCCCCTAGAACATAGTGATCTAATAATAAATGATTGTTCCTATCTTGATTCTTCTGACAAAAGTCAGGACCACTAGCCTTTGAAGCAACCACACAGAATCTAGCACAGTTCTGAGCAAATGTTTGTACACTCTTTTATAGTGACATTGGATGAATTCAGAGTCACTGGGAGCTACCAGAACCAGGAAAACGCGGTGCCCAAGAAAAGTGAAACTCTTTCCAGCAGCCGGAGAGAGAGAGGACTACTATTTGCCTAAGGTGCAGAATGGTCTTTATGTCCTTCAGTTTTCATCAACCAGAAAGCAGGAAGGAGAACAACTGGTTCCTGTCCCCACTCTCAGTGAAGTTATTTCAGGGCCATAAGCCCAGTGCATTCTTTGCTCAGAGTAACAGGGAACAGGTGCTAGGTGCTTGATCCCAAAACTTGGCATTGATTACTTAACGCAGACACCAAGATCTTTGTTCATGTCGTGTCATAGGAATATTTTCCTCGGAAACTCAGTAAGTTATAAAAACATAAAAATCTTAGTTACATTAGAGTAAAGGGAGCCACAGTTAACGAACCTCATCATTCATTCCTGGTGAGTCTCTAGTGACAAAGGAGTTTATCACAAGTATAGAAGAGGCAGTTCAGGTAGAAGTTAAAAGCATGATCTTGCGGGCACCTGGGGTGGCTCAGTTGGTTAAGCATCCAACTTCGGCTCAGGTCATGATCTCTCAGTTGGTGAGCTCGAGCCCTGCATTGGGCTCTGTGCTGACGGCTCAGAGCTTGGAGCCTGCTTCAGATTTTGTGTCTCCCCCTCTCTCTGCCCCTCCCCAGCTCAAGCTCTCTCTCTCTCTCTCTCTCTCAAAAAAATAAATAAACATTTTTTAAAAAGGCATGATTTTGGATGCCCATGAGATGTAGGTTTGCATCCCAAATCCTTCACTTACTTGTAAGATAGTATGCATTCAAGAACTTAGAACGGTTTCTTATACGTGAACAATGGTCATCATATACAATGGATTGGCTGATAATTTTTTATATTTCTATTATTGCTTTAGTCACTTATTCATTCAAAAAATATTTGCTTCAGTCTTTTCCCAGTGCCACAACCTCCTTTAATTTTCCCAGCAACATTATGGGATCAGTAATATTGTTCTCATTTTATGAGTAATTAAATTGAGGCACAGAGACAATAAGAATCTCAAGACCACATGGCTAGTTAAGTGGTAGATTTTGGGTTTAAACCCAGATGTGAAATAGAGAAGTCCCACAAAGTCATAGTCTATAGAAAGGGGAACTTGGGGGTAAATTCCAAAAGCCACATGCCTCCTAGAAAGAAAGAAGAGGATATTTTAATACCACCTAACCCACTCTGAAGCCCAGTGAGCATAAACCTAATGGGGTATTTAATATAGAAAGGTATGCTGACAAAGAGTGTGAGTCACCTCCTGAGCATAAATACCATCTGTGCAGGGAACGTGTGGTTAAACGGGGGAAATGCGTGTCATTAAAAAGTATCCAACTCCCCTGGAAACCACGCAGACCCAACATGGCAGCTGAAGACCAGCCTTCCTTGCTGGACCCAATGGGTCCCCGGAAGGAGATGCTGAATTAGGCCTCTAAACCAACCCTTCGACGTGAGTCTAAAGCTTTTCCAGTAAGGTAAACACTCTCTCAGGCCTCTTACTGTCTCACACCTTCGTTGGCGTAATAAGGTGATCCTAGCTCAGACAAAATAGTGGTTAGGAAGGGATTTTCTTTTTTAGAATCCAGTCAGTTATCAGTGCACATAAAGAGCACATAGAGATCACCAGTATTTCCTGGACTAAAAGGGAGTGTAAAGGGCCGGAGTGTTTCATGAATTAGCCTTATGAATTTCCTTGACAGGTTCAGTCTTTAAGCTTCACTAGCTGCTGCCAAGCTGGAGAATTAGGCTCACTATATTTCATTGCCTTTCACTCAATGATTCAACCAATATTGCTCGGGCACCCCTTAAACAGAGTGTGGTTAGGCTCTGTGAGGGAGGCAGAGATGAATTTCCTGCCCTAGGGGAGCTTGCTTGTATGGTAGAAGAGAGAAGTACCCCCAAGGAAGGTTCTGGAAAGGGAGAGCTTATAACAGAGTACTGGCTGTCCAGCAGTGAAGTGGATTTTGGGTTGGAAGAAGGCCACAGTGTTTGAGTCAGGTCTTACCTATTTCATTTGTGAGCCAGTGTTCTCAGGCCTCCCCAGTTTGATGTGATCAGGGAGGCCTGTTAACACGAACACCTACATTTCAGGGCCTCTTGGCCCTTGCCTACATAATTACAGGACCCTTGCACTGCTGTAGAGCCTCCCTGGGGACTATTAGGAGCCCCCAGCGTGCTCATCCCCTGGCGGAGCCCCCGTGAGGGAGGGCAGAATCTGTTTCCCAGCTACTGGGCTGCCACACCCCCCAGGTCCTCTCAGATGCTGTCTCTGTGTTCAGCACAAAGGTGGGAAGATTCTCCTTCTCGCCCCAGATTTCACAAGATACCTCACCAGTGG
Organism: Panthera uncia; assembly: GCF_023721935.1. Classification (NCBI taxonomy): domain Eukaryota; kingdom Metazoa; phylum Chordata; class Mammalia; order Carnivora; family Felidae; genus Panthera; species Panthera uncia. Next base: position 10,110,980 of record NW_026057579.1, read on the forward strand.
AGGCCCCTCAGCCTGATTCCCCCAGTCTAGGTCTCAGTCTGTGGTACCTGAGGGGAGAGAAGACCCAAGACTGGGTCCCTTGCTCTGCCTTTGTCTCAACTCAGCCCGACTCACCTAAGCTCAGACACTTCCGTCACCCCAGGCAAAGGGGCTTATGCACATCAATTCCTTCAAATAAAGCCTGAGACTGGGGAAGTGACCTCCCTTCCAGTGGCTCTGTAATTCATCCCCAAGCCAGGAGAGGTAGGAGAGAATTAAATGTAAACCGGATGGGACAGAAGGCATAGTCGGGACTGTCTCAGGAGGCCTGTGGCCACTCTCGTCCCCATCACCCTGGGGTTGTGCCCGCTGGCACTGCCCCAGACTCTGCGGACTCGGTGCTGAATTTACATCTACCAGCCCAAAGTCGCAAAATAAACACCATGCCCAAATCGCAACTGTCTGCCTAGAAATAGTAAGACAGGATTGGTGTAGAGGTTTGAACTTCCACCATATTGACTCAACCCACCGTGGAAGCCAGAGACCCCAGCTTAGGAGATGGCTATTTGCAGCCCGGTTGGTGTCATTTTGGGGGCAAAACAAGGAAAGCCTCTCTGACCAGGGCGATTTTCTCCTCACTTGTACTGAGATGCTGCTGCATCCGAAGGGATCTTATTTAAGATCAGAATCATCCGTTGCGGGTTGATACCTTGACCAGCTTTCTCCCTGGACTTGGGAGCACAGTGTTTGTAGACATTCGTCTCCAGCCAGGTCCAGCCATCTTCGCCTTACAGCTGGGTTTTCTCTGGAGAGACGGCTGTTTAAAGCTCAGCCCAACACTTCCTGACTTTACTGTGCTCGTATCTACAGCAAAACTGCAGTCACTGGTTTGAATGGACTAATCAAGACCTATGGCTTGCTGTCTGCACTAATCACCACTTTCCTAGAGATCAAAGCCACGTGGCTGTGGAGACAGGCTTTCAGCAGCTTTTCTCCCATCCTTTCCTGATCAGAGTGATGTATTACCCGAGTGCCATGATCAGCTCAGGGTATCTTTACTTCAGCTATTTGGTACCAGACTGTGGAGTATTTGGTGATTTAACAGTTTGCGTCTATGCTTAACCTGCCTTGTAAATAACCCTTGGATTTAAAAAGAAAAAGGAAAAAGGGAAAGGAAAAGAAGAAGAAAAAAAGAAAAAAGGAAGACACAGAGAAAGGGAAATGAGAAAAAGAAAAAGAAAAAGAAAAAAAAAGCCTTTTCCATGTGAGTCTATGAAACGGAAGGAGGTGATACTTGGGAAATAGAAAAGGCCCCATTCAGTCCCGGGGATAGACAAGCACGCTGGGAGGAGGAAGGGCTGCAAGGTCTGGATGAAATGGAGCATGCCCAATCGGAACAACTCTCAGAGGAGGCGGCCCCAGGGCATGCGCTCCTGGCACTGGGCTCACCCTCCTAGCTATGGGAAGCATACCCGTGGGATTCCCACAGACGAAGAAGCCTCTAGGGCAAATCCCAGGTTTCAGGGCCCCTGCGATCTTCCTGCTAACCACCTCAGAGAATGAAGTACAACCATCTAAGCGTTTGGATTCTTTCTGTGCTGCCCCTGTGGGAGCAAAAGGTCTATTCTGAGTCTGTACCAGGCGTTCACATTCAGGTGAGCTGGGTACTGAGCAGGTGGGGCAACAGCTCAGTGGAGGAGGGTTGCAGACCAGCTCTCCAGGTTGCTATGACCACAGAGCCCCGGAGCTCCATGGGATCAGCTATCTCCCCATCCCCCACAGCCTCCCCGAAAGGCTCCCTGGGTACCACTCAGGCTCTTGTGCTGAGTACTGCCTCCCTCATCTTTTCGCTGCCACGTGATCTCCCAGGACTAACCTGACCTGCCTGGCCTCATCTTGATAGCACCTTCCCCACGGTGTGTATTTAGCACTTGGACCAGGAGGCCGCCAGGTGGTTCCAAAGGCGCTTACTGGTGGCTCAATAAATATTTGGTGGATGAATGAATGAATGAATGAGTTGTAAAATTCCAGGTCTGCCTCCTCCCAGCTCAGACTGGGAGGGTGAGGGGAGTGGTTTGAGCTGCTCACCACCCGCTCCAGTCTGAAGACTGGGAAGAGACACCAGAGTTATGGGAGCAAGAGGGGACTCCTTGCTTGGGACACTTTCTCTAGTGCTGCTGCCATAGGGGCGGGGCAAGGCTCTCTTGTCAGGATGAGGGAGGAAGGAGCATCTCCTCTGAAGCCCCCGCTAAGCGCAAACGACCGCAGCATTTCTCCGTTTGGAGCCTGGAGTGTGTGCAGGACACAAAGCACACAAGCGATGAGTGCTTCCCTGACCCTCAGAGCTCCCTCGTTAGGTTGTTTGTGACCGGATGATCCCCTGGACGAAACGATCCCTACAGCCATCACTCAGATTCCCAAGAACAGGAGTTTCCACGTCACAAGACCTCATCTGCTGGAACTAGCCTACAGCGCTCACGGCATCACAAGGCGAGGTGGCTACTGCCCGAGCCTCCTGACAACCAGCCTCCTTGGTTCACCTTGAAGGCAGAACTTCACGGAAGCTGAGTGCGAAGGGGGAATGTGTTAAACCAGGTGTCTTCGGAATCCTCCGGAAAATGTTATAACCAGACTGGCTCTGCAGAGTCTGATAAGTGCCAGAGACGGAAAGGGTGGGGTTGGGTGGTGTCACAGTCAGTTATAAAGCTGTGATGCAGGCTGTGTGTCCCCTGTGTGTGCTCTCAAAGTCAATTCGTAAGACACACAGTCCGGAAGAGTGTCTGACAATGGCAGGGGCTCAGTAGATAGTTGTTGATGGACTGGTGTCGCATTGTCCCCAGCTTCCTGAGTACCCGGTGGCATAGAGCCATCTTCCCAAAGGCCAAGGCGGATCCCATCATGGTTCTGACCCACCCGGGGCTCGAGGCACAGGTAGCCTGTCCACTTCAGACATCCACGCCCCATGTTGGCTAGAAGAGAAGCTCTGAATGGTCACGTAACTGTGTTTTGCTGTTAAAAAGGGCAAACCCTGGATATGAGCTCACAAGCTATTTCTTTCCCTGTGGAAAAGTGGGCTCTACATCAGGAAGCAAGCTTCTTCCTTGCCCAGAAGATTCATAGTCAAATGCTTGTAGGGGAGATTACTGAAACTCCAAAAAGGTCAGAAATGCCTCCTGCCTTTCTCGAGCATTCATTCTAACCCAAAGGGATGGCTCAGTACAGGCTTGTTCGCACCCTGGCTGTGTGAGCACTGGGCAGCTCGAGGAGCCTTGGGCAGAAAGCACATGCGTACCTGGCAGAAGCCACATTGACAGGTGAGGTCTGAAGTGAAGGCAAAAGGAAATGATTTTGTGAAGCCTCGGGTTGACCAGAAACACCCACCTCTTGACCTTGGCCTTGCCACTCAGGGTGATTCACAGGGCGTCCTCAGGGAATCTCACCAGTGCTCTCCAGCAGAAGTATTTGTCACGTGCTGGTATTTCCAGCACTCGTCTTCCAGCTGACCTCCTCTCTGGGGGCTGCTGGGGGCCCATTAAGCTACCCAGGATGGCGAGTCAGCAAGCTGACATCCTTAAGAAGGTGATGGTTGGCTTTGACTCAGGAGCACCCCGGACTGAACGTTCTCTCTCCCTTGCCTAACCGAACCCCCAAGATCACCTTTCCTAAGAAAGAGCTTCTCCAGAACATCTCAATCTTAGCTCCTTCTGCTGTCCCTGCCATGTGGGCAGCCCCTAGGTGACAGTACTTGCCGTCACTTCATGGGTGGTGGCACTGTACTGGTTGCACAGCGATCACTTACGGACTTTCTTGAAAATCCAGATTCCTAGGTGCCACACAAGAAGCTTCCTGTGGGGGAGACAGGACATGGAGAAGAGCAGCTCATATTCTGACTCATTCTCAGGTGCTTCTACGACACCGCAAGGACTGGGGACCACTGGCAATTAGAGCATCGAGACTTTGAAAGTGCATTCATTCAAATATCCGTGCCTCTGTTCAGACCTCCGGAAAAGCAAATTTGACTGTTTTGCTTCCTGACAGCGTTAGAAGAAGCAGTTCCCTCTTTTCCTAAAACAAGGTTGTTCTCTGGCTTCTTGATACATCCTAGACCAGCGGGAATCTGCAAGTGGCTCCAAGGCGATGTGGCCAACAAAGGGCCTTCCTAAGCAAGCATTCCAGACTCCCACAGACCCAGCTCCAGCATGTTCCCAAACTGCTGGAAAGGAGTGAGGCTGGGAGTTTTCCTTCAGGGCTCACCAGATCCCAAAAGCTTCTAGAAGGAGTTTTCCTGGGCTAGCAAGAATTTACAGCTTGGGAAGAGATCCAACTTGATGCATGTTTTGCAGAAAAAACTCCTGGAAATGGCTAAATTCCCCATATCACGCGAGGGACAGAAGTGTGTCTTAAAAAAAAAAAAAAAAAGCAGGGTATATGTTGCTAATAACAAGACTGAATTAAGTTCTTAGATTCTGCTTGTTGCCAGTGCTGAGGCAGGAAATAATTCATTCTCCTTTAATTAATCTTTTTGTTTACATTATTTGCTCCCCAGGACTGGCTGAGAGAAGCCCTGTTTCTTTGTTTTGTTTTGCAGTCCTTGGTCAGTCAGATTTGGTGGCATTGTTCCTCAGCCCAGGGGGTCCTATGGGCAAAGCCCTTGTCACAACACACCCACGGTGGAATGAAGGAGGGGCACAGCAAAGACCAGCAACAGGCCCACCCGGTCCTGCAGTCAGGGTAGCACCTGTCCTGTCCATCAGTGCTGCCCCTGACCACTGCCAGCTGGGCCAGGTAGGACTCGCCTGTGTGTTGGGGGTAGAGGGAGGGGGAGGGGAGCCATGTCTGCCTCGCTCACACTTGGAAGCCCTGTTCTTGGCAAGGGGTTAATGAACATCGAATGCAAGAATGATAGGGTGAGGGAAAAACAGATGACTTCTAAAGTGGGCTGGACCGGTTTCTCCATCTCAGTCTCTTCACGCACGTATACATCTAGCGCAGTCGGGGTCGGGGAGGGGAGGGAAGAGGGAGGGAAGGAGGAAGAGAGATGGAGAAGGGGAGGAGAGGAAGGGAGGGAAAGAGGGAGAGACAATGATAAAAGCACAAGGTACTCCATGGGTCAAAATCATAGATGTTGCCAGGGGGAGAAGGCAGGGTCCCCGGTCACAGTGGCTTGGAGATTCCAGGCCCATCAACGGCTCACTTCACCGCGTCCATTCCTCACGTGCCGCGTCGAGAGGTCAGAGCAGGCCATCCTAAGTGGTTCTAGACTGGACAGGCAATGTCTGCCCACCCTGCTCCCGGCCCGCCGTCTCCAGCCCCAGAACGCCCAGGGGAGGCATGTGGAGTCCTGCTTTTTTCACAGGTTGGTTCTTTATCTCTTTAAATTCAAGAAGCCACTGGTTTGATCTCTGGTTTACTCACTTCATGACACTGGGGGGCCAGAGGGGGCCCCACCTCTTCCCAGTATTGTCAGCCCAGGTCAGGGAGAGAAGGCCCAGGAGCCAATGCTCATGAGGGTGGCAGCCATCACATTTAACCCCTTCCTCCCCTATCTGCTTGCTTCCCGGCAAAGGCATGTCCTGGCAAGGTCAGCTGAGTCCGTCTAAGTGTCCATGGTTCCATGGCATGGCACACGCCCTTGGTGAAGAAAGCGGCTCTTCTCGTGTGCAATGGAGAGATCCTACTTTATATATATTTTTTCGGCTTTCAAATAACAGGAGAACATTGCTGTTCTTTTGGCTCAAGCAAAAATAAGATGGTTTTGTTTTTGAAAACCCTATTTAAAGGGTTCATTATCTCACGGGCTGCTAACTATATACTCTGCGCCACACTCAATAAAAGCTTCATATAACTGTCTTTGAAATTAACAGCCACCTCTTGTGCTTTTCAAGTTATTAAAGACGCTGGCATGGTGGAGAGACTGTAAACTTTCTATACTGGTGATTAGTCAGCGGGGCCACATCCCACCAAATCCCCCAGGGCGTTCCCAACAAAAAGTTCCTTGTGACCCAAGCACCAATTTTTCTTTCTTGTCTGTTCATTCTAATTCCACTCAATTACTCCTGAGCAAGCTGTTTTATTCCTGTCAACTCATGTTATTTACTGGAGCCTGTCAGGAGGACTGGAGTGGAGGCTGATATTATGTAGGATGTTTTGAGACTCATTAAAACACTTTAAAACAATCACCTATTGTGATATTCACGGCCCTATATGGGGTGGCCTTGCCTGGGCCATTTGGAGCCTGGATCACTTTATTTATATACTATTAAAAGTTTCAGATGAGAATGCTTTTTCTTGCTACAAAAATTTTGGACCTGGGAACCCAGGATTGGGTCTGGGCTTCTGGAGGCTTCTGGGCAAAGATCCAAAAGTTAACAGATTAAGTGTGTGTGTGTGTGTGTGTGTGTGTGTGTAAGGGTGTGTAAGGGTGTTATCCAGGAGCAGCTCTACCTCTGACTAATGGGCTGAAGAGGAATGGGGGTCAACAGGCAGTTCCAAATAGCCAGAGACGCTTGCCTTCTGGAAGAGAAGGTGGTTTCCCTGGGACAGTGTGTGTAAGAGCAGTTTTCCTCTGCAGATGGAAAGGTTCCCTGCTGTGTCACTCTTGGTCCATCATTATATAATCACAGAGCAATTTGTAGGAACAAGGCACCACGCTTAGATGTCCTGAGGGCGTAAAGCAGATAAGTTCATAGTCCTTGCATCATTCGATGAAGGATCCACTTTGCTGGCAGCATGCGGTGTCAGGTGCCCAGGTGAGTACGTGAGCCAGTGAGGGACCAGAGCAGTCACATTATGTCCGCCCCCCCTCCCACCTTCCTCTTGCTTCCCACGGCAGCCTCCCGGCTTCCTGTGCTCCTGCGGCTCGTCCTAGTCTCTTCTGCTACCCCTGGTGACCCCAGGGCAGCCTAGATAGTCCCTGTGGCTGGAGGTCGACTCCTGTGCTCTAGGCGCCTGGACTCCAATGAAGAAGCCGTGCTCAAGCTGGGGAGGAAGTAGAGAATTTTTGCTCACCAAGTCCCCAAATCTGGAATTGCTCTTTTCTTCAGTGGTTCTAAGATGTTCTATAACGGCAGTGGTTGCTACGGACTCAAAGCAATGCTCAGGAAAAGTCTAAGTTAGGGGCACCTGGGTGGCTCAGTTGGTTGAGTGTCCAACTCTTGATTTTGGTTCAGGTGATGGTCTCACGATTCATGAGTTCGAGCCCTGCGTTGGGCTCTGTGCTCATAGCTTGGAACCTGCTTGGGATTCTCTCTCTCTCTCTCTCTCTCTCTCTCTCTCGCCCTTTGCCCCTCCCTCGAGTTCTCTCTCTCTCTCAAATAACAAGTTTTTTTTTTTAAAGAAAAAGTCCAAGTCAAAACAGCATACATCACCTCACACACTTCTAGAACATGGTTTTCCCACAAGTGTCTCATCTGCTCACACATGCCATTCTCACCCAAGTCAGGGAAATAGAAGGGATCATTCCAAAGCAGCACCGGCAGGGGAAGTGAGCCTGCGGGTCTAGAGCTATGTGCCATGGGGCACAGCAGTTCTCCTTCTTCAAATGCATAAAGAGGAGATTGAACTAGACCAACATTCTCATGCTGTACTTTAGGCATGAGATGCCAATCTATGCTCCAAGAGAAGTTGATTTCCAGTCAGATCCACTGAGGAAACGCTACTTGCTATCTCCCTAGTTCCTAGACTGGCATCCTGCTCCCATGAATTTAGAAAGTGCTGTGTTAGCTGATGTTCAGAACTTGTCCCAGCTGGAAATTCTAGGATGCAACAAACAGGAAATGTGGATATCCAAAGTTATACGGCATTTGCCCAGGCACCTGGGGGGACATACATAAAAATAAAATCAAACCCACAGACCTATCTCTTAGCCTGGGGTGAACCCAGCATTTGCATTTCCAACAACTCCCCAGTCAGTTGTGATGGGTAGCAAGCATCATACTGATAAGTTGGGGCCCAATTTAGACCCAGATGCTTTCACAGGGCAAGGAAATGAGGGAAGAGTGAAAGCAAGGTTTTGTGGGTTTTTTTTTTTTTTTAGAGTTTATTTTTTGTGCACGTGTGTGTGTGTGTGTGTGTGTGTGTGTGTGAGAGAGAGAGAGAGAGAGAGAGCGTGCCCAAGCAGAGGAGAGGAAGAGAGAGAATCTCAAGGAGGCTCCACACTGTCAGAGCAGGGCTAGAACTCATGAACTGAGAGATCATGACCTGAGCTGAAATCGAGAGTCAGACGCTCCACCAACTAGGCCACCCAGGTGCCCCAGAGAGCAAGGTTTTCAATTGCTCGCTTCTGTTCACAGGAGGGCTGATTGTGCCTTTAGAAGACACTTCACCAGAAGTCAACAGTTGAAGATGCAGTGGGGCAGAATTTGGTTTGGTTTTAAACCTCAGACCAAGGGGCGCCTGGGTGGCTCAGTCGGTTAAGCATCCGACTTCAGCTCAGGTCACGATCTCACGGTCTGTGAGTTCGAGCCCCGCGTCGGGCTCTGGGCTGATGGCCCAGAGCCTGGAGCCTGCTTCCGATTCTGTGTCTCCCTCTCTCTCTGCTCCTCCCCCGTTCATGCTCTGTCTCTCTCTGTCTCAAAAATAAATAAACGTTAAAAAAAAATTAAAAAAAAAAATAAACCTCAGACCGACACTCAGACTATATCCTAAGGGCAAACGTCTATGGCTCAGTTGCTAGGTAGCCATTGCCTGGGGCCAGATGGAAAGTGATGCTGGCTGTCGGCTCTAGAGGCTTTGGGGACCTGAGAGAAGGGCACCTGTGAGACGTGGCCTTCTCAGTGTCCTCTGGCTGCAAGCAGAGCTGACCCAGCCTTCTGTCCAGGGGCTTAGAGCTTTGGGGCAGAGAAGGCAGGAGTTCAGGAACAGGGCCAGATCAGCTTCCCAGGCCCGCGAGGTTAGTTCTCACCAACTAGGCCTAGTTTCTCACCGGGGAAAAACCACTGCTGCCCCTGTATCCCTGGCCTTCATCCACACACACACAGGAGAGTTGCTCGGCCCCCTGCCCACTGGCAAGGCCGCCTGCTGACTGAGAGTGTCTGCTCTCCCCAGGAGGACAAGCCAGAAGTGATGGATCTTGCACAGACTGAAGTTCAAGGTGAAGTGCAAGCCTGGAAAATAAGCCTTATTACTACTCCCTCTCATATATTCCACAACCCAGATGAGCTAGATGACTCACCACTGTTTAGACAGATTCCGTTCTCCTCCTTGAGCATATTAGCTTCTGTTTTTCCTTCCCCACCCGTCCGTTGGACTCCTACACATACTTCAAGGCCTATGTCAAATGCCTCTTCCACTGATCTCTCCATTAGATGCAGGGATATCACTCCCCTTCGGAATTGCCAGAGTATATTATTTGCATCTATCAACTGGCATTTTTTTTTTTTTATACGATAGTTGTTTTCTGTCTCCTTCTTTCAGAAGCTGGAAGCCGGAAGGCGGCATGTTTCAACATTGTGCTTTCTATGTAGCAGGTACGCGGTGACCATTTATGGAATGGAACGTATTGTCCTTGCCGACAGTCCTTGCAAAGCATCACAGCCCTCGCTACCTGTTGGAGGGCAACCGTTGGCACTGTCTCCATCTCTGCAGCATGGTGCCATCATCAAGCACGTGACATGACACTGACGGTGTGGGGGTGCCTCCTGAGCAGAGTCAGCATCTTGACTGAAGTGTCTGGACCCCTTTGAGTTCCAGTCCCCACATGGGGTTGAAAGACACTCCGTTCTCCATTGAATTTGCAATCCTCAAGAAATAATGAAAAAAATGGAAATTTATTCCACCGAGAATATAACTTGGGCGTACACGTGGGCCACATTTTGCAACAGATGGGTAACTTATCTGATTAACAGCGCTGATCATTTGTCATAACGTAACACGTTATATCCCATCTTTATCATCTAGAATTTCCATGTTTGTAAATCTCACCTCCCTAAGAATGACGAAGCTTCGTGAGAACAGAATGAGTGACTTACCCAAAGGTGGAGAAGCCATGGGTGTTAGAGTCAGATCTGGATCCAAAGTTTGGTATCATTGCTACTTAGCCAGCCACCTTGGGTGAGCTGCCGAGCTCCTTTGAGCTGGTTTCCTCATTTTTAAAACCAGAGCAATGCTGCCCACCCCTGTGGGAACCAAACATGCCAACGGTACAGATTACTGGCACGTTACCTGTCCTGAACTAGGGGTTCCGTGCCTCCCCTTCCCTTCTCTCCTCCTCTGCTCATCCTGTAAAATACACAGATGCTCTAAGATTTCTGCCACCAAGTTTTCCGAACCTAATGCTGAGCGAAAGTGATCCTGGTATACTTATCAGGATGTGCACACAAAAATATTAGAAATTAGGACTGTCACAGGAAATGCAAAACATGTGGCCGCTGTGTTAGGACACTACTTGTTCAGAAGAAGAAAACAAAAACACTCCCTAACGACTCTTGCCACATGGAGAAGTCTTAACATGATTTCCAAACCACCACTTCTCCTTGGGCCACGGGGCCACAGCGTACAAGGGGCAAGAAGGCCATCCTGCTGCTCTGAGCCCTGCAACGGGAGGCACCTTCTCAGATTTATCACCCGGAAACTTCACCTCCGTGACTCCGAGGGGAAGGTTTCCATGCGGTCTGCCCACCTGCTGACCCTGGAGCATGATGTCCCATTTTCCATGCATTCTTCCATTCGTGTCCTGTCCCGTGACATTTGCCTCACAAGCACTTGAGAACATCAGGCATCTGCTATTTAGTCTATAACCTGACACTCAAATTAAGAAAAATAAATGAGCTTACGCTGGCCTTGGGTATTTCCAGTAGCTGGAAATTCCCGTGGCTGAGAAACCTCGTGAAGCCATCTTACTGCAGCATTTTATAGATCTGGCTGCAGGGGCCAAATTACCCTGCCCAGTGAGGTGGGCAGAAAGAAAGCCTGCTGATGACAAAATCTCTTTTCAACTAAATGATTATTTTTGTCTTGATGTATGTGTGGTTATGTTGTTATGAATGACGGTGGTTTTGTTTTGTTTTTTTTTTTCTTTCCCAAAGTTTCAGAGAGAAGAGAGGCATGTCTTTAATTCACTACCCAGGAAATAGCGAGCGTGGTTCTTCTTCCAAAATCCCCATCCAAGAAGCTGATGGCAGGCCTCTGAAACAGACCACCTGTGGGCACGTCACGAAGAAGTGGGCTTTGTTTTGACCAGGGCCTGTGGAAGGGGATGCTCAGTGCTCCGTCCCTTAAATGCACTAAACGGTCGTTAGCCAAAGTGGATTTAACACACAGCCTCAAAACCAGCAGCTGTCTTTGCCACAGACATTGACCCCATCCCGCGTATAGACAGGCATCGTGTGTAATTACCCGGAGCATTTCCCTCACTGTGGAGTAAACTCGGGGTCTTCCCACCGGGGACGTTGCTGTGATAGAGTGGCCTGGATGCGGCCTGAGAAAGAATAGTTGTGGTGTACATACTCCATCCCAACTGCTTGTTCCCTCTCCGTGACCTACCCTTTGTGGGAAGCCAGGAATGCCAAATATTTCTTGCCGCTCTGCGCAGGCCTTTACTTACACTCCTCCCCACTCTGCGGCCCCAGACCTGGCCTTCTCCCTGGGCAGCTCAGGGCCCTCTGTCTCTCTCCTTGTTGAACGACTGCATTTTTGTTGGAGATGGTACATGAAACGTATTTCAAATAAAGCAAGAAGAAAGCATAAAATGATGTCTACGGGACCACATGCCGCCGTGCTCTGGCAGGGTAGATGTGCAATCCCCACGTAGGAGACTTCCTTGATAATGGCACAGTGTATCAAAGTTTCTAGGCTGGAGATACAATCACTTTTTTCCAAAAATGAAATGAGAGCCAGTCAACTGCAGACCAAAGGAACACAAGGTGGAAAATGGATGGGGAATGTTTTTAAAGAACCCACTGGCCACGCTGGGTGTTTGTTTCCTGAAGGGGAGAATTAAGCTCTCAGATCAGGTCTTTCATTTTTTGGTTTCGTTTCTAATTCTAGAATCTCCTCCGACCGCACTGGGAGGGCAAAGGGGGAAGACGGCTTCTTCTGTAGTTTTTGCTCCACATTTGTGAGGACATTTTCTTCAACAAATCTGTTTTGCCCCAAGGTACATTCTCAAAATATTTCCAGGCAGTATAACTCCAGAGGTGGGGCCTCAGGGAAGCTATGAATGTCTTCATTGCAAATCTACTGAAGAGAAGAGGTAGGCATCCTGAAAAGTTTCCTCTGGCTAATAGCCATGTGTCTCCGTGTGCCTGGGACAGCCTCCATTCATATCTGTTGACCTGTTATGATTATGAATAGTTGCCTCTTTCAAAAGTGTCCTGTTTGGATGATAACTTGTGTGGACATCCCTCCTGTCATGAAAAGTACCATGTCTTATGTCCATGTCAAATATGGTGTAGAAGTAACTGGTTCTGCAGCTGGCCTGGCAGGTGGCCTGGCTCTCAGGAGGGAAGGGATGACATCTGAACACACAGGTGGTGCCGTGGTCTTACAGGCCACCGTGCTGTCCATCCCTCGGGGCAGGTCCTGAGCTTTACACCCAGCTGCTGACTGCACGATATTAATGGGAATAATTGAAAATAAGACACTTGGCTTTAGATTAGAAGGCAAAGTAGACCACTGGGTCTCTTCCCTGTCTCAAGACCTCATGCTCCTTAAGACTCCACCAACATCTGCAGAGTAGACGGTGACCCTGCTGGCTGAGGCAGGACCCCCTCAGCCCAGTTTTTCTTCCATGCCAGGATAGGTGGAACATCCCCAGATAGAAAAACAAAAACAAAAAACAAAAACAAACCCACCCAATACATCTTTGTCAACAAATGCCTAAAATACAATAACGAGCATGTCCCGGACATTATTGCTTGCCCAGATGAGCTATTGGACCCATTTGGAATCCTATGTGGGTATTTAGGTAGTGAGAGAAAGTTTGGAGACAAGGGGGAAAGGAACAAAGAATGGATTGACTGATGATTGTATCCTAGACTCTGAGCTCAAGGCGTGACTATTTGCCTACTGAACATGTACATAATTGCATTGGTGTGGGGAGATTTTTGTCCACTCTTAATTATTTTGAATACATCAGAAGGTTTACTTTTAAGAACAATTCACAGTAACATATATAGCCATTTGTGGACATTCCTCCTAAAGATAAGTGTTTTGTTATCTTTCATTTTACTCCTTATGCAAAACTCATTTATGATTCTGACAGTGTGCGTACAGAATTAATATTCAAAAAAACCTGTTTGATTTGTGTTACTTTTTATTTTAACTGGGGTTCATTTTAAATGGATTGAGAAGAAACTTATGATGCTTTGTCAGCTTCCAAGCTAACCATGACATTGATGGACACGAGACAGATGCAGGGTCTGTTACCAACACTTGCTTGCCAGGTCCCATGTGGTTGAATTCAGAGCGATGTTGCACAAAAGAAATGGTTTTGATTAAATCCTAGGGCTAAAAGAAGTAAAAAAAAAAAAAAAAAGAATTATCAAACCAATCCACAGCCATCTGCATGTGCCATGAGATCTCAATAGGGTAAGAGATAGGAACATTGAGAAAATAAAACATGTTGGTTTTAACGTGGGAGTATCTTTCTTCCCTGTTTTATACCTGAGCTAATAGGCTGATGGCTAAATAGTAGAGTATTTAGAACTGGAAAATTATCAGTGGACTATAAAGATATCTCTGCATTCTGTAATCTACTCTGGAGAGACCTTCTAACAGAGGGCACACACTGCTCAAATAAGGGATGAACACAATGAAAAGAGCCGAAATAAAGCTCACGTACTGAATACCCACGCGTTGGTGAGCTAAACAAACTGAAACGAGTTTTTGGTAATTTACAATAAGAGTGTCTCTTTTGATAAACCGTTTTCGGATGGCAACTTTTCACATCTGCTTTACTAGATGCTTCATCATGTACTGTTTCCTGTGCACAAAGAACACCTCCATGTAGTTGCTTTGGGACTCAAGGGGCAGCGCTCTGTTTACAGAGAGCTGGTGCTCAGGGACCGCCTCCCCTTCCTTTTACTAATTAACATTCTTGACATTTGACTTGACAATAGTATTAGAGAGGCCTAACACACAACTTTTGTAAACACAAATAATCTTCTTGGTGGGAGTTACTGCTGAGTCAATACTGTTTCCGGATATAGTTTGATTTGTCAGTTACAAGTTTCTAAGGTTTCTGTTGTTTTCTAGTTGCTTCAGAACCCACCAGGGACTTCTTCTACAATGAACCTGGTACGGAATTACTCAGCTTTAAAAAAAAAAAAAAATAGCTGCCTCGTGAAACAATCGGAATGTGTTGGAGTTGTTTATTTATACATTTAAAAGTGTGTTTTGCATGTGGTGTATGATATGGATGTCATTTGGTCATGGCACCAAAATGGGTGTAAAGAATAGTATAAATACACGAATATATATAATATGTATACTATATAGAGACCATATACATACACATACATATTTGTATCTGTATATAATATATCCGTGTGTGTGTGTGTGTGTGTGTGTGTGTGATGTGTAGACACTGCTCCTCTTCTATGGAAAGTGCTATTTCAACCTGTACCAAACGGTGTTTTCCTTGGTGCATCGCCAAAGCAGACTACACCCCTTCTGATGTCTATTCTGTATTTGTCATGTTCTGCTACCTCCGAGAGGTAACGTAGTGTTTGACTTCTTTCCTTATTCCTCCGATTAAAGTAACATGCAATCTTTGAAATTAGGCTGGAAATATATTAATAATTACTTTAAAAGTGTCATGAATATACAAACTTCTGCTGGTATGGAATGTACAATCGATTTGGTCCTGGACAGACCAAACATTTACCAATATATTAATAACACCAGATATAATAGGTTGCAGACATTAAACATTTACCTCGACAAACTTCTTTCTCTGAATATCCTGCAGATCTAAAACTATTCATTGGAGCCATCATACACCTAATAGCAATGTTTACTTACTATCTGCATTAGTTATTAGCTATTTTTACCTGTGTCTCCATTTATTTCACTGAGGAAAAGTTTTATATTTCAAAAGTAAGATCAAAATCCAACTTTCTCTTGACATTGTTTAATACATCTTTGTGCTCTTTTCTAGCTACATTTTGAAACAATTTTAGACTTAGGAAAGTTCCCTTTGCCCTTCACTCAACTTCCCCTATGGTAGCCTCTTACACAACCACAACACAATGAATGGAAGGATGAACATCAAGGCAATACTAATAACTAGACATGGGAGGCGGTTAAAGAGTATCCGAACACCAATTATGTGTTTTTGGATAGTTTCCCCACCAATGTCCATTTTCTGGTCCAGGAGCCAATCCAGGATCCACATTGTTCTTACAGCCTTTCAATATGCCCCTGTCCTTTTGTGAGCACTTCCTTATTACCTGTCAAGCTCTTTTTTGTTTTAATGTTTATTTACTTAGAGAGAGAGAGAGAGAGAGAGAGAGAGAGAGAGAGAGAACCCTAAGCAGGCTCAGTGCTGTCAGCCAGAGCCAGACACGGGGCTCGAACACATGTTCCACGAGATCATAACTCAGCCAAAGTCAGACACTTAACCAACTGAGCCATCCAGGCATCTTAAAGCTATTTTTAATAAAAACCATTAAACATAATTCCACTTGAATTTAATAGAAGAAAAAGAAACTAAAATATAATTAGATGTGCTGAATTTCAGGTAAACATTTCTTTATAAGACTATGTCCTAAATTATCTCTCCAAAGGCAAGAAAAAGATCATGAAATACATTCAGATATTTATCAGTTAGGATTTGGTGCCTAATGAACCACTCTAAAGCTTTGTGGCTGAAAACAAACACCATTTCTCATTGCACACAGCTCTACAGGTCCGGGTTGGGGTGGTGGGGGTTGGAGGGGGAAGTGCAGTTCTGTAGCTCTGGATTGGCTGATCTTGGGTGAATTGCCTTGGGTGAAAAACATTTATGGTTAGGACATGCGTCTGGGTCTGGAGCCTGGCTGCCCTGGGATC
Organism: Panthera uncia; assembly: GCF_023721935.1. Taxonomy (NCBI): domain Eukaryota; kingdom Metazoa; phylum Chordata; class Mammalia; order Carnivora; family Felidae; genus Panthera; species Panthera uncia. The sequence goes on from NW_026057579.1 coordinate 10,126,949, forward strand.
CCCACATCACATATGTGGTAAGAGTTGGTTATCTCTCAGCAGGGGCAAAGGGGGTGGCCTGATCATGTGATCTCTCATCCCGGGGCAGGATCAGGATAGCCCAGGCTTGCTCGCATAATGGTAACAGAGTTGCAAGAAAGAGACTGGAAGTACACAAGGCCTCTTGGAACAGGCTCAGAGCTGACACAATCTGCTCTTGGTCAAAGCCAGGCACCGGACCAGCCCAGAATCAAGGCTGCTTATTCTATTCTTCTTCTTCTTTTTTTTTTTTTTTTTTTTTAAATGTTTATTCATTTTTTTGAGAGACGGAGAGAGACAGGGCGTGAGTGGGGGAGGGGCAGAGAGAGAAAGAGAGAGAGAGAGAGGAGACAGAAGCCAAAGCAGGCTCCAGGCTCTGAGCTGTCAGCACAAAGCCCGATGCAGGGCTCGAACCCGTGACCTGAATCGAAGGCAGATGCTTAACCGACTGAGCCACCAAGGCACCCCTGCTTATCCTATTTTCCTTATGTACTGATGTTGGTCATTCAAATACAGAGTGCTCATGACAGCATTATGCTTTCGGATTCTAAGCATTCAGCAGATTTAAGCATTTATTTGGGGATTATTTTTCCTACTATATTTTTGAACGTATTTCCTATTTTATTTGTTCATTTTTTCTTTGCAAACACCAGTTATGTATTTTTGGATACACTTTAACTGTCACTCATGTCTATCCTCTTCCTTATAACCTCTTTTTGCTACTATTATATACACCTAGAATGTCCCTTTAGAAATTTGCAGGCCTAAAAGTGTCACGTTATTAATCCAGGTTTTAGATAAAATGCCACATGGTTAGAGAGACCTCTCCTAGTCACCCAATCTAAAGAAGACCTTACCTTTTCATCTCCTATCACATAGTCTTGTTTTACTTTTTTTACTAGGACTACATATATTTATTCTATGTATTTTATTTTTTCTACCCCCTCCCCCACCATCCTAGATTATAAACTCTATGAAGGCAGAGATGCTTCTAATCTTAAACCCCGCTAAAACTCCAGCATTCAGCAGCGCTCCTGGCATATAGGGGGTATTCAGTAATTGGTTGTTGAATGAATGAATGAAAGTCCTGTCTGTTTTAAGGTAAATTTTTTTAATGTTTATTTATTTTTGAGAGAGACAGAGCGTGAGTGGTGGGGGGCAGAGAGAGAGGGGGCCACAGAATCTGAAGCAGGCTCCAGGCTCTGAGCTGTCAGCACAGAACCTGACGCAGGGCTCGAACTCATGAACTGTGAGATCATGACCTGAGCTGAAGTCGGACGCTCAACCAACTGAGTCACCCAGGCAGCCCTGCTTTAAGGTAAATTTATTCTAATTTTGTTGCATATAGTATAGCCTTCTTCTCTGTAATATTTTTCATTTACATTTATCTCCTATAATGTCCTTGAGATCATAGAGAAAACTCTTTGTCTGAACTCTTTCTCTGTTTCCTTGGAAAATTTCTCCTGTTGTTATTTATTTTCCTTTGTCTTACTTTTTTGTTGTTGTTAAAGTAAACTCTACACCCAAGGTGGGGTTCAAACTCAAGAGTCGTGCACTCCACCGACTGAGCCAGCCAGGCGCCCCCTTCCTTACATTCTTTTTTTCTTTATTTTCTCTCTCATTTCAAAGCAGACCTGTGTGGGTGATTCTTTCTGATCATGGTTCATCTCCTATACTTGCTGAAAGGTAGTCCGTAGAGGCAGGGAAGCAATGTTGGTAAGCTCGAACATACTGCTTCCTGTAGCCTCTCACCAAACCTATTACTTTCCTTAACCTGTGAATGTGCACCATCGTGCAGTTTTCATCATTTAAGAGATTGGCAATTTGCAAAATGCCGTGTTCCTCCGATGTCTACATCTCACCTCACTTCCGGTCGTCTCCACAGTGAAGAGAGTAAGTAGCGGATGAGAATTGTGTCACCCCGGTTTCTCCTTCATTTTCATCGGCCATGTGCTGTGGTGTCAAAGTCGGTCTCTACGGGGAGAGTCTTCTCCTGCAGTGAGTGGCCCTCTGTGCCCCTAGATCTTACACCACTTGAAGAATCCTTGTGGGGCTCCTGGGTGGCTCAGTCGTTGAGCCTCTGACTCTTGATTTCGGCTCAGGCCATGATCCCAGGGTCTGCACTGAGTGTGGAGCCTGCTTAGGATTCTCTCTCTTTCTCCCTCTGCCCCCCCCCCCCCCCCCCCATGCCCCCTCTTTAAAAAAAAAAAAAAAGAGTCCTTGCCTGCATTTCAGGGTAACCTCTGTTGCTTTGGGGGAAATGGCCATCTTGCCTAAGGTCTGAGGATATGTTGTTAGTTCCCAGTGTTCTTCCTCATTTTGGTCCAGATTTCACAGCATTTGGCAGATTTGCTACATTGTTTGTGGTTCAAGAATGTAGTCGCATCCGTATTTTACTGGCAACTAAAATGTGCCTCCATTTTCTGTTCTTTTTGAGATTTTTGAGGAAGAGAGGGGGAGAATTAACATCTGTACACCACGATCTTTAACCAAAACTCGCTTTGTACTCTGAATTGCATTCAGTAAATGTGTGTTACGCAGTGTGGGAGAGGCCTTTCACCTACCAGGCTTGGGACCGAGATCTGAATTCTCACAAGGTTTATCTAAAATTTTATGGCACAATCTTGCCCCCGCTCCATGTCCTTTCTTCTCCATCCATTTTGCTCTGCTTTTCTGTACCTCCAAATCTCTAGAGGTTTTTGGTTATTTTTGGCCTCCTGGTGCAGCTCAATGTGCTCTCTTCCTCCTTTGACAGCGATTTTCTTTGTCGTTTTTGTGGCGAGAGCTTTCCCGGGCCCTCATCTCCCTAACTTCTCCAACTTAATCCCCAGGGTTGCCTGACCTCAAAGGAGTAGTGAGTTGATAACAACCACCCTCTCCAGCCCCCATCACTGCCTCTGCTTATCTGCATTTACTTTATCCAAGCAATGTTGCCAAAGCTGGTGTGTGTATTATCCCAGGTAATCCTTCCAAAAACCCTGCAAAGTTAATATGATAACCTGCAATTTAAACATAAGGATGTGAACGGGATTTTTTTTCCCCCTAAAACTGACTCCAGATTTATACTCAGAGATGTCACTGTGTGTGTTCAGGAAAATACTTTGAAAGATGGTCTTGGGGGTGATTGGGCTCTCAGGGTGTCAGAAGAGGTTGGAAAGGAGAAATTGTTGCTTTGCTGCAGGAAGGAAAAGGGGGAAAAGAAAGGAAAGGAGGGGAAAGAAGTTAGAGGCCAGACCTGAAAAAGAGCCAGTAAACTCCCAGGACTGCCCCCGCTGAGGTGTTAGAATGCCATTCCTGTACAAGGTGGCTGTGCCCCCTCCTGGATCTCTCCCATCCCCCAATCTTCCACCCATCCGCTGTGCACCCAATTGCTCGGACGGGGGTAGGGGGTGGTTTCTACAGTTCTTACAGAAAGGTCTTCTTGGCCGATGCCTCAAAAGTCAAATGTGCACACCGCAGACCAGGGGCTGGGACACAGAAGGGGCATGAGCACAGAGCCCCTCCGCAAAGGGAACATCTTTGAGCAGGAAGGTTTGGACTTTTTTTTTTTTTTTTTTTTTTAGCCACAGGATTGTGGTGGTTGTGGTTGTAGAGATAGGCAGATGCCTTGAGCCAATTTTTCCTCTGTCTTAAGAGAGAAAGAGGCCACAGGGTTTTTATGACATCTGGGCTTTATGTCCATACGAAAAATGAGGCTCAGAGAAAGCAAACAACGTGCCTCAGGACACTCGAAATATGGAGGGCCTCTTGTTATTTAACAAACCTGCCCAGTTCTTTCCTGCTCAGGATGTTTCAGGGCAATGTTTTCCCCCAAATCTGTGCCTTGCCAGAACACTCCCCAATCACTCCCAAATCACTCCCCCAGAGATGTTTTCCTCTGCTTCCTATGAGGTACCCCCCTGCCCACGCTCCGTCTCTCACTCCTTATCATGCTTCATTTTTCTGAAGAATCGCAGATAGCCCCACCAGGGGCAATGTTACAAATGTAATTTTTAGGCTAGCTTCTCTAATAGGATAGAAGCTTCTGGAGGATAGAGATTTTTGTCTTTCAGTCACCACTGTGTCCAAAATGCCGAGTATAGAGAGCTTAGCATTTAGATGGTGCTCAATAAAGATGGGTGCTCAATACACTCAATAAACGTTCACAGGGTGCCTCCTCCATGTAGGGATGGTCTCCTGTCTTTCTCATTTCCAACTGATCAAATGCAACCCAGTCCGCTCGTTTCGAAGCCAGTCACAGAGACACTGTACTTTCTTCAGAACTGAGCCAAACAATGCATTAGGCCTAGTCTCACAAGTAGCTGCCTCTATTTATTGACTTACTTTGAAGGGAACTTCAAGGAGCTTTGGTGGGGAGCCATTACTACATTAGTCAGATATGAATCTGCTGTTGTATTCTCTCCTCTACACGTGAAGCCATAAGTCTACAGGGCCGGAGACACTCGAGCCCCATGGCTTAAATTTTATGCAACTTTCTCTGGAACAATCATATGCCCATTTCTCAACTCCTCATGCCTGCTGTCTGGGCTACAGGTCAGCCAACAGTGGGCGGAAGGTACCAGGCCATCCTTGCACAAGACTTCTCCATCCTTTGGCCGAGGGAGAAGGATGTCCAAAGGGGAAGGACGCTTCATTTCATTCCATGTTTTCCCTCACATATTTCTCACGTGATGCTAGCTACGCAAATGAAGCGGGCTACAAACGCTTCGGCCACGAGCTCCAGCCACACCAACTTTGAAGAGCTACAGTAATAATACCTGGGTCTTTCTTTGCTCACCTTGAGACCATGCGGCATTCTTGAACCTCTCATTTCATTGTCTTGGTGAGATCATCTACCCATCAGCAGGATAAATCATTGGTAAGATGTTGGAATGTCACATGCCCAGAAAATTCCTAGGAAGAATATGGCCATAAAAATAAAATCACACTGTTGGGGAAGAAAAAACAACAAGCAACAACAACAGAGACAAAAACATAAATTAATGCAATAAAACACATCTATTGGGAATGACTGGGGCAGGGCAGAGGGCTCTTTCTACATGCCGAACTGAAATGTTCTATTAAGGTTTAAGAAATCATGTTTACAGCAGATATAAATTAAATTAACTGTGAGTCCATAAAAGAGGACAGCTGTTCTCCATCTCCAGTGATGATAGAACAAGAGGAAAGGCTGGTCAGAGGTAAGGAAGACTTTCTTCCTGGCAGTGGGACCTATAATAACATTAAGGGGATAATGTGGGGACACAAGAGTGCTGTGAAGCTGTCGCCTCTGACACACATTGGGAGGGCACAGATCACATGAATTTTACATGTGCCTTGATGTCCTTTGCCCTTGACCAAGATTTCATAATAGCCCCCGATTTCTCTGTACATTCAGCTCTTCCACTGTAAATAAATGGGACTCCTTACACGGAAGCTCCAAGAATGCAAATGCACATCTCAAAGTGAAAACAATCATCTTGTCCTGGCTGCAATAGCGTGGCTCAAGGCTAGGTTGCTGAGTGACTGAAGGGATCTCTGATCCCGCAGGTTTCAAGACCATGCTCAACGGCTGAGTTCACCAGACACACATAATGCCTGGGTCATTTCTATCTCTACTTGCTGGCCTGGTGCCTTCCCTAACATGCTGCATCTGTGACGGGGATCCCACGTGTCTGCCTTGCCTACCAAGCTGCACCTTCACCTCTTGCCCCCACTCCACAGGGCTCTGGAAGCAGCAAATGGAAATGCAGATAAGGAGGAAGAAAAGTATGTGATATCTGGGAATTGTGGCAGGAATCCAGGAATGTCCTAGGGACCATATTGAATTCTGCTTTTCTGATGAGGTTTGATTCATATGAATGAACTACTTTAGGTTTTGGTCAACTCCAGTGTATTATACTGGACAATGTTCCGGAGATAATAATTTCTTAAAGTTACAAAGGCATCTTCAACTTACAAAGTTGTCTGGAGGGATTTTATGTTTGCTTTATTTTTGACTTGGTAGGTTGTTTTATTTATTTTATTTTATTTTATTTTATTTTATTTTTGTTGTTGCTGAATACTTTTAATATAGTGGTTTTTAGATTAAGTGTGTGCATGTGTGTGTGTGTGTGTGTGTGTGCAGTAATATATAAAAAGGATTATATACCATGACCAAGTGGAATTTATCCCAGGAATGTGAGGGTGATTCAACATACAAAAAATAATTTATGTCATATGCTATATCAATATAATAAAAGACAAAAACCACGTGATTATCTCAACAGATTCAGAAAAAGTATTTGGCAAAATCTAATATCCCTTCATGATAAAACAAAACAAACAAATTAGGAATAGAATGGAAATTCCTCGGCCTGATAAGGGAATCTCCAAAGCAAACAAACCCACAGCAAATATCACAGTAATGGTGAAAGACCAAAAAGCTTTCTCCCTAAGATCAAGCAGAAGACAAGGATATCTACTCTGACCACTTCTATCTTGTATTGGAAGTTCTAGCCAGGGCAATTAGGCAATAAATAAATAAATAAATAAATAAATAAATAACATCCAAATTGTGAAAGATGAAGCGAAATTATCTCCATTCACAGATGGCACGATCTTCTATATGGACAATCCACACATACAAATAATCTAGCAAAAGTAATAAATGAGTTTAGCAAAACTTTAGGATGCAAAATCAATAACAAAAGTCAACTGCATTTCTCTATACTAGCAATGAATAATTCATAAATTAAACACACATTCCATTTAAACTGGCATAAAAAGAAGGAAATACTTAGGCATACGTTTAATAAAAGTGGGGCAACACTCATACACTGAAAACTACAAAACGTTGTTGAAAGAAATGAACAAAGACCAGAATGGACTGAAAGACATTCCAAGTTCATGAATTGGGAGGCTCAATATCATTAAAACAAATAATTCCAAAGGAGGTCTACAGATTCAATCCTATCAAAATCCCAGCTGCCTTTTTTCCTTTTTTGCAGAAATTGATAAATGGATCCTCATACGCATACAGAAATGCAGACAACCCAGAATAAACAAAACAGTCTTGACTAAAGAAGAACAAAATTTGTGGAATCACCCTTCTTACTTTGAAAATTACTATACAGCTACAGCAGCTAAGACAGTGCAGTTCTGGAGTCAGGGTGTACATAGAGATCACGGGAATAGAAAAGAGATCCCAGAAATAAATCCTTGCATTTATGGTCAATTGGGATTTCAACAAGTGTATCTGTCAGGTTTTTTTCAGAAAAATGGAACCAATAGAATATATGTACGTGTGAGTTAAGAGATTTATTTTTGGGGGACACCTGGGTGGCTCAGTCAGCTAAGCATCTGACTTCAGCTCAGGTCATGATCTCACAATACGTGAATTTGAGCCTCACATCAGTCTCTCTGCTGTCAGTACAGAGCCCACTTGGGATCCTCTGTCCCTCTCTCTCTCTGCCCCTCCCTCACTCTCTTTCTCTCTCTCAAAAATAAATGCACATCTAAGAAGCAACTGGTTACCAAAACTCTTTAAAAAGAGAGAGAGAGATTTATTTTTGAGGAATTGACTCATGTAATGTGGGAACTGGCAAGTCTAAAATCTGTAGGGCATGCTGGCAGGCTGGAAACTCAGGTGAGTTGATATTACTGTCTTAAGTCTGAAATCTGTAGGGCAGGCCCAAAGGCTGAAAACACAGGCAAGATTTCTGTGTTGTTGTCTTGAGGTAGAATTCTTTCTTCTCCGGGAAACCTCCGTTTTCACTCTAACGGTCTTCTACTGATTGGATGAGTCCCACCCACATTATCAAAGGTAAGATCTTGTCAACTTAAAATCAACTGACTGTGTATGTTAATCACATCTACAAAATACAACCACGGCAATGTCTAGACTAGTGTTTGAAGGAATGATTGGACACCACAGCTAAGCCAAACTGACACATAAATTTAACCATCACAAGAAGGGTGCCAAGACAATTCAATAGGGAAAAGATAATCTCTTCAACAAATGGTGCTGGGGCAACTGGACACCTACACGAGAAAGTATCAAGTTGGACCTCTTCCTCATATCATATACAAAGTTTAATTCAAAATGGATCCGAGATTTAAATGTAAGAGCTGAAACCATAAAATTCTTAGAAGAAAGCACAGGAGTACTTTGTGAATTTGAATTAGAGAACAGTTGGTTAGATATGACACCAAAGGCACAAGTGACAAAGAAAAAATTAATTGGACTTCACTAAAATAAAAACTTTGTGCTTCAAAGGACACCATCAAAAAAAAAAATGAAAAAGGCAACCCACAGACTGGGAGAAAATACTTGCAAGTGTAAATGTCCCAGGTAACTGACAAAGGACTCGTATCTAGAATATATAAAGAACACTTATAGCTCAATAACGCAATGACAACCCAATATAAAAATAGGCAAAGCAGTTGAATAGGTATTTCTCCAACAAAGAGAATACAATTGGCTGAGAGCAATGCCTCTCACATTTACAAGTTATCCTTTTTTATATCCATTTACCAGTGACAATTCCCAAAATTTCTTTTTTTTTTTTAAGTTCATTCATCCACCATGAGGGAGAGAGAGAGCACAAGCAAGGGAAGGGCAGAGAGAGAGGAAGAGAGAGAATCCCAAACAGGCTCTGAACAGTGTGGAGGCCAAGGTGGGGCTCGAACCCACGAACCGTGAGATAGTGACCTGAGCAGAAGTCAAGAGTCAGATGTTCAACTGACTGAGCTACCCAGGAACCCCGACAATTCCCCAAACTTATCTTTAAATGTCAGGAGGGGCAAGGCCCGGGCTCTGTGTTGTACTGATGAGTTAATCGCTCATCCACTCTCTCAACAGATACTTCTTGAGCACCTACTATGATTGTCAAGGTCTTCAGAGGAATCCATGTGTGTAGTTTAGAAGCTCAGGTAGGGAAGACTAAAGCACTGTCCCTACCCTCAAGGAATCCACAGAGTTGCCCTTTACACAAATAAGCAATTACCAGGAGATGTGGTAATTTTTCAGCTCTGGAAAACAATCCCTATAGCTGTGTTCTGTCCCTGTTGGGTTTTCTGACCTCTGTAAACTATAACATTTCTGAAGGCTACTCTGTACACTGTTAACATTTCTGAAGGCTATTTCCTAGTGCTGCCTGCTGTATCTTTTTGTTTCTTTTCCTTCCTGAAACTAAATTCTTCCTGGGTTCTGGATTCTCAGATGGATTGCAGATGGCTGCGTATATGTCACTGATTTCATTTTAGGAGCATTTGTATTGCTTTCTGCCATTTTTAGTCATTTTGTTTTTAACATGAATAAAACAACTCCACCTGCTTCTTTCATAAGAGGGGTGTGGAAGCGTCAGAGGATCCTACTGGCGCTGAGCAGAAATGGTGGATTGCTGACCAGGGGTTCACAATTCTCTCTGCAGGGCCAGCCACGAGTCCCTAAAGACCTTCAGGTGACCTTGCAGTTCACTTAGTTACTGTGGACCTTCTGTTGATAGAGAAGAAATTACCTGGATGTTGCTGGAATTACCTGGATAATGGCTGTGTTAGTGAATATTTTTAGACTTGTGTCATTGTAAATCAATTAAATATCAACTTAGGTCTGGGGGCACCTGGGTGGCTCACTCGGTTAAGCATTCGACTCTCGATTTCTGCTCAGGTCATTATCTGGCGGTTTGTGGGTTCGAGCCTCTCTCTCGCACGCACGCAAAATAAAATATTTTTTAAAGAATATCATCCTAGGTCTGGAATTGATCTCTGGTTTGTTAATTTGTTCTTTTGTGCTTCCTTTTTTTCTTTCAATAAATGCTGTAGTAAATCCAGTCTGGACCATACTTCTTGCTGGCACTGGAGAAGCAAACATATACATGAAACACAATCTCTGTCTCACTGGAAGAAGAAAAAGAAGAAGAGGAGGTCCGATGACTTCATATGAATTAACTCAATTAATCCTCACAGCAATCCTACAAGATAGGCGAATTTTTATCCCCATTTTACAGATGAAACAACCAAGATTAAGTTCTTTGCCCAAGATCATGTCATTGCTAAGTACTTAATGGCTCTGGGGTCCATGAACTGTATCACTGTGTTAGGTTTCCTCTCTGAAAACACAGTGTTCTGTACCACAGATTCTAAAAAGCATATAAGGGGCGCCTGGGTGGCGCAGTTGGTTGGGCGTCCGACTTCAGCCAGGTCACGATCTTGCGGTCCGTGAGTTCGAGCCCCGCGTCAGGCTCTGGGCTGATGGCTCGGAGCCTGGAGCCTGTTTCCGATTCTGTGTCTCCCTCTCTCTCTGCCCCTCCCCCGTTCATGCTCTGTCTCTCTCTGTCCCAAAAATAAATAAAAAACGTTGAAAAAAAAATTAAAAAAAAAAAAAAAAATAAATAAATAAGCATATAAAATGAACTGTTTTGTTCATTTCTTCCACAAATACTTACTGAGCTCTAACTATGTTCTAGGCAGTAGACTAGCCTAGGGGGGATAAAAGGTAGCAAGAAAGACATGTGGTTCTATCCTTGAGAAGCTGACGGTCGCAAAGCAAATAAATCCAAGGACGCCAACCAATTCAAACGTTATAAACCAATTCAGTTCCTCCAACCTGGGATGGAGGGAAACAGCAGGGGAATTTTCTCTAGATGTGGTGGACAGGAAGGTCTGCCTGACACGTTAGCTAAGACCTGAAGGAAGAGATGGAGCTGAGCTGAAGGCAAGAGCATCTGGGATGGGGAATGGGTGGTTTTGAGCCACTGAAAGCAGAGAGAAGAACAGCGAGAGGTGAGTTGGAGAGGTGGGTATCCGGCCATGCGGGGCCTCAGGGGTGATAGTGAGTAGTTGTGATTTCATGCTGAAGGCAGCAGACAGCCACGAAGAGCTTTAAGTGGGAGCGTAACGAATGGTGTGACCTGATCTCTTTTTAGAAAGCACTTCTGCTTCATGGGGATGGATTACAAGAAGCAGAGACCTTGTGGAGAGACCCAGTAAGAGACTCCTGTAACATTCCAGGTGGTAATGAGTTCACTCTGGAGGGGGCAGCGTAGATGAAAAGTAGGTGAATTTGAGATATGCTGTGCTGGTAGAATCAACAGACGTGATAATAAATTGGATACGGAAGAGTGGAAGGGGCTACAAGGGAACACGAAGAGTCAAGGTTGAGTCCTAAAGCTTTGGGGAGGACGGTGGTTCCATTTCCTGAGATAAGACAGTGTGTGCGTGTGTGCGTGCGTGCGTGTGTTGGGTGAGAGGGAGAGTTACAGAGAGATGCAGTCCAGTCTTGTGCTTCAGATCCATGATGTCATCACATCTCAGCCTCCTTCCATCCTCCTGCTTTGCCATCTAGTGTGTGGCTTGCATTCTCATGGTCCCAAGATGGCTGCAATCCTTCCAGCCCATATCCATGTTTGCAACAGGAAGATGGAAAAGGAAGCAAGCAACATGGAAGAAAGTAGTGACCCTTCTCTGAAAGAAAACTTTCCTTGAAATCCCCCACAGACTTCTGCTTATATCTCCTTGGCCAAAATTCTGTCCCAAGGCTAGCCTTTGTTGCAAGGGATGCTGGGAAATGCGGCTTTATAATGGAGTGAGGTAAGTCTCTGCCACAATCAGATTAGGGTGACAGGGAGAATGGATATTGGGTAGACAGCCAACAGTGTCTGATAGACCATCCTCTGCCTTAGTTAACCTGTGAATCTGAGTAGCCTGAAGGACAATATATTTTTTAATTTACTCAGGTCTCCATTCTTCATGAGTGAGCAAACTGCATCACAAGTGCTGGCAAACCCGGGGCTGTCCTATTTCTGATGATAAAGAATCTTCCATTTGTGAAAAGGAAAGACCAACCTTCTGTCATCGACCTCCTTGCCACCTCCCAAGAGCATCCCTCAGTACCAGAACTTCTCTCTTTTTCAAGTGACCACGTCACGCAGAAGCATTGCCATCAGGCTTGGTATTCTGCCACCAAGCTCATACCAAATATCCTGAGAGGTTGGCTTAGTCCAATTGAGTGCCACTTTTATCTTACAAACTGCCTCGTGATTCTTGGAAGGGAAGCAATACCAGATTTAGCTATGGGAGAGTCTCCTCATCAGGGTCCCCAGGGCAGTCTAGGTGACCCAGGCGTGTGAGCCAGCCATCCCCAATATGTGTCTCTGGGATGCTGAAGCCTTTATTCCCTGTGCATTGTAGGGCCCCTCTACCTGAGCCGAGAAGAGAATTCCCTGGCAGAAAGCAGAGGCCTGTCTAGAAGCTGTGGCCCATTAGCCTTGTACAAAGATAGACTGTGCTCTGCTGGAATCTAATCTGGAAGCGTTTAATACATTTGCAGCACACGTGCCAGCTGCTTAGGAGGAGGGATGGTCAGTTTTTTCTCTAAAAGAGAAACTTCAAGCTGAATATAAATCAGCCTTCTCAATATGCCCATCATACCTGACACTGAAAAGAGTCTTCAGTGAGGGGAATTGTGGTCTCTGGGGAAGAACCTTGGCCAACAACGAAGAGAAAGAGAAGGAAGAGACCAAAAAAAAAAAGGAAGGAGAGGCTCTCATTGTGTTGAATCAGAAACCACTTTTTCTCTGGAAGAAATTCAGCAAGTGAGTGTCTTGTCAACTTACTCGAGTGAAAACAGGGGCAATTAAGACAGGACAAACCATCCCCAAACGCTCAAGTTTGGGATTCGTTGAACATCTCAAGCTATTTTCCAAATGTTTGGGGTTTGGCACAGTCCGGGCTCATGGTTGGGAAATTTTCCTGAAGATCTGTCTGAATGGCCCTATTTTTATTCCATCCCCTTGCAGTTAATATCCGGCTAACTCATTCGCTCCATGTTTTGTACTGGCTACACGTTGGATATCTTCAGACACTACACGCGTCTGTTCCCCTTCATGTGGTTCACCGAAATCTCAGGATATCGTCTTCCTGCCATTTGTGTCTCTTTGTCCACCATCCTCGGGGATTGGGAGATGGTGGCAAGGACAGAAACGGGCCCACGTCACGTGCAGCGCTGCACAAGGATTCCAAAAACGTTTCTCAAAGCCTCAGGAGGTGCAAGAGCTGACTGCACAGTTTTGAAAAGATTGCATACGGAGAGGGATTGAATTTATTCTCTCTGGCCCCAGAGGGGTGGAACTAGGACCAGAGACATCTGTGGGCTCACTACAAGAAGGAACTTCTCATTTCAGAGCAGCCAGAAGGACAAAGAGCTGTGTTGTCTTCGGCAGAAGACGTGGGTCTCCATCCGAGGTTCGTAATGGTCCTCCATTAATTTTTGGAGACTGAAAAATGTATCAATAAAGGTATTCAACTATAGACAATGGTTGGATCGAACGACCTTAAAGTGCCTTTCTTTTTTTTTTTTTTTAACACAGTTTTAATGACTGCATGTTAATCTTTATTTATTTTTGAGAGAGAGAGACAGCGTGTGAGCAGGGGAGGAGCAGAGAGAGAGGGAGACACAGAATCTGAAGCAGGCTCCAGGCTCTGAGCTGTCAGCACAGAGCCCGACGCGGGGCTCAAACTCACAGACCACAAGATCATGACCTGAGCCGAAGTTGGGCACTCAACCGACTGAGCCACCCAGGCGCCCCTAAGGTGCCTTTCTTTGAGGGTTGGGCACTGTCTATGCAACACGCAGCAGAGTGCCTGGTATGTAAAAGGTTCTGAGTAATTACTTGTCGAAAGAACCAACGGGTAATTGGATGAAAACTGACACAGCTTGGACAGTTCCAAGCATTGCAACACCCTCAAGAAACTGGGGTAGGTAGTAAGGAAGCTCTGAAAGTATCAACCATGGCCATCCTGGTCTCTTCGCAGAGCCATTCTTTGCCGCCTCTGAGAGGCAATACCTAGAGTTTAAAGAAGACCACCTTCCAGACGCTACTTCCTTCTTCAGCAGTTCCCCAAGCCTCAGGGTGACATTGTTCTTGTGCTGCCACACGAAGTGGCCTCTGAACCTGCAGCTGAGAATGTGTGGGAAATGGGATGCTCTTAGCTCGATTATTAGAATATGACACCCATTTTCTTCATGTTTGCCCCTCTGTGATTAGCCAGATAATTAAGGAAAATCGTGCCATGTTACAGAGCCCTTTTGTGAGAGCTGTGGGATAGGAGTTAAACTCAGGCCACCCCTGTTCATTTATTCAACAACCACATGTGAAGGCCTGCTCATTGCCAGCCCTGTGTGCCCTGGAAAAGGAGGAGATGGCAGGTGTGGAGGGCACCACTGGGGAGGCAGCCTGTCAGGGCAAGTAAGGTGGCGCATCCCCCTCCCATCAGGTAGTTGAAACATAACAAGCCTTGACATTCCAGGAGGTAATAACTACGTATTCAGCTTTTTTTAGCTCAAATCATCCTGGCTTTAGTGTCGAGTCCGAGGCAAAACAGAGAAATTCGAGAGCCAGATGCGTGAAGCGCAGGCAGAGGCACTTGCATTGATAAACCATCTGTGTTTATCGGGATTAGCTAGCATTAAAATCTCGGTTAGTAGTCACTAAAATTCAACAGAGTGGGAATTTGTATACCCATTTTACAGGTGAGGAAACAGGATTGGGAAAGCGAAATGGGTTGCCCAAAATCACACCGCAAATATTAGCAGAGTCAGGATGTAAGTTGTCATTATTGTTTGCCCTGGACGCAAGAAAGCACCTTTTTTTCCCTGAGGTTGTCACACATAGATAAGAAAAGTCAAGTCATGGAGTGAGGCTGAGTCAGCTGTATCCCAATGCATGCCAGCAGGAGCAGGAGAGGAAATACTGTCCGCAAAAGGAGCATTGTGGATCTGAGTTTGTGAACAATTACTTGTTTTTGGAGGTCTTAGCCCATTTCTAACCACTTCACAAAACGGGTTCCCACCTCTTTATTTGGGTTTCTGAGACTCGACTAACTTTGTATGTGCAGCCAGTCTGTCATTCCCGCAAATACAACTTCACAGAATAAGAGTAATTCTTCACGGTCAGAAGATGATCTCCAGCCCAGATCCACTGCTTAAAAGCCACATGATGTTGGCCAGTGAACCTCACCTTTGAAGGTCAGTTTCCTCGAGTGTCAGATGAGGGTGGGCGTGACCTCAAAGAACGGGCACAGGACCAAAAAAGGAAAAGTGCATGAAGACATTTTGTCACATGGAAAATGCTAGTCAGATGAATGTAGTTATAATTATTTTAGTTCTTCTCTATGGGAACCAAAACACCTTCGGTTTGAAATGGGGGGGGGGGGGGGGGAAAAAAAAAACCCCGAGTCAAATAGATTTAATAACCTTGCCTGAGTTAATTTAAAAAAAAAACAGATAATTTTTTATATTATATTATGCAAAACTGGGAATTTCAAACTGGGTCTCGTGATTTCTAATTGAGCTTGAAGGCCGCTTCCTAAAATAAGAACTGGCTCCTTCATCCACTGGCTCCAGCTACATTATGCATCTCAAAACAATCAGCCCCTAGTTCCAGAAAGTAGAGAACAAAAAAAAAAAATATCTATAGCAGCTTCCAGTTTTTCTTGGATTCTCTGTTTCTTTTTAAACATTTTTTAATGTTTATTCATTTTTGAGAGAGAGGGGGAGATAGAGTGTGAGTGGGGGTGGGGGGGGGGGGGGGGGAGGTCAGAGAGAGGGAGACACAGAATCGGAAGCAGGCTCCAGGCTCCGAGCTGTCAGCACAGAGCCCAACGCAGGGCTCGAACTAGTGAACTGAGAGATCGTGACCTGAGCCAAAGTCAGATGCTTAACCAACTGAGCCACCCAGGCACCCCTTCTTGGATTATTTCTGCAGGATCTTGATATTTCTTTTATGAATACAGCTTCACATTTTTTTTAATTTTATTTTTTAAAATTTATTTATTTATTTTTCAATAGACAGAAAGCACAAGCCAGGGGAGGGGCAGAGGGAGAGAGAGAGAGAGAGAGAGAATCCTAAACTGGCTCTGTGGCTCAAACTCACGAAAGGTGAGATTATGACCTGAGCTAAAATCAAGAGTCGGATGCTTACCTGACTGAGCCATGCAGGCGCCCAGAATATAGCTTCAGAATTACACAAAGCTTAATCCAGTGAGGGCTGCCACCACCCAGAAGTTGGGGCAGGGAGAGGAAAAAGAAAGCCAATGGTGACGCCAATCCCACACTCTCCTTTCTTTCCAATAAGTAATAAAGTATATGAGTGAGGGTCTCAGTTAATGAACTGGGATTTGCCATGCATGGGGAAAACACAAAAGATCGGCCAGGGTAGGGCGATGCCTCTACCCCATGAGCACCCCTGGGGAGGAGAGAGGTGACCCGTGAGCACCGTAGCAGTTTCTGGGGCTCTGCAGAGGGCTATAAGGAAGTGACTTTTTTTTGTTTCTTGGTGTTTCACACAGATGGGGGCTGAGAAGTTAATCATGTCAACTCTCATCTGACAATGACCTAACAGTGGTTTGAGAGTAAATAAACAAATTCAACATGCTCCACCTGTTGATAGAGAAAATAGCAAATACGGTAACTATAATCTGCCTAATAGGTTTACACTAAATATTTTGTTTACATTAATTTATTTAAAAAACAAGGCAGCCAGTATACAAAATTTGAATCAATAATAATAATAAACTTGGGCCATCAGACTCAAAATATGTCCACTTGCTCTACAGTCATAAAACTACTGTTTATATTTAATTCATCTTTCTTTATCATGAAAGTACATTTGCAAGTATTTCGTAGATAGCGTTTTTGTTTGTTTGTTTGTTTGTTTTTTACTTTGAGACCCCAAAGCATTTTTGACCATAGTATTTTGTTTTCATAATTTACGTTAATACAGTGCCATACTTCAGAATTATTTAAGTTTGCTTTTCTGGGGGCCCCTATAATGCCCATTGTTTCTCCCTTCATGAAATGTTGTTGGCCGAATGAGTGACCATGTCCATGAACCCATCACGAATATCTTTTACGTCCACCGGGCTGTGACATAAGGTGGGAGAGTGCACAAGGAGAAACTCTGATTTGGGAGTCCACTTCCTGCTGCTAAGACCTGACAGCAGGGAAGATCGTCAGTGGTGCTGGGAAGTGTGGGAAGGAGAAGCAGAAAAGACTGAGATCAAGATACAGAAATCTCGTCGCTGCCTCCCAGCTGGAGTTTCCAGAGAAGAAGATTAGCAGCTTTGCAGCCCTCTGGAGAAGCTGCCAAGGCCAGGTCCACATGTCAGAGAAGGTGGGCAGTCGTAGCAAGAGGGCTTTGTTTCTGGGAGTTGAGAGGGAAGTTCTTTAGTTACCCACCGTTAGAGCTGAAGATCCTTCCCCTGGGCACCCTTGCCCCACAGCCTTTCATGTACTGCCCCTCTGGAGCTCCCCGCCCATGGCCCTCCTCAAACTCTCCTCTCTCACCTCAAGCCTAATACAACTCCTCCCTGCTAATCCTTCATAAAGAATCATGCCCATCCGGGCTCCTAGCGACCCATGAGAATAACCGCAAAGGAGCATGAGGGTCAGGAAAAGTCAACTGGCTCAATCATAGCTCTTCCAGAGTCCCTTGTAGTGCTCTACCTGGCATGGACACATTCAGCATGGAGGAGAGTGAAGGGAAGGAGAAGACAGTGTCCACTTTTCAGTGTTCATTATCAATGATGATGGTGAGGAACACCAATTGAGACCCCCCCTTCTAATTTTTAACTCTTGCAGAGTACTCAAATGTCACCACCATCACCACCATCACCATCACTATCATCATCATAGTTCATGTTTGCTGAGTATTTATTACATGCTGTACAATATTTTAAGATCTTGTTACAAATCCTCATAACTCATAATACATCTGTATGGGAGATACTGTCATCCCCGTTTTACAGATGAGGAGAGGGACACGCTGAGCTCAGGTCATTGGCCCAGCCGGTCAGTAGGGCAGGCAGGACCCCAAATCCCAGGTAGTCTGACTCAAGAGTTCACAGCTCCAATGTTACATTTTACTGCCTTTCACAAAATACAAACTGATTGTGGATATCTGATTCTATTTTTGCATAAAGTTTTAAAACTTTTCTTTATTGTATGTAATACCCAGTAGAGCTAAGACTTTCTTATTATTGTTATTATTATTATCATTGTTTTAGCAATTTTAGATATGATATCAATCCCTCTTTGGAGCAAACTTTCTCTATTTGGAGGGAAATAACCAGAAAGGGCTCTTTGGTTACATAGATATAAAACGTGCTCATGTTTGCTTGGAGAAAAGTGAAGTTAGCATAAACCCGGACACAGAGGCTACCGCCCATCCTATTAAGTTCTGTTTTGTAATGTAAATGCAACGTGTTTTTAGGACGGCCATATCCTTACAGAATTAGAGAAGTTTTTTGGTTTCTTAATACAGACAGGAACTAACTGCATGGTTGGAACAGCCCACACAGTGTTGTTAAAGACTAGATAACCCAGAATTTGGAAGGCAGAGCTCACTCTCTGGGTAGTGGTGGGAGTTTCCCCCTGAAGGAGGTGGATGTTTTACTGTCTGTCATTCTGTGCTCAGAAGGGAGCAGGAAACCAGGGGAGAGGCCTGGAGATGCTTGGTGGGGCCTGAGCTTCTGGGGACAAGGCAGAGAGTTGCGGGTGGGAAAGCGGGAAGTCAGAGGCTGGGGATTGACCTGTGAGCCCTCACTGCAACTCTTTGTGGTACTCACTATGCTACTGTCTGTTATTCTTGGACCATCCCTAGGCTTTCAGTTAAACTCCAGGGCCTGGTCTTAACTGTGCTTTGGGCATTTGAAAAGCAGACCAGTGCTCACAATAGGAGGCAGATTTGGCTACCAGTGCTCTGGAAAAACACGTGGCTGCGTGGGGAGGGCTGGGGGCCGTGCATGGACATGTCAGCATGCCTCTTGGAGTTCTAGAACTTACAGCGGGAGAGGCACCCAGTAGGAGAAAGGATAACCCATTTGAGAGAAAAAAGAGGTTTGGTCGACCAGAGTTGGGTATTAAAGGACATTCAGTCACAGTTTAAAGAAGTCTGAGAATAAATCTAAGTTATATTGAAACAATTTTCACTCTGAACAATAGCAGGGAAACCAGCTTGATACATAGTAGATGTGATGCTTCATTTTGATAATCAAGTGTTTGTGAAAACTTAGAGACACATTTATAATGAAACAAAATTCTTAAGGATCCTCAGTGTTATTTGTATTATAATATTACTTAAATATAGAACAATATAAAACTAGGTTAAAAGCCCTTATCCTTGTGGTTCTTAGCCAACCATAAAACCAAAATAAATTTCAAAGTTACTACAAACAAAATTACAAATGCGCACTTTTATTAACAATAGAAAGCTAATGTAATTTGTCATTTGTTGAAACTGACTGACCAACATGGTTGAAGAGGAGAAAGGAGCTGGATTAGTTCAGTTCTACATTTTGTCTGTGGCGAGCTAACGTAGAGGGAGTACTATTCCGGTAAGTGAAGTATTTTTAAAAATTGCAAAATTCCAAAGCCTTATTTTCTAGTTCAGGATACGCAAAACCAAATTTAACAATAATAATGATAATAATTCTGCTAGTGTGCAATCCTCAAATGCTAATTTTGATGATCTACCACTTGATAGCTTCATAAAACTGCCTTATATGCTCAAAGATGAGGCTACATTTGTAGCATTTTTGAAACCTGCATTTCATGGGAATGTAATACAACGACGGTGTCAATCAGAAACAGAACATTTTCCATTGTGCATTTCCTCCTCACCAACTGCAAGCTGGTATGAACAAAGAGGCCGCTGGTAATATATCTGCTCACTACCTACGTGAATGCGCCGCTCCTGGCTCAGCTCTGGTTCAGCATGCCTACACCCTCATGGGCGTGTGCTGGTGCAATTCCCCCTCCCCACCCCCTTTTTTCCATTGCAAAACCTTCATTCAAACCCTGTGCTTTGTCATTGTCCTCTGTGTGATGCAAATACGAACAGAAAACAAAATCCCAAAAGCAAGCACTGAACTCATTATTATGTGGTTGTTATGGACTAAATGTTTGTGTCCTCCCCCAAAATCCATACCTTTAACCTCTAACCCCCAGGGTGACAGTATTTAGAGGTGAATTGGGCTTAGATGAGGTCGTGAAAGGGAGGCCTCCGTGATGGGATTACTGTCCTTACAAGAAGAGGAAAGGCCAGAGTTCTGTCTCCAAGTGAAGACACAGAGAGAAGTGCCCATCTGCAAGCCACTGGGAGGGCTCTCGCCAGTAACTTAATTAGCTAACACCTTGATCTTGGACTTCCCAGTCAGACAGTGGTCATCCAGAAGATAAAGTAGAGATTTGATTTTTTTTTTTAAGATTATCATCAAAATGATACTCTCCCTCTCCCCAGATAAATTCTTGGGCAGAATACAGACATCCTCAGGAATATATCCACAGACTCTAGCCTGAGAACCAGCAGGGTGCTTAGACTTCCCAGGCAGCTCCAGCTTGGATGTAAGAACAGGACAATCATAACAGCCATGGATAAGAGCCTCCTCTGGGAGAATTCTAGACCCCCTCAAACTCCTTCAAAATAATTCTGGGTGTCCCTGGATGTATCTCAAGCTCTGAAAATGAGTTCTCACAGCCACCATGTAGTGTCAGCCATATTCCCTCCCCCCCCCCCCCCCCCCTCCCCCCTCCCCCCCCCCCCATTTGCTTGACAACACCTCAGGTCACTGCTGAGAAAGAAAAACATACGTTCTGTCCCTTGATGCCCATTAAGGCCACCACCCCAGCTGTTTCTGCTTAGCAAGGGTCCCACTGCCCTAGTCCGTCACCGTTGCAACGTCAGTGCCCAACTCAGGGCCAGAGTGCAGGTGGCAAAGCCAAGGGCACCAAGATGGTGGCACACGAAGGTGTGTCTGCAGTTGTTGCTATTGGAGCTGCTGATGCCTTGGCTTCAGTGCATCCCATGGGAGTTTATGCAGCGACTGCCTTCCTGGTCAGTCCAGGGCTCAGGCTAGAAGCCAGGTCGGGTTAAAGCTTTATTTCAAATCACTGCTCCCTTCTTACATACCCGTACTGTTCTGGAACCAAACTGGGACACTGCAACTCTGTTATCTTTAGGCGTTTTTTCTTCTCGGCCTCGGGAGACATATCTAGAAAGAAGTTGCTGTAGCCGAAGTCAAAGAAGTTACTGCCTGTGTTCTCTTCTAGGATTTTTATGGGTTCAGGTCCCACGTTGAGGTCTTTCATCCATTTTGAATGTATTTTCGTGTATGGTGTAAAGAAGTGTCCAGTTTCATTCTTTTGCACGTTGCTGTCCAGTTTTCCTAACACCATTTGTTGAAGAGACTGTCTTTTTCCCATTGGCTATTCTTTCTTTCTTTGTCAAAGATTAATTGTGGGCTCATTTCTGAGTTTTCTCTTCTGCTCTATTGATCTATGTGTCTATTTTCGTGCCAGTGCCATACTGTTTTGGCTACTACAGCTTTGTAATATAACTTGAAGTCTGAAATTGTGATGCCTCAGCTTTGCTTTTCTTTTGCAAGGTTGCTTTGGCTTCTCCAGCCAAAACATTTGTGGTTCCATAGAATTTTAGAATTGTTTGCTCTAGCTCTGTGAAAAATGTTGTTGGTAAACAAAATACATTTTTTTTAATGGTGATCATCTTCTGATCTGTTGCCTCCCTATACCTGAATAAAATTAAAATCCCAGGTACATTTTAAAACAACTGGGAACCTGCTATGGTCGGAGAGCAGGATGATGAACTCCTGAGAACAGAGACCTGGTTTTAGTTGTCTTCAAATACCTCAAAACGTGGTATCCATGTTCCCTCCCTTTTATTTTCCTACTTCTCTGCATCACTGGTAAACTTTGCTTGGATGCCAGACATTGTGAGCTTATCTCGGTGGGTGGTGGATATTTTTGTATTCCTATAAATATTCTTCAACTTTGTTCTGGGACACGGTTGAGTTGGCTGAAAACAGATCCTTTCATTTTTTGCTTTGAAGAGTTTTTAGGCAGGACCAGAACAACATTTAGTATAGAGAGAATTTTCAGCCACTCTTGAGGTAAGACCCTTCTGAGCACTCTACCCAATGCCCTGCGAATTATTAGGTTTTTCAGCCTGGCTGGTAGAAATAGGCATGAGCCTGCTGTAAGCATGCCTACGATTCCTTCTAATCCTTTCAGGTGGTTCTTTCCCCAGCTTTGGGTAGCCTCCCCACCACACATGCTAATCAATACCCTGTTAAGTGGAGAGGGGCCCTCCATGGATATCTGTGGTTCTCTCTATAGTACTCAACAGTACCCTGCCCTGTGGCCTTCAGTGTCCCAGCCTCTCAACTCTGTCTCTTCAACTCAGGGAGTCCATTGGGCTCCTCCCAGGGTCCCCTCTCTGGGATTTGGCCCAGAAACGCCCTCAAGGTGATCATAGGGACAAGTATAAGGCTCACCTTGTTTTTTTCCCTTCTGGTAGGGGTCACTAACCACTATCTGATGTTCA
Organism: Panthera uncia; assembly: GCF_023721935.1. Taxonomy (NCBI): domain Eukaryota; kingdom Metazoa; phylum Chordata; class Mammalia; order Carnivora; family Felidae; genus Panthera; species Panthera uncia. Next base: position 10,149,325 of record NW_026057579.1, read on the forward strand.
GCATCTTGAAAAACATTCTTTCATTGAACTTATCAGATACTTTTCTTTCTTTTCTTTTTTTTTTTTCAGGAAGGCCAGAAATTTCAGTCCCTATTGCACCATCTTGGCCAGCAGTAAATCCCCAAAGTGTTTCAGAAAGTAGTTATAGCAATCTACACAGACAACCGCACGGTGTAGGTGCTGCTGTCCTCTACCTTCTCACAAACCCTTGCTATTTTCAGACTTTCTCATTGTTTTCAGGATTCAACTAGTTCACATAAGGGACTTAACACAATTCCCACAAAGAGATCTAAAATTTAAAGGAAAGAAGACAATATTTAATTCAAGGAATGAATCTCAGGGAGCCTAGGTGGCTCATTCGGTTAAGCTATTGACCCTTGATTTCAGCTCAGGTCATGATTTCATGGGTTAGTGAGTTCAAGCCCGTGTGGGGCTCTGTGATAACAGCTCCAGATCCTGCTTGGGATTCTCTCTCTCACTCACTCTCTCTCTCTCTCTTTCTGCCCCTCCCCTGCTTGTACTCTCTCTCAAAATAAAGAAACATTTTTTTTTTTTTAAAAACTTAAGGAATAAATCTCTAATCATGAAATTGCAGGCAGGAGCACATTAAATGAGGGCATGCCAGCACCAGAGGAACTGAGTCCAATACTCTTTCCCGTCAAATGTTTCTATTTGTTTATTTAAGGAAAGCAAAGTTGTTAACTCATGAAAGCTAATAGTTCTGTGAAATGGAGGTAACATTTAATGCCTATACTATAAATCAGAGAATCTTGGAAGCATTTGATTCCATGAACGGAGAGAACCCTAGATACTCTGGACAAAAGCTTCCTAGTGAAAGTCCAGAAAAAGACACAGAGATTAAGTGCACATATGCATACACAGGATAGCCAGGGTCAGAGGGCCAGCATCAGATGCCCACTTTGGTCACTCTGTGAAACCCCTGCCTCCCTGGGGACCATGTTGCTACTGTTCAAAGCACTTATAATTGTTTCTTTGAAAATGGCCATACTCTCCAGAGAAGCTCTCAAGGAAGGAATCTAATTATTGTGAAGTTATTGAATTCTATAGGTAACTTCTCGGGGTAGACAGAGCCTTTATTTCATTTTAAGAAAGAGTGTTTGGAATTACTCAAAATGGGCTGTTTTGTCCCTCCCACATGGTTCGGAAGGAGAAGCGGGGGAATTCTTCAATTCCTCCTCTACACCTGGCCCTCATCAAACTTCGCAAACTCCCAACACTGTGTGGAAGCCTTTGGCTTAAGGGGGGGGGGGGGGGGAAGGCAAAGCTCGAGTAGTGAGCATACTCATTAAACTGTACAAATGTCTCCATAATCTTCATTTTATTTAATTTTTAGTCTTTCTGCATCCATAGTCCTCATTCTGAAATAACATTTGTTTTGTGGTTGCTGACGAATGTGATGAACCGGTCCAAAATCTGCATTCCACAGTTCTTTACAACAGACCAAAATAGCATTCTTGTTCACGCTAGGATACTCCAATGTTGGCACGCTTCCTGGCCAACTAGCAGAGGGCTAACGGAAAGTAGTTGATTCCTTAGTGCTAGCACATCCTCTGTAGAGTTACAACATCGTTTCCTCCGAGCAAGAAACAAAGCTGTTTCTTTCAACGCTTTCTGCTACCTTCTCCCTTAGTCTAACAACAAGGTTGCATTTCCACAAGAAATGCGAGACAAGGGTCATCACAGCGTTCGTTTCTGGAAATAAAATGGTCTCACGTCCTCATAAATGTGAGTTCCAGGAGTTCACTGGCGAAAATTAATGAAATGTTTTCCATCAAAGAACTTTATTTTGGAGGCTGTAAAATTCAAACGGCCAACAAGCCTTCCACATAACAAGCCAAATTGTGAGTTTCTCAGATTTTGTTTTAAAAGAATGGTAATCTGTATCTCTTATGGACTCCTCAGGAAACATTTGTAGCAGAAAAAGGTAGTTCAAACTTTGCTGGAAAGTGTTGGAGTTTTGTTGCCCACTTCAGACCCATGAGACTAGAGGAAACAAAGGGCCCAGGGGAGTTGTTTAAACAACTATTAGTTCCTATTCAAGATCCTCCCATATCCAAAACCAAGACAAGATCTTGAAGACGAAGCTTCTAATCATGGCATTTCCTTTCTCCATGAGCATTCGGCGCTTTCACACTTGACCGCAGAGCCCCCTCTTAGGGTAAAACCATTCATTCAAGAATCTAAAAGAAGCAATCTTATCAGCTGGATCCAGAAGCTCAGATAGTATTGCTGGCCTCACAGCTGCTGGAAGGAAACTTCAGGATCACTTTCAAGGTACCCTCCCTTCCTGCCACGTCTGACAAGCAGTGATGGGACCTTGCAAATGTCTCTGGCCATTCCTACTTGAGCCGTTCTTCAGGCCCTATCATCGCTTGTGTGACTATAAGCCCCCTTGGGGGGTGTCCCCGCCTCCTGTCTCTTTTCATTCCCAGCAGTGTTGCCAGATGGACCCTGCAGAGACACAAACAGCCTGGCTCATTGCTGCACATTGGGGTCTCCCCCTTTGTCCTGTGGCTTGGCTTTTAGACGGCCTTTTGTAGAGAGCCCCAGGAGCTAAGCAGGGTGAGCCCCGAAGCCCTCCCTCCACCTTGAAAGAGCTGCGTCTCATCTATCTCTTTTGAATTTTGGAGTTGAGATGAAAGAATTCATTGAAAAGGAAGCTTGTTTCTTAAAACAAACGAACAAACAAAAAACCCTTACAAACCACTGGCCACAGAACAGCCCATCTTACCCAGGAGCCTCGTCTCCTGCTCCTTCCCCGGTGCCCTACAGCGCCAAGCCCTCCTCAGGGGCATATCCCCTGCTGTTTCGGTGCTCTCGCATCCCTTGTCGAACGCCTTTCTGCCTTTACCTGCCCCGCTGAAGAACGCCTCAGCAACCTTGAAGGCACAGCCTGTTACTTCGTCACTGACCCTTCTTCACTTCCAAGTCAATTATCACCATCCTCAAACTCCCAATGGGACCTTTGGCCTTACATTGGCACTTCATCTGCCTTTCTTCCTGGGACCCCATCTCATTGATCCGCAAATCCCTGGCACTGAGCACAGCTTTCTTGGCACGTGGTAGGCATTCTCAAGTTCGTGGACACCCTCGTGTTGTGTAAACCCAAACCCTTCCCCTCTCGCTTGTATTAATGCCTGCGTATGAGAGCTTCTAAATTCAACCCTTAAGAACAGATCACCAAATAAACAAACAAAATCCACTTACCATGTACCCAGAAAAGAACCTTGGAGGAGGGGGGAAATGTGGGCGTGACCGAACAAAACAGAATCGCAGCTGATGAACCAAACCCACACAAGTTGGGAGTTTTGCGGAAATCTATAATTTGGTCACCTTTGGAAACTCCCAGGAGCTTGTAAGCACCCGAGTGAGCTGGTTTTGGAGGACGAGAATGACATCTGACTTTATTTTATGTACAGTACCGTCTCACTAATTCAGAAGACAAGTAGGACAACAGTTTGAATTAATGAAATCCAGTTTCACAGGATGCTTTTAACGTAATTTTTTTTTCACACTCTAGACTTAGTTTAATAAAAGCACAGGAGCCTTTAACATGGACATATTCATCATATGCAAATCAAATTGTTAATCACTTGAGAAAAGTTTGGTCTGCTGTTTGTATCATTGATTCCATTACACACATTACTTTCTGAAGACAGACCAAAGGGAAACTTCATGACACTTGTTCAGATGACCACAGTTCTGAACGGGGTTCATATGAATTAAAAGGATGTCAACATAATTGTGATTTTCCAGCAAATATGCATTGACACATAGTATTCCCAAGGCTGGAATGAAGAGCTGGGCTCAGAAGAGCTGCTCTGTACTTACTTCACGTTTCCAAATTATTTTCATGGTGAATTTAGCCAGTTTTCCATGGCTCACGGAACTCCAGGCTGGCTTGGGTTTCCCGCTTCCTTCTTTGGCAAGACTGCACCAAACCTTTTCAAGAGATGTGTTCTTACTTAGAGGAAAGGAAATATCGGATCCAAGCCATTTTACACGCACCAGATGCCAAGCACCAAACAAAGCAGCTCAGCTTTTCAAAGATTTGATATCGTAACTATAGCCACTTGAGTAAAAGCTCAGTCCAGAATAGCCAAGTTAAATAAGGCAGAAGTAGGGCTAAATTGATCTTCACGTCTAGTGTTCATAAATCTGCATGAAGAAGTTCCGAATCAAAGAAAATAAATTACAAATGTGTAATACTGGCTCACGCCCAGTGGATTTGCATGTTTCGGAGGAGAAACACGTGTCTTGGGGTTGCTGTGGGGACTGTCTTTTCTCAGTGCAGGATGAGTTTGGAGCTGATTATGGAAATGGAATCAAGAAAATCCTGGGATTCTAGAAGACAGCACCTTGGGAGATCACCCACCTGGAATTCTCGCCTCCAAGGAGGAGGAGGAGAGAACCGGTCTCATCGATGTCTTGAGAGCCATTGAGACATTGGAGTGGATTTCAGTGGCTTTCACAGGAGACCCACTGCTTCATTGATCCCTAGATGAGCGTCTCAGACACAAGAATACAGAACTGCAAAGAATGAAACCTGTATCATAGGTCCGACAGGATTGGTGGAATTTCTGGCCCCAAGCAGAGGAAACATTCTGAGGTCAGGTAAGTGGGAGGGAGTGGAACTGAGGAGGAGGCTGACTTTCTAGCAAGTGCACTTATTTGCTTATAGTAAATGCCTTTGGCAATGGAGACACTTGTCTCCTTCTCAGAGAACTATCTCCAGGCAAGGGTAGGATCTTTCATTGCTAAACTCCACTGCACAGCACACACAGACAACACAATGTGAAAAGTGCCCCTGGAGCCCTGCACTGAGGAATCCCTCCTCCATGTATGACCCTGCCCTCTTGGCTGCAGCTGACTGGACCTGGGCATGAATATGTGACCAGGCTGAGCCAATCAGAGCAACCAGATTCCCTCTTTTAAGAATTTGGAATTGAGTTGAGAAACTTCCAATTAATCTAGGTTGTTCCCATATAAAAAGACAAAGTACCCTTTGTCTTCTGGAACAGGTTGTGTATATGCGTTGGGTGCTGGTTGGGGAGTGGGTAGTCTTCTACCTGAGGCTACATGTTCTGGAAAAGGAGAAGAATGTAGGTGATAATAGGAGAGAAGTAGCTGCAAGAGATAAGAGGCCCTGTAGAGACAGCTGACAACTTCTGTTCCTGGCTGCAGACCTCTCCTGAGGCCCAGCTGCATTTCTGTTCTTGGGTTCCATGAGATCTCTCTGTCTTTAAAATGAAAAGTGTTGGAATGCCTGGGTGGCTCAGTTGGTTGAGCGTGCAACTTCGGCTCAGGTCGTGATCTCGCAGTTCAAGAGTTCAAGCCCCGCATTGGGCTCTGTGCTGACAGCTCAGAGCCTGAAGCCTGCTTCAGATTCTGTGTCTCCCTCTCTCTCTGCCCCTCCCCTGCTCATGCTCTGTCTCTCTCTTTCTTTCTCTCAAAAATAAGCAAAGAAAAAAATAAATACATTAAATAAAATGAAAAGCGTTACCAAAAGTCACTTAAGTTATTGGCGATTACTACTAAACTAAGAATTTTAACAGAGGTACTAAATAATATAATCACGTATGAGAAGATAGGCCTTTTGTGCTAGAATGGCCTCCCTCCCCTTTGTAAGCGATGCTTAATCAGGGAGAACTAGATGTAAACCAAATAGGCTTTCTATTATCAATGCACTCTCAGGGCCCTCTAAGAGCAGCCACATTGACTGTGTAATCTGGCCTCACTGTCAGTATGTTTTTCTGTTGTAAAGTTCTTCAAATTCAACCTGTTGTGTTACTTGCTGCAGCTCTGGCCTTGTTCTTATGGTTCTCATCTAAGTGGATTTGGAGAATAAATGACAACCAACCACTCTTGGAATAATAACTTCAAGTGCTAGACGTGGAAATGGGCAGAAATTTCGAGCTAACTTGGTTCAACCCTCTAATTTGTCAAATGAGGAGTCTGAGACCACAGAGGCTTATGTGATTTGCCCAAGGTCACATGTCTAATTGTGGCAGAGCAGGAACTAGAACCCAGATTACAAGCTGCCCCAAAGCCAGATTTCATCCAAAAGAAATGCTAAAAGCAAAGCCAGTCATGTTTCTGCTTGTTAATTTTAACTTCCAGTTATATGATCTGGAGAGCTTCTAACTCTGGGACACTTTCACGGGAAAATTCCTTGCCAAATAGCTGAATGGTTTCTCTGTTTAATTACTGACTCAAGAGTATATAGTTAAGTCATCGGGCTTTTAAGATCATCTTTGTAATTTTGTACTTACTAGGATAAAAAGAACCTTCTGAATTTTGAGTTTATAGATCTCATTAAAAGACTGTACTCAAGAAGTCAGTCAAGTTTTAGAAAAGTGTATACCACATGAAGTTAAAATTGTTCTAGACCCCTACCCCGCCTCCCAAGAAGGAGGGAAAAAGAATATACACTTAACTATGTGTTAATGGTGTGTTTGTGAGTCATGACCAAGTCCATTTTCAGTATGAGTTATGGGTGGAAATGGCTCTTATTATCACCATTTAATATGACTTTGGTTTCAGATAGAGTATAGAAACACATATGTAAGGTGATTTAATCCCACTGAGTCTATAATGCTTCTCTAACATTGCATTGTTCAAAGAAATGCCAAATCCCGGGCAGCCAAATGCATTATTCTTCTTTAAAAAAAAAAAAAAAAAAAAAAAGATTAGGTCATTTGAACCCAATTAAAATCCCCTTTCCTTCAAATCAACATGGGCTATTATAATGAAGACTCTTTTTATCAATGGAAAATGAGAAAATAATCAATATGTTTAGAATACCAGGTTCAGTATAATATAGAGAGAGAAGAGAGTTAGTGCTGGGGTTAGGTGTGTGTGTGTGTGTGTGTGTGTGTGTGTGTGTGTTAAGCTGTGCCCTCAGCATATGACGCCTTCCCATAAGAGGTAAGGGCTTGGGCTGACTTGGTCATGGCCCTGATCAAATAGGAAAAAATGGGGTTTCTAGCATGAGGAGAAAAAAAAAGAAAAATATCCCAGATAAGGCCCACTACTATAGAAAAGGAAGGAAGGGAGGGAGACAAGGAGGAAAGGGAGAGTGAACAACAGATTAAAGTAAAACTCTTTGCCTGATCCAGCCATGCCAAGAATTTGCCGTGTGATCTCTAGTTACCCACCTCCCCTCTCGGGTGCCTCCAGGAAAGTTACATTAGAAAACCTAAAGTGTCTACCAATTCTAAATTTCTACGATCCTGGAATATACATCCTGAAAACAAAAAATGATAGATCTTCAAAAACAGTCATCCAGTTCATAGAAGATGTTATCCAAAATTGCAGCTAATACTATACAGGACATAGAATGACCTCACATACCCCATACACCAGGATGATACGTATCATACATGCTGAACTTGACTCTTCAACCAGATGCCTCGTCAATTTGACCCTTACTTTCAAAATGGATAATAGGAAATGGATACAGAGAAGAGGGAATAGAGAATAGGAAATAGATAATAAATAGACGAGAAGTTTTCCCATGCGTAGATTTCTCTCCAGGAAACTCCTGGCAAAGAAATCCTCAGTGATGGTACAGCAGTCAATATCCCGTGAAAGCACTTGCAAGTCAGCTGCTGAATTGGGGCTTTACTCCCATCAGGACAGTGGCCCTAGCAAGGTTATGGGCTCTTTCACCCACTCCAGCCAAGATACCCTACCTGGAACCCAGAGAACAAGCCACGCTCACTTGTACCTCCATTCCTTCCATCTGCCCTTCCTTCCACCATCCCCCAAGTAACCCTCCTCGCCCTCCCCCTCCCGTACAGATCACGTATCCCCCAGGCCTCAGTTTTGGTCACCACAATCTCTCAGAAGCCTCTTCAGGAAATTTAAGGCTGGATTTGGAGCCCCTTGTAGGTTTGCCTGCACTAGGCCTGGTGTATCAGTCACCTTTTGCTGTGTACATAGTCACAAAATCTCAGTGGAAATACAACCAAAAGTATTTATTTCCCACTCATCCATCTGCAGATTGGCTGGGTCAGCCCTTGTTCCATGTCTTATTCTGAGGGGCAGTGGTCCACCAGAGCATACGTCTCTCACGGTGATGCATAAACTCAAAAACTCAAGGCCAAGAGCAAGCTTCTTCAGCCCCTGCCTGTGTCCTAATTGGCCAAAGCAAGGCACATGGCCAAGCCCAGAACCAAGACCCAGGGAAGTACACTCCCCCCTGGGAAACCCCAGGAAGAATGAATGTATAATACTAATGCTACAGGGAAGTGAGGAATTGGAACCAACAATTCACCCACCTATGTTAAGAGCACCCATCACAGCATATTGTCATGTGTGTGAAACCTCCCTCTAGACTTTTACCTTCTTAAAAGCAGGTACTAGATTTTTTCATCTTTGTGTTTATAATATGGCATATAATAGTCACTTGAAACATTTGAATGGATGAATGAATGAATGAATGAATGAAAATAGGCAGTACTATTCCAGGCTCTGTCCTGTCCTTCATAAGGCTCCTCCTGTGTGCCTACTGAATGTCCTTACTATGGTTGCCAAAAGGAGAGCAGAATCAGTATAAATGAGATCTAGCCCCTGTTGGGGAGGGCAATGAGGAAAAAAAGGACTTGCATCCTAAGTCACTTGATCTAGTTTGGTCCACGTCCTTGAATGCCATTGGCAGCCCCCTTGAAAAGAGTTCTCATCATGTCTAACCCCGTTGGGTTCTGAGGTCCCACAGGATCACAGCCTAAAGTGGTGGGGCTCTAGAACACATTTTTAAAAGGTATTTCAAACTCAGATCTGCTGCTCAGTAATTTGATTTAGAGAAAACAGAGGAAATGGAACACATTTCTAAGCAAATATTTCCCTGATTACTTACACATGCAAATACAGGGACTAAATTTAGATGTGTAATTAAGCATCTAGTTATTTTTGAGTCTACTCTTCTAGGCCAAATCAGATGCCCCAAAGAGGCACATGGTTGGTTTATTTCTGTGTACTTGCTTATTTCTGTGTATTCAGGCTCTCACCTGGAAAAAAAAAATGCACTGGCCCAGGGGTCTTGGTGACCCAGTTGTGGGCCTAAAATAATAAGATGGTTCAAGGGCATGCCAAGTTTTGTGATTTCAAAATATTCATCTGACCAGAATAATGCTTCTCTGGGCAGAGAAATACGTGGTGATGATCCCCTCCTAGACAGTGGGAAATAAGGGAAAAGTAGCTGCCATTGTCAGCTGTCACTCTTGTAATGAAGAATTAATGGTCAGCTAGTCAAAGCCAATAGTGGTTTCCCATGCTGCAATTAGTTGTTAAATATACTTTCAAGATCCATATGAAAACATTAATGCCCTGCAGTTTTGTGCCAAATGATGTGCTCAAATGCCAGTTTTATAAATATAAAACAGATGAGTGGTTTGGAAAATCTACTTTGCAAGCACATGGTATTAGCCCCTTACCTCCTAGTCACAGTGGCCAGCTGTGCAACTTTCTTGTTGCCTTTCCTAAAAGCATCATTTGCTCTAGAGCGTCCACTCAAATGATGCCTTAGTGACAAACAGTGACTGGGAGCTTGTCCGTGATGGTCACACACGTGCCCCTCTATGGCACTGATGGCCAACTTTGCCGTGACTTCCTGCATCAACGCTATCGAGAACATCCTTCTTTGACACTCAGAGAATGTCCTGTGTTATCTACTCTGTTTCCAAGTCTCTACCCTACTTCTCCCACTCCTCCCTTCCTATAAGCTTTACATGGAGGATGACTCTACAGGCTGTTATCTGCTAAGTAGGAAAAGAGGTCTTCTGTTTATAAGGGAGCCCATGTTGCAGGTGTGGGAAATTTTTTAAATACCCTTCAGTGAGAACATACTACGTGCCAAGTAATGTGTTTATAAACATTAACACACTCACTTCTTGGGAACAAATCTAACAACCCTACAAGCTAGACATTATCCTCTCCATTCTACAGATGACGTGAAGCAACTTTTCCAAGTTTCAAGTAAACAGAAGAGCTGGGATTCAAGCCCAAGCCTACCTGAATGCAAATCTCAGGCTTTTAACCAATCATTGCAAGCCTCTTCCACTATCCCCATGGAAACCTAGAGAAGCCTTGCAAGTAAGGCCCCAGTCCAGTTCATTGTTAATAATGCCTTGCATATAAGATATTTGAGTTTTTCATCGTGAAATATCATTGCATCAATGATAAAAAACAAAACAAAACCAAAAGCACAATGCACTCAATTTGGCTGGGATACTTTATGGACATATAGTTCTCCATGAATATCCAAAACTAGGATTGCAGACCCCTGCTTGCCTCTATTTCCCCCAAGGTAGAAATAGTATGCCCACGCTGAAATCTTATGCTGTCTTACCCACTGCATTTTAACAGACAGAAGCAAGTCATGTGATAGCATCTGATTGTCATCTCTGTGTGGTCTGGAACCTATAGCTTAGAAACATCAACTGGCTTTGGACAGTTATTCTTAGTGAGTTGAGAATGACACCACAAGCCGAGAAACATAGACTCTGACTTTTGAAAGCATGATCTAAGGTTCACACAAGAAGGGTTGTGCTCAGTTTGCCCCTGGTGACCCTGTTATCTAACACAAGGAGTCCTTAGAGTTTCCAACGTGTTGGAATAGTACGGAGGAGAGGCTGGCCATGTCCCACTGATGTGTCAGGGGGTTTTCCCAAGAGAGACATGAGGACAACTGGTCTTCCAAAAGCCTCCAGCATTGCTGGGAGCCTACCTGTGCATTTTGTATCCTCTGCCTGTCGGGGGAAAGAACACATAACGTAAGTCTATCACACTGGCCAAAGAAATGAGAGGTGGAGTCACACCTGGGTGGCTCAGTCGGCTAAGCGGCTGACTTCGACTCAGGTCCTGATCTCAGGGTTCGTGAGTTCAAGCCCCACCTCGGGCTCTCTTGTCAGTGCAGAGCCTGCTTCAGATCCTTTGTCCCCCAATCTTTCGGCCCTCACTTCTCAAAAATAAACAAAAACATTAAGAAAGATGAGCGGTGGAGAATCGGGGGCTAATGTCCAATTGAAGTGGAAAATAAGAAGTGCTTGTGGCTAAAGGAAGCATTCCTTTGTCTCCAAAACTCAGGAGCTGGGAACAGGTCTGAGCGGGGGGACTGTGCTTGGAACCGTGGTCAACAGCTCTAACTCTGCACACCTCCTGCAGTTGTCTCATGAAGAACGCCTCTTCCTGTTGAAGGGAAATGGCCGAAACACTTCTCGGGTGAGCAGTTGTGTGGCTTAGGGCTATTTACTGTCCCTAATGAATGCGAAGCCTGTCCCTCTCCTCCATAACGGTGTGACTAGCACAAACATGATACACAGTGCTCTGCGGCTGAAAATGGCAGATGGCATTAAATTAATTTACGGAAGGCACGTAGTCCAAGTTGGCCGTCACACTGCTGCTGGGGTTAAAAAACAAAAGCTTTTCCCTTTATCCTTGGCACTTTAAACTTGTCTTTTCAGTGCAAATGTTTTGGGCTTCTAAAGTTTATATGTCCAGAAAATTGGTCGATAGCAATGTGAATGAGATTAGCTCAAGACCCTCCATGACGGTGACATCGGGGGTTACCCATGTTGCTGCCACTTGAACCTAAAATACACATCACCAAGATTTCTCAGTTTCTTGCTTCTCTCCCTTTGTGCTTCTATAAGAGCTGTTTCCTCTGGGACATTGTCCACTTACCGACAGCATTTCCATCATGAGTATTTCAAGCTGGTAAAAAAACAAAAAACAAAAACAAAAGAACAAACTGCTCAGCCTTGCCTTTTCCCCTGGTGCTCACTGGAATTTCTGTCGGCACCAGGGTGAACATGTCTCCAGAGAGTCCAAAGAGAAGACTAGCATGATCATCATCACATGTATGTCTTCCTCATATGCCTTTCTGATTAATTTGTAACCTTTTCAAGAATATGCATAAGAGGTAGGGTGTTGGGAAGATAAAAACTGTCTGTGGAATATTACTTCTCATTTGCTTCCATTCCGAAATAGAAACTCCTGCACATCCTTCCAGTCCCAGTTTCAAATGCCACCTCCGTCATAAAATTCTCTCCAATATTTAAGTCAGAAGTTACCTTTCTCCCCTGGGCCCTCCCCAGCCTTTGCAAGGCACCTAAGTCACAGTACTCATTACTTTGGGTCTGATCTTTTAGTTCTGGAATTACAAACATGCTTCTAGACTATAAACTCCGGTTGGCAATAGTCCTGTTCAAATCTGTACCTACATCGTGCATCCGGTGTGATGCCTCGCATGTAATAGGTTTTCAGTACGTGTTTGCTGAATGAATGAATCTACAAAAGTTTTTTGAAATATCGTATTTCAGTGAGGCTGAAACTTTGTCATGCTTCAGAATAACTTTGAGGTCTTGCTAAATTGTAGACATCTCAGGTCTGGGGTGACGCTGGATACTTTGCATTCCTAACCGTTTCCCAGGCGATGCTGGTGACTTTTGTCCAGAGGCCTCTTTTTGGGAAGCACTGAACGATCTTGCTCACATTTCAATTATCTCTGATATTAGGTTATGTCTTAAATTTGTTGACATGGTAGTTTAATTGACAAATTTTTGCTTTCATAGTAGTATATAAAATAATGGTTTTACAACTCACGGTATCTTAGATTAAATGAAATGTGGTAAGTTTCCTGTTACAGATTTGAATCTACATTATAAAACATAGCAATGAAATGTTTAAAAATTTAGACCGATACTAATTCTAGAGAACATATGCATTCAATTGTGGTGCTTAATTTTTACAATCGCAACAGAGTAAATCATCTTTAGGAACTCATATGAGATCCATAGAATAAAAGGTAAGCTCAGATGGCATTTTCAAATTCATGTCTGGTGACTGCTAAGGCCAGTCTCTCTCTCTGAAGTAAAAGTTCCATGAGGTCAGAGTTTGTATCTGGTTTTGCTCATCACTGTAACCCTAGTTCTAGAAACGTTTCTGAATAGGGCTCAATAAGTATTTGTTAGATAAAAAATTTTATTTAAAAAAGCTAGAGGGGCACCTGGGGGGCTCAGTTGGTTAGGCATCTGACTCTTGATTTCGGCTCAGGTGATGATCTCACGGTTCATGGGATTGAGCCCCACAGTTGGGTTGTGCTCTGACAGCGTGGAGCCTACTTGGGATTCTCTCTCTCCCTCTCTCTCCACCCCTCCCTCCCTCTCTCTCTCTCTCTCAAAATAAATAAATATAAATTTTAAAAAATTAAAAATTAAAAAGCTAGAGTTTCTTACTTGCAATAAAAGATGAATTATAAGACATATGATGATTTACTGGTAGAATATTCAAACCAATGCCAGTACTTCCGACTTCCTCTCTCCTATGCTAACAACATCGAAACAAATCAAGGGCAATAATGACCAAGGAACCCATTAAACTGAAAATATCCCAGTTACACAAGTATCCCAAGGTCACAGGCACAGATAGTTGTTTCACTGCCCTCCTTGCAGGAGTCGGCCATTTGCCATCTTCAGGAAATGCTGCTTGCTGGGAAGTGGTGAGGACATTGAACTAGACCTGGACATATCATAGTCAAATTGCTGAACACCAAAGTTGAAAATCAAAGTCTAAAAGAAGCCAGAGAAAAAAAGACACATTACACATAAGGGGGAAACAATACAAATGAAGGCTGATTTCTCAGAGACGCAGTGGAGCCCAGAGAGTATGGAATGGCATTTTAGTGTTGAAAGGAGAAAACTGTCAGCCTTGAATTCTATAAAAGTGTCTTTCAGAGGGGCACCTGGGTGACTCAGTCAGTTAAGCGTCTGACTTTGGCTCAGGTCATGATCTCACAGGCCATGGGTTTGAGCCCCATGTTGGGCTCTGTGCTGACAGCTCAGAGCCTGGAGCCTGCTTCGGATTCTGTGTCTCCCTCTGTCTCTGCCCCTCCCCTGCTGCTGTTCGGTCTCTCTCTGCGTCTCGAAAATAAATTAAAATGTTAAAAAAAATAGATTAATTAAATTAAATTAAATTTAAAAATCTCTTTCAGAAATTAAAGTAAGATAAAAGACATTTTCAGAAAGGCAGAAGCTGAGGGGATTCGTTACTAGCACTCCTACACTACAAGAAATAATTAAGAAGAAAAAAAAGAGTGAAGAACAAGAGAGCGTAAATACCTGGGGAAACACAAAAGAACACCTAAATGATGTATATTCATATAGCTATGTAGATGTAGGTGTTTATAGATATGTATGCGCATACCTATATGTCGTCCTTTAAAAGATTACGGACCGAGGCCAAACTAACAATGTAGTATGAAGTTTACCACATAAGTAGAAGTAAAATATAAGAAAAGAAGGGGTAGAAGGGGCCTGAATGATATTACACAGATGAAAGATTCTTATGCTGATTGTCAAGATATTGTTGAAGATAGATTATGATAATTTAAAGATGTATATTTAGAGACACCTGGGTGGCTCAGTCGGTCGGGCGTCCGACTTCAGCTCAGGTCGTGATCTCACAGTCTGTGGGTTGGAGCCCCGCGTCAGGCTCTGTACTGACAGCTCAGAGCCTGGAACCTGCTCTAGATTCTGTGTCTCCCTCTCTCTCTGCCCCTCCCCCACCCACGCTCTGTCTCTCAAAATATGAATAAACATTAAAAAAATAAAGATGTATATTTAAAAAAAAAGTTTTTTTATGTTTATTTATTTTTGAGACAGAGAGAAACAGCATGAGTGAGGTAGGGGCAGAGCAAGAGAGAGACACAGAATCCAAAGCAGGCTCCAGGCTCTGAGCTGTCAGCACAGAGCCTGACACGGGGCTCAAACCCACCAACCGTGAGATCGTGACCTGAGCCAAAGTCGGATGCTTAATGGACTGAGCCACTCAGGCACCCCTAAAGATGTATATTTTAATATCTAAAATAACCGTAAAAAGATCACTCAGAGGTATTATAAAGAGGCAGAACTTAAAGGTCAATAGAGAAGTTTAAGTGGAGTTTTGAAAAATAAGTAAATCACCCAAAAGGTAGTAGGGAAAAAAAGGAAAGAAAAAAAGATGGGACAGAGAGAGAGAGAGAGAAAAAAAAAATAGCTTCAAAATATATGAAGCAAAAACCAGATAGAAGATGGGGAAAATGGGAGGAAGGCACAAGTCTAAAATCACGCTTCAATAGTTAGCATTGCTTTCTCAGTACCCGATTGAAAAAGTAGCAAAAAAGATACTAAAATTTTTAAAGGTTTGAATAACACTATCAACCAACTTGACCTAATTGACATTTATAGATCACTATGCCCAACGATAGCAAAATATACATTCTTCTGAACTGCACGTGAGCCATTAACCAAGATAGACAAAATATGTTGAGCCATAAAATAAGATTCATTACAATTAAAAGGATTGAAATCACACAGAGTACATTTTATAACAGTAGTGGTATTAATATAAAAACAATAAGATATTTGTACAAAACCCAAATATTTGAAAGTTAAACTATACATGTTTAAATAACCTGTGGTCACAGGAGAAATCACAGAGAAAATTAGAAAATATTTTGAAATGAATGATAATGAACACAAAACATACCAAATTCATGCAATGTAGCTAAAGAAGTGTTTAGAGGGAAATTATGTTTTAAAATTTCTCAGAAAAAAAGGAGGATACAGAATAAATGATCTAAGCCTCCACATTAAGAAGCTGAAAAAAGAAGAACAAATACAACCCAAAGTAGAAAAAAGAAAAATATGAAGGTGAGGATGGCAATCAATGAAATAGAAAATTGACAAATAATAAAGTCAATAAGTATTTTTTCAAAAGATTAGTAAAATTCCAGGCAAAACTGATCAAGAAAAACAGAGAAAATACTATTATACAATTATGCAAAAGAAAGCAAGAGACTATTATAAACAAGTGTAAGTCAATATTAGATAAAATAGATGATTAATTTGAAAAAGACAATTTACCAAAATAGATATTGGAATATATAACAAAATTAAATAAATAAATAAATAAATATTCCTATGTTGTTTCAAATAACTGAATTCATTTAAAAAAAAAACCTTTGTACAAAAAAACCCTTGAGACCTAGGTGATTTTTGCTGATGAAATCTATCATTAAGGAAGAAATAATGTTCAGCACAAGCTGTTTCAAAAATAGAGGAGGGAATAATTTCCAATTCATTTTATGAAGCTAGCATAATCCCAATACCAAATACTGACAAAGATATAATAACAGGAAACTATAGATAATATTCCTCATGAGCATAGATTAAAAATTACTGACAAAATATTAGAAAAATAATTCAGCTATACATTTAAAAGGAAAATATATCGTGACGACGTGAGGTTTTCAAGGAATGCAAGGTTGGTTTGACATTAGAAAATTAGTCAATGAAATTAAAGAATGAAGGGGAAAAAGTATATGACCATCTCAGTAGATTCATAAAAAGTCTTTGACAAAAGTCAACACCTACTCATGATAATTCTGACAAATTTAGAAATAGAAGAATCTTTCTCCAATTGCTAAAAAGGCATTTATAAAAATCTATAGCTAACATAATACTTAATATTTCCTCCTAGGTCAGGAATAAGTCAAGGGTATCCACTGTATCATTTCTATTCAATATTTTACTGAAGTTTCCAGCCATTGTAATAAGGTAAGAAAAATAAATAAATACAGATAAAAGCCATTAAAAAAAGGTAAAATTGTTGTTCTTTGAAGATGACATGAATATTTATGTAGAAAACTCTATGGAATATACAAAGTAATTATGTAACCAATGAGTGAATTTAGCAGGGTCAATATATGAAAGTCAATTCTATTTTAATATACCAGCAATAAACAATTTAAATAAAATAAATAAATTTAACACAATTTAAACTAAATAAATAAAAAGAGCATTTGCAATAGCATCAAAAATATGAATTACTTAGGAAAAATCTAATAAAAGACATACAATTCTTCTACAATAAAAACTATAAAACTTTGTTAAAAAAGAAGATTAGACAAAATAGAGACATACTACGTTTATAAATTGGAAAACTTAATGTTCTTAAGACATTTTCCCAAGATTAATTTACGGATTTAATACTATCTTTTCAAATTTCCAACATGCTTTTTTAAAGAAATTGACAAGCTGGGTCTAAAACTGTTATGGAAATGCCAAAATAATTTCAAAAATGAATAAAGTTGAAATAATTTATTACCTGGCTTCAAAACAGAATGTAATGCTATATGAATCAAGACACTGTGGTATTGATATGAAGATAAGCAAACACCAATAGAAAAAATTCCAGAAATAGACCCACACACATAGAGTCAATTGATTTTTGAGTAGAAGTGACAAGATAATTCTATTAAAAAAAAAGAAAGACTTGTTAACAAATGGTGCTGGAAACTGGATAGCCATATGAAAAACAAAAATAAGCTTGATTTCAATCTCACCCCATGCAATGAGATTAGTTAACCTAGAGGAATAAAATTTCTAATAAAAAACATAAAATTGTATCTTTGCAATATTAGGGTAGGCAAAGAATACTTAGGAAGTACACAAAAAACACTTAGCATTAAAAATAAAAATTGGCTACCTACACATTCAATGCAATCCCAATCAACATTGCACCAGCATTCTTCTCGAAGCCAGAACAAGCAATCCTAAAATTTGTATGGAAACACAAAAGGCCCCGAATAGCCAAAGTAATTTTGAAGAAGGCCAAAGCAGGAGGCATCACAATCCCAGACTTTAGCCTCTACTACCAAGCTGTAATCATCAAGACAGCATGGTATTTGCACAAAAACCGACACATAGACCAATGGTAGAACAGAACCCCAGAACTAGACCCACAAAAGTATGGCCAACTCATCTTTGACAAAGCAGGAAAGAATATCCAATGGAAAAAAGACAGTCTCTTTAACAAATGGTGTTGGGAGAACTGAACAACAACATGCAGAAGGATGAAACTAGACCACTTTCTTACACCATTCACAAAAATAAACTCAAAATGGATAAAGGACCTGAATATGAGACAGGAAACCATCAAAACCCTAGAGGAGAAAGCAGGAAAAAACATCTCTGACCTCAGCCGCAGCAATTTCTTACTTGACACATCCCCAAAGGCAAGGGAATTAAAAGCAAAAATGAACTATTGGGACCTCATGAAGATAAAAAGCTTCTGCACAGCAAAGGAAACAATCAACCATACTAAAAGGCAACCAACGGAATGGGAAAAGATATTTGCAAATGACATATCGGACAAAGGGCTAGTATCCAAAATCTAGAAAGAGCTCACCAAACTCCACACCCGAAAAACAAATAATCCCGTGAAGAAATGGGCAGAAAACATGAATAGACACTTCTCTAAAGAAGACATCCGGATGGCCGACAGGCACATGAAAAGATGCTCAACGTCGCTCTTCATCAGGGAAATACAAATCAAAACCACACTCAGATATCACCTCACGCCAGTCAGAGTGGCCAAAATGAACAAATCAGGAGACTATAGATGCTGGCAAGGATGTGGAGAAACGAGAACCCTCTTGCACTGTTGGTGGGAATGCAAACTGGTGCAGCCTCTCTGAAAAACAGTGTGGAGGTTCCTCAAAAAATTAAAAGTAGACCTACCCTATGACCCAGCAATAGCACTGCTAGGAATTTACCCAAGGGATACAGGAGTACTGATGCATAGGGGCACTTGTACCCCAATGTTTATAGCAGCACTCTCAACAATAGCCAAATTATGGAAAGAGCCTAAGTGTCCATCAACTGATGAATGGATAAAGAAACTGTGGTTTATATACACAATAGAGTACTACGTGGCAATGAGAAATAATGAAATATGGCCTTTTGTAGCAATGTGGATGGAACTGGAGAGTGTTATGCTAAGTGAAATAAGTCATACAGAGAAAGAAAGATACCGTATGTTTTCACTCTTATGTGGATCCTGAGAAAC
Organism: Panthera uncia; assembly: GCF_023721935.1. Classification (NCBI taxonomy): domain Eukaryota; kingdom Metazoa; phylum Chordata; class Mammalia; order Carnivora; family Felidae; genus Panthera; species Panthera uncia. Next base: position 10,168,237 of record NW_026057579.1, read on the forward strand.
TTAACAGAAGTCCATGGGGGAGGGGAAGAAGAAAAAAAAAAAAAAAGAAAGAGGTTAGAGAGGGAGAGAGCCAAACCATAAGAGACTCTTAAAAACTGGGAACAAACTGAGGGTTGGTGGGGGGTGGGAGGGAGGGGAGGGTGGGTGATGGGTATTGAGGAGGGTACCTTTTGGGATGAGCACTGGGTGTTGTATGGAAACCAATTTGACAATAAATTTCATATTAAAAAAAATAAAGATACACAACACTGTATAAAAAATAAATTAAATAAAAAATAAATTAAAATAAAATAAAAATTGGCTTTCATCAAGATAAAAATTTCTGCATATCAAAACACATCATTAAGATAATGAATAGGAAACCAGTCCGTATCTCTGACAAAAGGCTTGTATTCACTATATATAAGGAACTCCTCTAAGTGAATAATAAGGCAATGTAATTTTTTTAAGATGGACAAAAGATTTGAGCAGCCATTTCACAAGAGAAGATATAAGTATGACCAATAAGCACAAGAAATGTTTTCAACATAATTAGTTATCACTAATATGCAAATTAAAACCACAATGAGCTATCATTTTATACTCATTAAAATAGCTAAAATATAAAGTTTGACAACCCACAAGTTGATGGTGATGTGGAGAAAATGGAACTCTCAAACATTGCTGGTAGGAATGGAGAATGGTACAACTTAGGAAAACAGTCTTTCAGTTTCTTATAAAATTAATTTTGATAAGTTTAGATAAATAAACAAAAAATATCTTCTACATGCATACTATGACTCAGAAATTCCATAGTCAATATTTCTCAAAAGAAATGAAAATGTATGTCCTCAAAGAGATCTGTACAAGATTATTCAGAGAAGCTTTATTCATAATAGCCCTAAGCTAGAAATAGATCAAATGTTCAGTAGGAAAATGGATAGACACAATGTGATGTTTTCATAAATTGGAATAGTAATTAGAAACAAAACAACAACAAACACTGATGATACAACACGTTGATGAATCTAGACTTCCTGTTATGCTAAGCAAAAGAAGCTAACCAAAAAGGCATATACTGTATGATTCCATTTATATGAAGACCAAATTGAGCAAAATTCATCCATGGTGAAAAAAGTACATAAATAGTAGTTATCTTTTGTTCGGTGAATTCAATTGTCATGATGTATTCAATTTTCAAAATCATTGAACACAATATTTAATACTTTTTGATGGATTATATATAAAAATTATACCTCAATTTTTTTTTAATAAAAGCAACTATACCTGGTGGGTTAATAAAAGCAACTATGTCTGGTGGGTTATCAAGTACATAAATAACTACTACGTGGGGTAAAGTTCATTCATCCAACAAACATTATCAATAGCTTATTATGTGCCAAGCACCATACTAATCTCTGGGAATACCAAGTACTACTAGACATGATCCCAACATTGAAGAACACATGGATTTGGAGGAGGAGGAGTCAAATGATTCCAGAATGTGGGAACAAGTGCTTCAATACAGCAAGTGACTACGGCTGTGTATAGGAGTGAGCAAGACTTTACAGAATAGGATAATGGCCTCTTGTCTGACTACAGTGGCTGAATCATTGCTTGAGGAGAGAGCGGCTGTTGCCTTTTACTTTCGGCCTTTGGGACATGGGGTGATATTTAGCAGGTGTAAGGACTCAAAATAACAGTTCCTAAAACTTAAGGACAAACTCTTTTTCATAGTGGAAGATTGGAGAGACTTTTTCATCTCAAGGATAAACAGAAAAAGGTCAAACGTTTCCTGAGTAATAGGTTTAGGGGGAAACAGGTCTGTCAAGCCAGGGTCCCTATGCCACGCGGCAAAGCGGCCCACAAAACACCCAAGAGGATGTGGCTTGCTCACCACACCCCTTGGGTCATGACAGCCCTGCCAAAGAATGTAGGGGCCCAACAAAGAATGCTCTGAAAGCCATTTAAGAGCCTTCCAGGAAAACCTCAGCCAGTAATTCACCACTTGCAATGTGTGTGGGCGGGCTCCTGCTTCTCCCTCTCTTGCTTGGCTCCTCTAAATTCCTACCAAAACCCAGGTCTGCTGAAAAGGGGGATCAGGGCCAGGTACAGTTTGCTTACAGGTGATGTAGAGGACAAGGCACCTGTCTGAAAGTATCTGAGGACAGTAATGGGGAGTCTGCCTCTGAATGCCTTCAGGTGTCCCCTCAATGCTCCAGCTCCTGTAGGACTGGAGCTGTGACTCTCCACAGATTGGCCACCCAGAGAGAGGTGACCATGGGGGAAGCTCCCACGGGTCCTTTGCAACCACAACTGCATTAGTTTTCTATTGCTGACCTAACAAATTATCACAAACTTAGTGGCAAAACAAAACGTATTATCTTATGGTTCTGGAGGTCACAAGGCTAAAATGGGTCCATACGGTTTCATTCCTTCTGAAGGCTCCAAGAGAAAATGTTTCTTTGCCCTTTCCAGCTTTCAAAGGTGGCCCACATCTTTTGGCTCATGGCCCCCTTGCTCCATCTTCGAAGCTAGCATCTTCAAATCTCTCTCTGTCCCTTGGCTTCAGTCACCACATTATCTTCTCTCTGACACTGACTCCTTCTACATCCCTCTCATAAAGACCCTTGTGTTTGTTTACATCAAGCCTCATGGTAATTTAAGATCGTGTCCCCCTCTCAAAATCTTTAATTTGGTCACATCTGCCAAACCTCTTTTGCTATAAAACGTAACATGCAAGTCTCCAAAAATTGGGACACGAGCATCTTTGGGGGATCATTATTCATCATACCACAACTCCAGACAATCTCACCTCGAGAATCACAATAATAACAAAAGCATACGGCTATTGAGTGTTTACTGTGTGATGTAAGTATCCATGTGGAGATAAAGATGGAGATAATTTTACATAGATATACATGTATACATTTGGATTGATAGATGACTGTATATATAAATATATATATATTCACGAAATATATATATATATATTCAAATATATATATTCATTATTATATATAATCTATCAGTCTAAATCTTCAAAGCCAATGCTCTTGACCTCACTGTCTCTCATCTCTGTTCCATGTTTCAATGAGAAACTCGGACTACGATTTCTTGTGTGCAATCGCTTCAACCTAATTTTTTCCTCCAGTTTGGACACATCTGTGGTTGGGAAAACTAGAAATGGGTTAATTCCCAGTTGGCCATATCTACAGAAAGCATATAAATTATCCATTTCCCCCTGTAAATGAAACTGTTTGTTGCGTATCCCTTGTGTCTTGTTTCCTTTCTTGCTTTCCCTTCCTCACTGTTTTTACTTTCCTTATCATTTTCCAACCTCAACAGAGAACGCATTTTCAAGCAGAATCATTCACCAACCCAAACTCTTTCCTTCATTCTTGGAATCTTCTTCAAATAACCCATCACAAATTATTCAAGCATCCTGGAAGGTGAAGTCCAGAAATACCACAGCAAAGGAAAAAAACTGGGGGCTGAAAAAACAGAAATACATTAAGCCATGGTTTAAAACTGGAATAAAATAGAAATCAGTATCCCATGAAATAAGGGTGAATGAAGATTTGTTTTCAGGACGTCACCTGGACAGCATGCATTCTCAGTATCCTTTGGTGAGGTTTATTTTTAAATATTTTCATCTGTGGATTAAATCGGAGTCATGTAATTTTTAGAAGACAGAATCCCATCCTCAGAGACGATCCTTACATGGCAATAGCTGATCTACATTTGTGACAGTCTGTTTGTCTCCATGATAGTTAATATTGCTCTGTTGAGCCTTTTGCTGAGGACAAGAATGAAATACGCTCCTGATTTTTATATGCTTCTGACATTGCCAATGTCAGAATAGGGAATCTGGCTCATACTGCTTTGATATTTTTTTTCTTACTGCCTCCTCAACAAGTGGTTCCTGAGTATTTATTGATAAGTATGACCATATTAAAATCTGGATCATGAATAAATGATTTCAAACAAAAGTAGGAGAAACTAGAGTAGGAGGGGCAGGAAGGTAATGAATAATGAATCATGTTTCCCCAAACTTGAGGACCTAGACTATGTCCTGGCCCAGGTAAGTACACCAAGGTAAGAGCACTGAGTGCCTCCTGGTGGTCCTCTGGGGATCTCCTTCTCACCTTGCCTCACTTGGACCTTCTTTCCCTCCAGTTTCCAGGGCAAGGACCATAGCAGAACCTTCCATTCCATCAGAAGTTTATACCCAAAGGCGCCTGGGTGGCTCAGTCAGTTAAGCCTCCGACTTCAGCTCAGGTCGTGATCTCATGGTTCAGGTCTTGACCTCACAGTTCGTGGGTTCGAGCCCCACATCGGGTTGTCTGCTGTTGGCACAGATCCCACTTCGGATCCTCTGTCTCCCTCTGTCTCTGCCCCTCCCCAACTCTCACTCTCTCTTTCTCCCTCTCTCAAAAAAATAAATTAAAAAGTTAAAAAAGAAAAGTTTATACCCAAAACAGTAGAAACCTTCTGGGCGTAATATACATCATCATAATTGAGAAGTAATTTCTTCAGATTTGTATCTGAAATAATACTTAAATGCTTGAAAGGATTTAGTAATCAGAGGATTAGGTGATAAATGAACATTTTGAGAGATTTTACAAGATTATCAGAACCTGTTAACCCTCGTAAAACAACATCTATTTTTCCTTGAATCTTTTGAAAGTCTTCATGCAATACGTTAGCTTGTCTCCAACTTGTTTTCCATACTTAAGTCAGAGGTACTGTTTCAAAATGCAAATGTACTCCCTCCTCTCCTCCTATACCCACCCCTCCCCCCTCCCACTTTTCTCCTTGTTACCTCCTCCTACTCTCTCAGACCCCAGTTTAGGCCAGTGTTTCCTCAGAGAAGCCGCCTATGATTCCTTAAACTAAGTCAGCCCCCCTGACACATGCCTGCATAACTGGGTGGTCCATGGTATCTTGGCATAGCCAGGGCACGTGAGAAATACCTTAGCAGGAGTAAATCAGCAAACACACTTTTTCATGGATGTAGAGGCATCATTAGCATCAGCCGAACGTGGGCTGTGTTTTTTGATCAAGCAAGTGAAGGGGGGGGTGGGGGGGGTAGGGCGCAAGGAGTGGAGATTTCCCTGAGGTAACTACGAAAGAATGCTAGAGGGATGTAAAGATAGATGCGGATTTGTGTCTGAGAAAGGGGTTGTCTGAGGTAAAAGTCACTCCCTGAACTTGGAATGACCCAGAGAGACACTGGAGGCAGGGGGAGAGGGAGTCTCTTGTTTCTATCAGCTTGAGAGTTTCTTTAGAAAAAGCAAAGTGATCAAGGGAAGGGAAGAAGCAGAAGCAACCAACATTTGATAAGCTCACCTTGTTCCCGAAGGGTTTTAAAAATTCTTACAAAGATGCATACGATACGGTAAAATAAAATACATTCCAGGAAGCAATGGAAGTGAGAAAAGCAAGGTACATGCACGAGATTTACAAGAGAGTCTCTGCAGTAAAGGTGTAAAGCCTTTTGCCAATACTTTATTTATTTATTTATTTATTTATTCATTCATTCATTTATTCATTTATTTATTTATTTATTTTTAATGTTTATTCATTTTTGAGAGACAAAGAGAGAGAGATACAGGGCACGAGGAGGGGAGGGGCAGAGAGAGACGGAGACACAGAATCCAAAGCAGGTTCCAGGCTCTGAGCTGTCAGCACAGAGCCTGACGAGGGGCTCGAACCCACAAACCGTGAGACCATGACCTGAGCCGAAGTCGGATGCTCAACCGACTGAGCCACCCAGGTGCCCCTTGCCAATACTTTAGTTTGGATATACGTAAAATATTTCATTGACTTCTGAGGAAGCCATCTACAAATTGTATGGAAAACCATCATAACTGATATCATTTATGTAAAAACTATGTATATTTGTTTATGGATTTTTTTTTAAGTGTGAAAATGATCTAGAAGGTACATATCAAGTATGACTGTGGTTAGCTCTGAGGAGACAGGGGTGGGGTGAGAGTTGGCATGTGAAAAAAGAGGTGTTTGGGGTTTGTTTCTTTTTTTGCCTTATATGTGTCTGAACTTTTTACAGTTAGCCTACGTTCATGTATGACTTTTATAATTTAAAGAGATTAATAGTAATAGAGCCTCTAAAAAAACCCAACAATATTCATCTTAAATATTGACAGATAGTTTATTATATATGTATCCAGTCATTCACTGAGATCAAATAACAGCATGCAGAGCACTTCTCAGTATTCAGAATATTTACTTCTATTATTACACAGGAGCCACCCAAGCAGGCAGGACCAGGCAAAACAGACCCCACTTTATTATCCCCACTTGAAAAATAAAGAAACAGAGGCAGTGAGCAGGTGGGTTGAGCGGCCCTGGCCATGAACTAGTGACGAGCAGATTTTGCAGACGAACCCAGGCCTTCTGACTCCCTCCCCACGTGCTCAGTTCCTTTTCTCCTAGGTTCACAGTGTGGCTGGACGTCTTAGCATTTTAAAGCTGGAATAAGGAAAGCTCTTTTGACTGTTGCATGTGACTGCTCATAAAAATGCTTCGTTGTAAACTGTCCTGTAACTTCTGAATTATGCTACATAAATGGTTTGAGGGTTTCTCATTACTGCAGCAGAAGAAAATTTACTGCTTTCATTTAAAGCCCTAGCACCCTCAGAAGAAAAGCCGCAGTAGCCGAATATCTTTATTACATGCTTGCCCTCAGAGCTAACGTCCTGAAAAAACCCTATTGCGTGCAGACAATAGTGTTCGGGGTAAGGCATTTCTTGAATCAGAGACTTAAGATGATAAAACATACGTGGCAGCCTTATTGGTAATTTGAGCAAATCATATTTCAGTGTATTTGCCTCCTTAATACTCTTGAGGACTCACGTGCAGGAAAGTAAACCTTCTCACTCATAACTGTCACTTCCCAGGGCGCCTGGGTGGCTCAGTTGGTTGAGCCTCCGACTTCGGCTCAGGTTGTGATCTTGGGGTTTGCGAGTTCTGGCCCCGTGTCGGGCTTTGCGCTGGCAGCTCAGAGCCTGGAGCCTGCTTCGGATTCTGTGTCTTCCTCTCTCTCTGCCCCTCCCCCGCTCACACTCTGTCTCTCTTTCTCTCTCAAAGATAAATAAACATCAAAAAAATTTTTAATAATAAAAAAACTGTTACCATCCATCCTGTGACCCCATAATTCTACTATGGGGTAACTCTAAAGTCCATTCTTGGAGTCTCTGAGACTCACATAGATAGGCAGTCAAGAGCCTACAAGAACTATATTTGTTTAAGAGCATTCAAAAATGATACATTTTAGGTGCACCTGTGTGGCTCAGTCATTGAGTGTCTGACTCTTGATTTTGGCTTAGGTCATGATCCCAGGGTCGTAGGATTGAGCCCTGAGATCCATGCTCATGGGGGCTGCTTAAGATTCTCTCTCCCAGCACCCACTCACCCCACTTGGTGTATACACACACACACACACACAAACACACACACACACACTCCACCCCCCCCCCAAAAGATACATTTTACCTCTATCAGATATGGGGTATCTTGTCATTAGGAATCTAATACATTAATTTGAAATCTTACAAAACAGACAAATGAAGAGATGATTATTCACTTCATAAAGCTGGATCTTGGGGCACCTGGGTGGCTCAGTCGGTTAAGCATCTGATTTTTGCTCAGGTCATGATCTCACGGTTCATGGGTTCGAGCCCCGCTTTGGGCTCTGTGCTGACAGCTCAGAGCCTAGAGCCTGCTTCAGATTCTGTGACTCCCTCTTTCTCTGCTCCTCCCCTGCGCTTGCTCTCTCTCTCTCTCTCTCTCAAAAATAAACACTTAAAAAAAATACAGAATAATTCAGATACATAACTTGTGTGGAAGCAGAATAAACCAGGCAAAAGAGACCAAAGGAGATCATTGGGTTTTTTGTTTATTCGTTTTTGTCTTTGTTTTTTTGGGATTTTTGTTTTTTTGTTTTTGTTTTTTCTTTTTTTAGGAAGCTGGGGGACTTGTTATCTAGGTTCGGAAACAAGGGGAGAAGGTGGAAGGTAAGTCTGAAGTAGACAAACCAGTCCCTAAAGGCAAGGATAGGCTGGTCATTAAGAACCATTGTTTTGAAATCTAAGCTAGAAGGTAAATACTCAAGCAGAGTTATGCTGGTCATCAGTAGAAGTTGAGCAGGACATGGGGCGGGGGTGGGGGGGAGTGGGGGGGCAGTTAGAGAAATCTTGTTCCAGGTATCATGGAGCCTGCGGTTCAGGGACAGGAAATCCCTACACTGAAAGGGGGCTAAAGCAAAAACACAGCCATAAAGGAACTACCTTCTAAACACATACAGCTTTTACATCTTTCAAATCACATTTGCCTGTATTGTTTCCTTTGTTTTGACCAAAAACCTCTGGGAGCTCTGATTATTCCTATTTGATGGATGAGATTAAAGTCAGACTATCGCAGACTCTGAATGACTAGAAGAAATGATAAGATGGGAGGTCATTGTGAGAGGTTACGTGTGGGACAAAGACACGAAGCGTTCCAGAAGATTCACCTCTTAAATTACTGATGCTGTGGTTCCTCCTACCACATTACTCCTGTGCTAAAATGTCTTTCTATTTTGGACCAGTTATCTGTTGTACTTTCTAATTAGTCAAACGTGAATCGGCAATATCCATATTAGAAACACACAGGCAAAAATCAGAAGGCTTGAGAGGTCATTAGAAGTTGGAATGTATGAGGAAAATGCATGTCTGCTAGAAATTTGTTTTACTCTTGCAAAGAAAGAAAACATTTCTTTCTTTTTTTCTTTTTAATGTTTCTTTATTTCGAGATAGCACCAGCGGGGGAGGTGCAGAGAGAGGTGGGGACAGAGGATCCGAAGGAGGCTTCTGGCTGACAGCGGCCAGTCTGATGCGGGGCTCGAACTCATGAACAGGAGATCACAACCTGAGCCCACAACCTGAACCAAAGTCCGACGCTCAACTGACTGAACCACCCAAGGTGCCCCTGACTGAAAACATTTCTGAGTAATAAAGCAAGAGTCGAGAGAGTTTAACTTCTGTGATTCTTAGCATTTATATGTTTTTTTAACCTCTTTATTTTTCCCCATTTTGTCTCCATTACCAATGTGGAAGAAAATTTGAAATATTCTGACTAATGAAATGAGTATCTTCTGGCTAAATTCCTGGGTGATGTATACTTTTAGATAAAATCGCATACAGAGATGTAGATATATTGGAGCCATTTTTTTGCCAGTCTGGCTTCCACTCAGCACAGGGCTTATAAAGTTCATGAAGGCCATCCCCTGGAGGCCACCATCATAGACTCCACTGACACCACTGTCACATGAAGGTGAAATCACCACCACTACTAATCACCCCTGACTGGAACTCCCCAAGGCCAAACCCAAACCCTGCCCTGCCTTAAATCCCAAATTCCAGGGAGGATTTTCAAGGCCAGCTGACTCTACCAAGCCTGAAATCTATGTCATCCTTGGTCACCAAACAGAATGCCGTGGATGCTCTCTTGACCCTCTCACACACTCATGGCACTCTAACCCTCCTGTGTCTATCTATCCAACCATTCTCTCTGCCTCTTGCCCCATAGCTTTCAACCTTGCCCTCTGGGATTCCCAGATTCATGATAACCCAACCACCCATGTCTTCAAACTCTTCGTGGATGCTTCTCTACCTCCTGACCTTAACTGAAACTGGGCTCTCCCTTGAAGACATGGCTCTCTCAAGTAGCTTTCTCCAGTTGAAGGAGCCCCTATATCCTCTTGAATATCCCAGTGGGTATCTCCAACTCAACTAGGACAAAATTGAACCAGTCATCTTCCCTATATTTTCCGTTCTCTTCCCTGTGCCTCCATGACAGTGACACAAAACTTACCCAGTCACTCACGCCAGGAATCTGGGGGTCCACCTCGACTCACCTTTCTCTTTTATCTTCCACGTTCTATCACTCACCAAGCCCTGACCATTTTTCCTGCTAACCAGTTCTCTAACCCATTCTTTCTCTTGTGTTTTTATTAGTAAAATCTAGTTCAAGGCCTCATCTCCTGCCTAGATGGTCATACTCCTTTCCTGCTTTTATTTCACCCAACACTATCCTCCACCCAGCTGCCACAGGGATCTCTAACACAGAAATCACCATGTTATTCCTTTGCCTGGACTGGTCCAGTGACTCCCCGGAACCTGGTTGAGCTCCCTCTCAGGGAAAACAGGCCCTCCTTGATCTGACCCTACCTACCTCTTCATTCTTATCTCCCCCAAATTGCTGCCTGCTGCTTTATGTATTAAATGACTAGTCCTTTGCTGTACTCATCATGCTAAAATAATCCTGTGCTTTTCTTCATGTGGTTCCCCTTGCTTCAAATGCCCTTCCTCGCTCTACCCCATACTTTGCCTTGTTGTCTCTTACACACTAAGCCTCGACGGGTTTCATCTTACCCAGGAACCATTTCCTAAAGACCATGCCAGGCTCAGCAACCCTCCCTGTGCTCTCCCAGAATCCTCTGCCTGGTTTATATTAGCCATGTAAGTACACGTACATCTTTCCCCGGTATCTATTTTCTTGGAGGTCAAAGGCTCTGCATTTTTACATTTTTTAATACATTTCACTGTTACATTTCCATCTGTGGATCTAGCAAAGTGACAGGAACATATTAGGTGTTTAATAAATATTTGATGCACCAAAATAATTTCCGCTGAAAAAGGATTTGCCAAGTCCCAGTGGCCCTCATGCATGCAGGCATTCACTTACTCATTAAACAATACAACACCTACTAAATATTTATATCCTATTTACCTAGCATTCTTGACCTCTGCTGTTTAGATATGCTATAACTTCTTGAAATGCCTCAAGTTCACTTTCACGTAGAAGCACTCTCTCATGTGAACACTCTGGCTTAATAACTGGTCTAGGTGATCTGGGAAGAGGCAAAACTTAGATGGTCCACGTTCCCCTGAATTGACAATCGGTTCTGACTATACACATCTGCAATATTTGGCAATACATAGTTTTTAAAAAACCTTTCAGCATATGTAAATCAACAAAACACAAACTGAATACTTACATGTCTAGAGAATCTGGAAAGAGAAAAAAACTAAAAGGTCCGAACTGGGTGAATTTAATGAGAACTGGCTGCAAAAGGTAACATAGCGACAATGAATGAATTGCCAAATGGTACTATACAGAAAACACATAAACCAACATGCTTTCTGCATTATTCTCATATTATTCTTCTATTTACCAGTCATCTATAACATAATTTGCATTACAGAAACATGTTATTACAAGAAATCGTATTTCTTTATTTCTGAGTGACTAGGCTGGCCTAAATAGGTAAACAATATGGGGTGGGGGGGGAACTGAATGAATAAATGAACAGTAGCCAAAGGTATGTGGATGAAACTGGAAAATCATGTTTCAAGATTCAGCTAGCTACTGATCATAAGATGTAATACATGAGGCCGAGACAGAAAACATAAAAAGTATCCAGGTCTTTGTTGAAGTCTACTTAAAGGCAATGAAGACCGCAAAGTGGCAAATCTGTAGGACTTTATGGAAAGAAGAATTAGCAAAATTGATAAGGGATTGGATGTTAGATATCAACAAGATCCTATGTGTTTGTTTCGGGAACCAGGAAAAGCTAAGTGGTTCTTTGGACAGTAATGAAAACAAAGCATGGAAGGTGACTATCAGAACAAAACTATGTGAGCTTCTTTAATAAACTAAATACATTGTGTAAAGACAATAAATAACATTGTCCTGCAGACAAATAAATATGTCGGATTCTAGACGGGGCCTGAAATAAGAGCCATTTAAACAGTGGTGTTCATGGGGCACCTGGCTGGCTCAGTGGGTTAAGAAACTGACTGTTGATTTCTGTTCAGGTCATGATCTCACAGTTATGAGATCAAGGTCCATGTCAGTCTCCGTGCTGGATGTGGAGCCTGCTGAAGATTCTCTCCCTCTCTCTCTCTCTCTCTCTCTCTCTCTCTCTCCACCCCATCCCTCCCCCACTGATGCTTTATCCCTCAAAAAAAAAAAAAATCTTTAAAAACAGTGGCGATTGTGGGTGCTAGAGGTGAGGGAAAGCCCCCCGAAGCAATGAATCAGCATCTCAGATACGGCATCTGGGACTGGATTAGGTCCAGGCTCCCTACCCAACAAGAAGCGGAGATTTTGACAGGGCTGAACTCCTGGGTGCAGATAAATGACTCCCTTTTCAAAGGCTAGGAATAGATGGAGCAAAATCCAAACAGAGATTTAAGTCAGTGTTTCAAATGTGATACAATTAAGGCAAAATTCCCAGCCTTCCCCCTCCCCAGGTCTCCTGCCTAATTATATGATATGGTTGGAAGCATTGCCAAAACCTCGTTCTAATTCTGCAGTGACAACACCAACTCAGGCTCTGTTTCCTCTTCCCACACCCCAAACTGTTAACTCTTACTTCTTCAGCTATCCTTTCTCTCTCTTTTTTTTTTTAATTTTTTTTTAACGTTTATTTATTTTTGAGACAGGGAGAGACAGCATGAATGGGGGAGGGTCAGAGAGAGAGGGAGACACAGAATCTGAAACAGCCTCCAGGCTCTGAGCTGTCAGCACAGAGCCTGACACGGGGCTCGAATTCACGGACCGCGAGATCATGACCTGAGCCGAAGTCGGATGCTTAACCGACTGAGCCACCCAGGTGCCCCCAGCTATCCTTTCTCAAAAATAAATCCTTTGGGACCTCCAAGCTACTGAAAAATTCTTACGTGTAACACCCACCACAGAAATTCCTCTCACAAGTTCTCCAGATAGTTTCACAGAATACTGCTTTTGCTGGAAGACTCTGCCAACAGACCCAACTTGCCTGGTAATGAAATAAAGAACAGGTATTTCTCTTTCCAACACTGTCACCACCAGATTATTTTATTTTATTTTATTTTATTTTATTTTATTTTATTTTATTTTTTAATGTTTTATTTTATTTTTGAGACAGAGAGAGGCAGAGCATGAGCAGGGGAGGGGCAGAGAGAGAGGGAGACACAGAATCTGTAACAGGCTCCAGGCTCTGAGCTGTCAGCACAGAGCCCGACACGGGGCTCGAACTCACAGACTGTGAGATCATGACCTGAGCTGAAGTTGGACACTCAACCGACTGAGCCACCCAGGCGCCCCACCACCAGATTATTTTAATGTAAGTTTAATTAATAGGAAGCAACATGACAAGTAGTATTCACAAATGGCAAATAGAAATGGCAATTCCTAGTCCTACCCAAATCCTACATCTTTATCGACGAGTTTTTCCATTTCACCTCAGGGACCAACGAGGTAGAACAATTTCCTGAGGTGGCTTCTCCACTGGCTTTGGTTAGGGTTCCTCTGGTGGATCCCTCCTGGAACCCAGTTTCTCTATTCATCTTCAACTCTTCTAGAATACACGTACAGTATTTCTGAGAAATCCTCAGTTGCATATGCGCTCAGCTATCTGAAATCCTGAGAAATCTGCTCTTTCAACATCTTAATGGAAAGAGGTAGAAAAGCCTCCATTCTTTGGTTTGTGTAATCCCAGTGGATGCCGCCCCCATTAAAGGTCTCACCTGCTCTTGAAACAGTCCTGCATCATGGTTTCCAGCTACACCTTGAGTCTCCAGATACTCGTTGCCTGTTCACCACTTAAATCTCTGAACTCTCTAGAACTCTGATGCCATTACACTGACCTCAGCAGAAGGTTACATTTCCCTCTACAATGACATTGCTTAATTCACCCCATTCCATTAACAACACAAGGCTGTTGGATTTGACCAAAGGTTTGGAGATGGAGATAATTATAATTTTTTATACTAAAAATGACCATAGGTGGGGTGCCTGGGTAGCTCAGTCAGTTACATGTCTGACTCCTGATTTCAGCTCAGGTCATGATCTCATGGTACCTTGAGTTCGAGCCCGGCATCGCTGGGCTGTCAGCGCAGAGCCTACTAGGGATTCTTTCTCTCCTCTCTCTGTCCCTCCCCTGCTTGCTCTCTCTCTCTCAAAATAAATAAATAAACATTTTTTTTTTTAAATGACCATAGGGCAACTGGGTGGTTCAATTGGTTAAGCATCCAGCTCTTGATCTTGGGTTCCCTGATGCCTAGCCTTGGTCCCCTGTCCATCCCTAGAAATAGAGAAAGAATATTCTTAAATCCATCATGTTGCAAACCTTTATGTTCCTCTATGAAAATGTAACCCTCTACTTTAGAAGGTCAGTCTCATCCTAAGGGATGATCCTCCACCCCCAATAAGGGCAATCCAGGAGACATCATAGCCACAGCAGTATCTCCACCCAAAGGTTGCGTTGTTCATTGTGGAACAACACTTTAGACCTCCAGCCAAACAATGTACACACTCGTCTCTGGCAGAACAAATGTAGTCAAAATCAATTTTTAAGAGAGAAACATTGGAGCACCTGAGTGGCCCAGCTGGTTAAGCATTCGACTCTTGATCTTGGCTGGGGTCATGGTCTCACGATTCATGAGATCAATTTTCTCTGCCCCTCCCCCTCTCTTTCTTTTTCTCTCTTTCAAAATAAGTAAATAAACATTTTTTTTAAAAGAGAAAGATGGAAAGAGAAACATTTCCCTAAAGGCAACATGATCTGAACAGCTTGGCCCAAGTCACAAAAGAGATGGCATTTTTACATTATTGACAAAGAGATATCAATCCCTTGTTCCCATTCTCCTGCTTCCAGATCTTTCCCAGGCTTTTCCCTTTGTAAACCAACCAACCAACCAACCAACCAACCAACCAACCAAGGAGCCCATGACAGCATCTTTGAGAATAACAGGACCATCAACTTAATCGCTACTCCATAGATTTTCTTTACCTTGGACCAAACCCTATTCTAGTCAAGATTTCCTCTCATGCTGGTGTTGGAAATAGGGCAAAGACTAACACAGAGGCGTGTAGTCCACCAAAGCCATCTGCTTTCTATCTACAGGACTGCTTTTTCCTATTTTACTGGTATGGAGTTAACATTTAGCTTCTCTGCAAGGCTCTTTGCCATCAGTCCTCAGATGTCATGTCGTTCCTGGGTTGTACCCAGTCCCCCGTCAGTGACAACTCATGGCTAATCTGGCAGCCCACTAATGATGCCTAGTTAGAGTTAAGTTACATGAGCTTTGTCAGTATAGCTTCTTCTTTAAAACATTTCTCTAAAACTGAGCTTTGTGTTAACCAAAGCCATTCAAAACCATCTTCAGCCCGAGCACCTTCTGTTTCTCACATAAATCCCTAACCTTCTAAATCCACATTCTGAGTCCTTTTATTTGTTCCCATTTCTGGGTCAGATTTTACTTCTCATCCTCACATAACTCTGATTTCTTCCAGCTCCTCTGCTCACATCTTTTTTTTTTTTTTTCCAGAATTTCTCTTTTCCTGCCCTTTCTCTCTTCCACATCTGCACATTTTTTTCAAGCTGCCTGACAGCTCTAGAATACCTTCTCACTTCTCACCAGCTCTCTCAGCTATTAAAATTCAGGAAATTTCCCGACCATGCCAGAGCCAATAGTGACAGAATCACTCCTGCTGTCAGTAGATAGCTCTACAGGGCTCAAAATAAACATGACTTGATTAATCCGGGCTTTGTTGATCATGTTGCAAGGCATAATATATGCATTACTTCAGCTACCTTATGAACTAGAAATGTACCCCAGCTGCATTACTAATGAAACAGCCTTTGTGGGATAACCCAAGAATCTAACCACCATTTATAATATTATCTGTTTGGGGAAATGAGGCCTCCATTCTAAATAACCACAAATGAATTTTTGGAATGTGACTGGTCCGCACCTGACATCTGTAAACATTGTGGCAATTTCCCTTCCACATGCAAGCTTCATCTGATCCAGAGAGCAGCACCTTTTCTGTTTTAAAGACCTAGATAGGCCAAGAAACAAATGCATTGGTGCAACCAGAGGACGCCCACTTGCTGAGAATAACAATAAAACATTTATTTCGGTATATTTTCACCTTCTTATCACATCTAATTTCCACAACAACTCATAAGATTTTAAGAGCAAATGGCATAGACTTGAGCAAAGAGGAAACTATTTAGAGATGGGGATTACGTTAAGGTCTGACCCTACTATGTATTAGACATCTCGTTGGCCAAGTCACTTAATCTGTGTGAGCCTCAGTTTCCCTAACAACAAAGCAATAGTAGGAACAACAATATCCCGCCTAACAAGTTTCCTGGTTCCTCAGAAGGCATGGGGACTCGGGCAACCACTGAAATTCCAACAAGCAGGTAGGACACGGCAGCCAAGGGAATTAAGCGATGTCCAGACGTGATGTAGGCAGACATAAATAGCAGGATGTCCTCACTGGTGATCAAAGCCTGGTGAGCAAAATTGAGTGTGTGGTATTCACCATCCCAGTATTTCATGGAGGTCTTTACCAAAGCCAGGTTAAATCCCTGGGGAAGAGCACTCAGGATTCAAAATTATAGGAAGAGAGACTAGAAACCCAGAATGAGAATCCAAAGGAAACCCAGTTCTATGAAATGCAGGGGACAGAAGACACTTGGAAACAGGTGGCAGAGGATCGTGACACCCTCAAGTGGCTTAACCATGATTCAAGACAAATAAGGAATTCTTGTGATCATGTCTGAGACCCCCAGGCCCAGCAACAAAAACCTTGGCACATGGCATGGGAGCTCACACATTATCAGGGCAAGGTAGAGGTTATAGGAATGTACATTGAGTTGGCAGAGGAAAAAACATTTTCCAGTAGAATTAAGGTTGACCGATCAGGTAGCTCAGTCAATTGAGGTTCTGTGTGCTCAGCTGGGCACTCAGTCCCCGAGCAGGTGAATCCACCTTAGTGGATTCTTGTGGCCACAGGCCTCTTCTCTGCTCCTGTCTGTTCTACCCTATAAACGCCGAGTTCCAGGACACCATGGTAGTGAGGTAGATTGGCACCACAGCAGATGCTCCACAGGTTTCAGGTGAGCGCATGGACAGAGGCTTGAAGACTGAACACAAGTTAAAGTCATGCACGACAAGTGGGGATTCAGACGCAGTAGCTTTTTGTGCAAAGAATAGCCTGTACTTTTTCTCTCATGCAAAGGAGTTTTAAGGACGGTGTCTCGTCCCTCGTAATTAAGCCTACAGAATCCTTAGTCCTCTGCTTTCAGAACTTTGGAAGAGAGAAGGCAGCCCTCTGACGGCATTTTAAGAGCTGTGTAGAAAAAGACAAGCAAGCATCAAAGACCTCACCAAAAGACGAGAAGTAAATTGTCAACAAATCTCAGAGTTTCTATTCGAGGCCAGTCAGAAGTAAGAAAGAAACAAACAAAAAATTTGTTAGGCAGAGAGAGTTAATCATTGACTTAATACTTTAATGTCCATTTGAAAGTGACTGATTTATCAGTCCTGATAGATCTCCTCTGCAATGCATTCAAGGAGGAGTGCAATATAGGATAGAATCCAAGGTGTCATGGTCTCAGCTTAGTGGCGATTATGTGAGGAATGTGGATGTCTGGTGAGGTCTGCCCTTGAGCCCTGTAGGATCAGAACCTGTGTGTGAGCCTCCAGGAGCCCCGTCTTGGGGAGAGGCGTGTGGACCTGTGCTTCCCCGGCACTCATCCCCAGCAAAGAGACCTTCGCATTTCCTAATTAGGTTATATTCAGTGTTCATAGGCTGGTGATGGATGAGATACTGAAGTGTAATCACAACTGATATTATTCATGTCCCAGGAATGTGCAGCCGAGGCTGCTCTGGTAGCTCCAGCAGAAAACAATGCTACAGTCGACAAGTAGCCTTTTTTATAGTCCAGAGTCTGGTTTGGATGTGTTCCTCTGTTGGGTCATGATTGCAGAACAGGTATCGACAGAAGGCACACAAACTTGTTGTAAGTTCCATTCCCAGGTTGTTTGAGCCTCATTAAGTCACATAAAGACTGGCATAGCCTGCCTTTAGAATGTCCAGAAATGGGGCCACTGGGGCAGCCTCTGCATCTGCCTTGAGACACTTGGTTGCCTAGAGGTCCAAGTAAGCACAGAAAGGGTAATTAACTTCATCAGTAGGTGTTGTGCCAGGCATTGTGCTAAAGTAAAAGAGGAAGATAAGCTGCCTGCTCTGAAATGGTTAGCAGTCAGGTGGAAAAGCCAGACATAACATGCCAGTAACTCCAGGAGCCCCACTCCCCCGTCCACAGTTTCACTTTCCGGTCTTAGTTACTCTCGGTTAACCCCACATCAGATATTGGGATGCGTGTGGCTCAAGGTAGAAACAAGCTGACTTATCAGTGAAAGATGCTGATGGCACTCAAATCAAAACCACATGCTTACAAATATTCAGCAGGCTTATACCAATCCACTCAAATGCACTCTTATAACTAACACTGCTTTGCTAATTACAACTGATCCATTCATTAATTCACAAATACACATTGAGCCTTACTATGTGCCAGGTACTGTTCTCGCACATTCAATGCAACTCAGTAATATCAGAGAGGGATAAATCCTGAATGGCTCCCGGAAGCAGAGGAAGATTAATTATCACTAAAGGGAGGAGGGATACCAAAGACGAATTTTGAAGAATGAGTAAGTGTATATGGGGAGAGGAGGAATCGTTCAAGAGATAAGAAACGAGACAGAGCCACAGGCAAGGAGCTATAATAACAGAGTCCAGCCAATAGGACCAGAAAGCTTTGACAGAGGCAGGGAGCCTTGAAGCTATGGTGTCGATAGTCAGATGGAGGGTAGAGGGAAGGGCATTCCCGAAAGAAACAGCAGCACTGCCCAGAGAGATGAAGGTCCATAGTGATTTTGAATACAAGTAACTCAGTGTGTTTAGAACCTGGGGATGGTTTAGAAGATGAGGTTGGAGAAGAAGGCAAGGACCGGGGCACGACGGAAGGGTTTTTTTAGCCATCTAAATACTCTGTATTTTATCTTTATGGCTACTAGAAGCCACCTGAAGTGGTTCAATCTATTTGACTTGGTGACTAATTGGATGTGGAGAGAAGGTACAGATGAAAGATCCAGGTTAAACATGAATAAACCAGAAATATAACTTGAAACAGAAATAAAGAGCCTTACGTGATCCCACAGGTTTAACTAGGCAGGGGGAAAAAATGGAATAATTCTCCTCTCTATTCAGTAATACGGTTTTCCAGTGATCAGTGTCTACCTTGTTTCATTATTTATGCAAATGTTATCTCCTCTCTTGGATTATCTGTTCCTTCGGGGAAGACCAGAGAGATTCATGTCTAACTCACCTTGGTGTTATTCACACTTTCTGGCATGGGCCTTACACATACTAACCATTCTCTAAATGTGTGTCGAATGAACAGAAGACACAGAATTTGTGTCTGGGAAGGGCGGGGGAGAGGCGGTACCAGGGTTAGTACTTAAAGAAGAGAAAGTCCTTCAACTACCTGCTGTGCAGAGAGGTTAATTTCTCTCATTCTGCACTTCTTTCAGACAGTTATGGCCACTGGAGACCTTCAAAGACTTCAGAGTGTCCCAGCTGCCCATCTTAGAAATGATGCGCACTAGAGTCACTCGAGTCTATATAATTTCTAGAAGATTCCAAAGACTGCCAAACATACACTTGCCAGTGCAAGGCAAAAGTGAGCAGGAGTTTCGTGTCAAAATGTTAAGATATATGTAGGGGCGCCTGGGTGGCTCAGTCAGTTAAACATCCGACCCTTGATTTTGGCTCAGGTCATGATCTCACAGGTTGTGAGATGGATCCCTGCCATCAGGCTCCATGCTGATTGTGGAGCTTGCTTGCGATTCTGTCTCTCCCTCTCTCCCTGTCTCTCTCTCTCTCTCTCTCTCAATATAAATAAACATTTAAAAAAAATTTTTTTAAAGATAGCCATTCACCTATTTATTGATACCTAAGTGTTCATGTTCACCAGGATTCTCTAAAGACATTCATTTCTAAGCTGTGTTTCAAAGCCAGCAGTATCTCGTATACTAAAGGTATATAGAGTATATAATATAGAGTATAGCTAAATGTGAAGTTTACTTTTGTCATGGAACTTTTATATTTTCATTTCAGTAATGCAAATCAATCGTGCGATGATCAACTCTTATCAACAGTAAGGAAAATATAGAGTTCTATAAATCCCTGTTTTTCGGTGATCACTATCCACCTGGTTTCATTATTTATGCAAATGTTATCTCCTCTATTGGATTATCTGTACCTTGAGGAAAGAGCAATTTTTTTCTGATTTCTTCCAATTTTCTGAAAGACTTTTGGCTCTTTATAATGAGTTAAAATTTATTTATTTTATTATTTCAAAAGTTAAATTTCCAAACTTGAAATTAAAGAACAATGAGCTAGAAATGGAAACCAGCTTTAAGCAAAATGATTAAGCCCAGATCCTCCTCCTAGATCTTTTTAAAAAATAAACCTTTTATTTTTTTTTAAAGTTTTTAATGTTTATTTTTGAGACAGAGAGAGACAGAGCATGACTGGGGGAGGGTCAGAGAGAGGGAGACACAGAATCCGAAGCAGGCTCCAGGCTCAGAGCTGTCAGCACAGAGCCCGACATGGGGCTCGAACTCATGGAGTGTGAGATCATGACCTGAGCCAAAGTCGGACGCTTAACCGACTGAGCCACCCAGGTTCCCCAAACCTTTTAATTTTAAAATAGCTGTAGACTTACAGAGAACTTGCAAATACAGAGAATTCCCATATACCATTTCCCTGTTAATGTCATATAAATATGGTACATTTGGGACAGTTAATGAACCAATATTGATATGTTATATTTAACTAAAGTCTGAATAATACACTTTATTCAGGTTTCTTTACTTTTTACCAATTTTTGTTTGTTTGTTTGTTTGTTCTAGGATGCCATCCCACAGGACATTGCATTTAGTTGTTGTGTCTCCTTAAGCTCTTCTTACAATTGCTAAGTCTTTCCTTGCTTTTGACTTTGACATTTTTGAGGAATACTTACTGGTCAGGTATTTTGTAGAATATCCTTCAGTTAGGAATCGTCTGATGTTTTTCTCATAATTTGACTCTGGCTATGATTTTTGGGGAGGAAGACCACAGAGGAAAAGCACCCTCCTCATCCTGTAATGTCAAGGTTGCATACCATCAACATGATATACGACTGTTGATGTTGACTTTGATCTCCCGGCTGACGCAGTGTTTTGTCAGATTTCTACGTTGTAAAGCCATTTCCCCCACCCCCAAACACACACCCTGGCGTACTGTATTCTTTGAAAGGAAGTCACTATATACAGTCCACAATTAAGGAGTGGGGAATTACATTCTACCTCATTGACCGAAAAATATTTACAGAAATTATTTGGAATTCTTCTGCAGGGGAAATCTGTCTATTACCCCCCATTTATTTATCTATTCAATAATTCATTCATTTATTTTTTTAATAATTTTTTTAATGTTTACTTATTTTTGAGAGAGAGACAGAGACAGAGACAGAGAGACAGAGCGCCAACAGAGGAGGGGCAGAGAAAGAGGGAGACACAGAATCCGAAGCAGGCTCCAGGTTCCAAGCTGTCAGCACAGAGCCCAACGTGGGGCTCAAACCCACGAGCCATGAGATCATGACCTGAGCCGAAGTTGATGCTTAACCAACTGAGCCACCCAGGCGCCCCTTCAATCATTTATTTCTATCAGTATGGATTCCTGGATATTTATTTGACTCTTTGGGCTAAAACCCAATACTACTTTATTTTATTGCCCAAATTGGCTTTGGCCGTTGAGATGAGAGCTCTTTCAGTTGGCTCCTGTGTCCCTTAAAACACTTAAGTCATTGTGGGTTCCACAGTATACTGCCTTACTTTCTAGAACTACTAGATGCCCCAGGCTTATCTTGTATGTTTCCTGCTTCTGTCCTAGAATCAGGCATGTCTCCAAGAAGCCCTGGTTCTTTCATTGGAGAATGGTGTTGGAGATCATGATCTGGGTGTGCTGGAAGCTACTGGGGCATTGTTGCTTCTAGACCCTCTTAGCTGACAGAATATGTGCGTGTGTGTGTTTAACACATGTATATACACATAACCTATAAGTATTTCTATAGGTAACTCTCTGTGCCCATATTAAGCTAAATAATGGTCACACTGATATCTCCAACTGTAACTCAGTACCACATGGATCATTCTAGCCTTCTTCCCTTGCTCATCTACATCCTTTCCTACAATGAGAAACTTGGTTCCTACCATCAGCTATCCATCACCTAACTGCTCAATTCCAGTGTACTGTATTTACATCATTGTTAGCCCATAACTTCATAGGAAATAATTTTATAAACTAGAGTGTTTATGTACAATCCCTTTTGTCTT
Source organism: Panthera uncia (assembly GCF_023721935.1). Classification (NCBI taxonomy): domain Eukaryota; kingdom Metazoa; phylum Chordata; class Mammalia; order Carnivora; family Felidae; genus Panthera; species Panthera uncia. Next base: position 10,190,508 of record NW_026057579.1, read on the forward strand.
TTTTTACAAACCCCATTTATTTCCAAATTTACTTAGGTCAGCACTTTCCCCACAGCCTCTTCAGTGATTGTTCATGCATTTATAACACAGTTACATTCTTTTGTCATATTTTACATTCCATCCTGGGATCCTATAACCTCCTAAATGATTTTTAAATTTGCATAATTAAGGTTCACCCTGTGTGCTGAAAAGTCTTGACATGAATAAAAAGGCATGCTTAATACACTCCATCTTGCGGTGTCTTTATTGTTGGTTCTATTTTCACCCGCATTGCCTGAGACTCTCCTCCCCCTCGGCCTCCCTGGTTCCTGAGGACTGAGCAGTGTAAGCCTCTCCGGATGCTTGGGGCAACGTTTCCCTCTTCAAATCCTGGTAGATGAGGCTGCTTCTGGCATTGACGATCCCTGCACACCTGTTTTGTACTTCATGCTTTGCAAGGCATGTCAAGTGCACCTGTTGTGTGGTTCCATGTGACCCTGGAGGTGGGGGATTCCTCTTTCCCTTTCACTGTCATTTAACACTTCTCAAATCTTTCCATTTGCTCGAGAATCTAAACATTTACAGATCTCCCTTATCCATATGTTATCTTCTATGTCCCTCTTTCTTTTCCCAGATTTATGTGCTATTGTTTATCCTAGGCCACTCCCGGTGCTTTATTCACTCGACACATGGTTGTTGCACACAGACTTGGCGACAGGAATTGTGCCAGATCCCACGGATACAGGACAATCTTCCTACCCGTGGGGTAGGAAGAACAGATCCGAACGTATTTTTTGAGGTTTGAGAATGTGCCAGTCACATTCACGAGAGCTGTTTCACTTAATCTTCATACCCACTCTCAAGATGTATTCTAGGATAACCTCCCCGCCCACCCACCCTTCTTACATAAAGAACTAAGGCTTAGAGAGCATAAGCCTTGGCCCCAAGGTCACACAGCTAGCTAATGGACAGCTAGGGTCAGCACCCAGATGTCTGACTCCAGAGCATACACTTTTTACCTCGATGCCATGGCCCTCCCAGAGACATAATTTAGAGCCCATTCTAATTTGTGCAGGGATGAGCCTCTGTCTTCAAACAGAAGCAAAATTATTTAGAAACAACAAAACAAACAAACAAACAAAAAACTTTTCTAAACTAGGAGTCCCTGCCAGTAACTGGACAACCTTGAGAAAATCACTCACTTTCTCTCAGCTTCCATTTCCTCTGCTGTAAAATGGGAGGGCAGGACTAGCGACTGTATAAGGTCCCATTACGCTCTGCTGTTCTTTTAATCAACTAGATGCGTCTACAGCACCATTTTGGAGAGCCGTTTGCTTTGGGGTTGAAACAAACCAGAGAAGGAAAGCCAGGTAAGACAAAATGCTCACCCGGTGATAAGAAACATCTCAAAATCTTCTTGGCTGGTGCTTCTGTCCCAGTGTGTCTTTCAGTGTTGCTGACTCTGTATCGAAACCATGGTGTGCTGGCCCCGGGAGTAAACAGAAGGAAGCCATTGCATTTGTCCTCACCCATAGAATGAGTGTACAACACCAGGATGAACCCTAATCTGACCTATGAGCTTTCAGTGATAATGATGTGTCAATGTAGGCTCATTGATTGTAACAAACATAGCACTCTGATGAAGGATGTTGATAGTGGGGGAGGCTGTATCTGCGTGGAGGCAGAGCTATATGGAAACTCTCTGTGCTTTCTGCTCAATTTCACTGTGCCACTAAGACTGCTCTAGAGAATAAAGGAAATAACTCAACAAATATATATATTTGTATTAAAAAAATTTTTTTTAATGTTTATTTATTTTTGAGAGAGAGAGAGAGAGACAGAGCATGAGCAAGGGTGGGACAGAGACAGAGGGAGACACAGAATCTGAAGCGGGCTCCACGCTCTGAGCTGTCCACGCAAAGCCCGAGGCGGTGCTCGAACCCACAAGCTGTGAGATCATGACCTGAGCTGAAGTCAGACACTTGACCGACTGAGCCACCCAGGCGCCCCTCAACAAATATATTTTTTAATTAAATTGAATTTTCTGTACAACCCTCACACATTTGTAAATCTGTGTCTTCCAAGTCTGCCCTCCTTGGAAGAAAGCACAACACTCTCTAAGGATGGCAGTGCTCATCCATTGTTGCAGTGACCTGGGCATGAGCTTCTGGGGCCCATTGCTACAGGAATAAGTGTTAGAATCCACTGTAAGTGCTGCTGCTGGGAGAGGACAAATGTCCAGAGGAGCTGAGGCTCTAGGCCTCAGTCCCTTGTAGTTGGTTAGAAGGAAGGATGATAAGGAATGAGGAAGAGAGGGTCAGAGGAGGCCAGAGATAAACCTCAGATCCTTCACCATCATGGAACTCACAAACCAAGTTTGGATCCTCAACCGACATCCTCTGTGGAGGCCATTTACTGGGTCATAAAGATCTGGGCCCGGTACAGGTGCATTCAGACCACATGAAAAGCCCAATGATCACCCTATACGCCTGTTTCAGATGCTCTCTCCTCCATCAGGCCATCCTGATCGCCCTAACCAGAAGCAATCTCTTCACTGACTGATCATCTCGCCATGGTTTCACCTGTGTTTCTGGGAGCCCAGAAGAGTCAGGAGGAAGTTTCAAGAAACTCCTTGGGGCCCCCAGGTGGCTTGGTCGGTTAAGTGTCCTACTTGGGCTCAGGTCATGATCTCACAGCTTATGAGTTTGAGCCCTGCATCGGGCTCTGTGCTGACAGCTCAGAGCCTGGAGCCTGGTTCAGATTCTGTGTCTCCCTCTCTCTCTGCCCCTCTCCCACTCATGCTCTGTCTGTCTCTCTCAAAAATAAATAAACATTAAAAAAAATTAAAAAAGAAATAAAAAAAAGAAAGAAAGTAAAGGAACTCCTTGATGAGCGTGTGGAAGGCCCAGAGGGGAAGGGCTTCAGAACAGCCGTATTTTCGTCTATCACAGACATCGGGGCCCTGCTTACAATGTCATTTTAAAAGTCCACAGATGTATAGTGAAATACCAATATTATATCAAATATCAAAACCACAAGTGTATAGTGAAATATCAATATTACTGGGCCATCCATCCCAGATAACCCAGATGATCTCAACTGAGATGCATGTTGTCCTTGTCGGAGAACACATCAGGGTACGTGTCCTCACTTAGCATTTGGAGAATATCATGGGGTTGATGACATTTATCATATACTGCCTATATTAGAGTTACTTGTGCACTTGTCTTATCACCTCTATAAATTTTAAGCTGCTTAAGTGTAGGAAGCATATTCTCCTTTGCATCCTTTAGACTACCCGTCCCAGTGCCTTACCCTCTGGCGGTCGACAAATATAAGTTGAATGAGAATAAGAATGTCAGATCACATTCACTGGCAAGCCGATTTATGGGATGAATGTGCTAAATTCTTATCTTTGCTTTCTAGACAGACACACGGACAGAAGCAACTTGAAGATAGGACTTGACAAACCAAAAAGGAAGTCTTAGACCCCTGTAGGAGAACAGAGATTTTAATATTGTGCCACAAAGGAGACACCTACCTCAGAGGAAGCTCAGCACTTGGTATTCGTTTGTGTGAATCTCAGTGTTTCTGGGCTAAGGGACAAAGCATGGCCTGGGGTCACCGAGTATTGACTCTTACATGGGTGCCTAATTTGCATCACATGTCCTTCCACTCAGACAAGTCACCTGACCACAGTCAGGGGCACCGAGATGTCCCCGGAGGATTAAGACGAAGGCCTTTGGAATACAGTTTCCACATTCAGTCAAGCAGGTTTGAAAGATGAGAGAAATATAGGTCAGCCCGAGAGGAACGCCAGCATTACTGGCCTGATTCCTTGGCACAGAGCGGGTGCCTAATAAGTATGTGTTGAATGTGTGAAATGGCCCCCCTCCCCTCCTGCTCCAACCTGTTCAGTCAGTAGACAGCTCAAAGCACTCTCAGGGCCACACATGTGCCTATCTCTTATCTTTCTTAAGGAAAATACCACAACCATTGTTTCTGGAGACTTGATGACACAAGCTAAGGAGGGCATCCCCTGAGGAGAGGGGAGAGGTGTCCTGGGAGTCTGGTACGCCAGCAGGGTGAGCTGCAGCACAAGACCTTGGTTCTGAGCCCAAGTGACCTTGGGGTCCTAAGAATAGGAGGCTATTGGCAGATCTGGTTTTCAAACAGCCCTGTGGAACATTCTCTGTGAAGCAAATGTAAGGACAGTTCCAGCGGTCCCCCCACTGCGCATTTCCTGGGCTTCTTTGTGAGAGTCCAAATTCAGTGACCTGTAGCCAACCCCTCGGAAGATGGTCTGTCCTTTGTGCACAGGGACTTCTAACCCTGGGCAACACAAGACAGGCAGAGGCTGAAGACGACATGTTCCTGTTAGGTAGGAGCGTGTTTTGTGCGTGTGTGGGGAAGAGTGCATGTCATTCCATGTGTGTGTGGGGATCGCGTCGGGGAGCAGGAGAAATGGGGGGTGCAATTGTGAACCTCTCTCCTCCCCTGTCTCTTTTCATCTTGTCTCTCACTAACCCAGAACATCAACTGAAATGATCAATTTCATTTCCTGCTCATCTTACAATCACTGAAATAAATAGCCCTGTAGTGTTCACTTTGGCAGGTAGAAATCGGACGAACAAAGAAACTTTGACAATACAGTAGTCTGGACTTGCCGGCAGATATACAAACGAAGAAGCTGCAGAGAAAGAATTAGTAGGGATTGAAATCTTTATGAATCCAGTTATCACTATCTGCATGACCTTGCATGAATCACAGACGTTCCTCTAACTCACTCATGAAGGTAGTGTTTTATTCAACAAATAGTCATTGTGTGCCATGTATCTGTATTAAGCACTGAGGAATCATTCATTCATTCATTCATTCACTCAACAAATACCTAGTAAGTGCCTACTAGGAGCCAAGCACTAATCAGGTTGTTGGGATGCAGCAGTGAATAAAATAGGCAAACTTTCTCCTCTCTCGGAGGGGACGTTAGAGTGATTGATGCAGGGTGGAGGAGATAATCAACAAATAAATACACAATATGTTGAGTGATAAGCACCAGGAAGAATAAAGGCAGTAAAGACATAAAAGGGCCACGAGTGATGTTTTATATAGAGGGTCCCAGAAGGACTCTGGGGAGCTACATTTGAGCAGAGGCCTGAAAAAAGCTAAGGTGGGAGACGTACAGGTAGGTATCTGGAGAAAGACAACATTACAAAGAGCACAACAGGAATGACTCATTACACACAAAAGACTTTTAAATTGCCCTAAATCCCTTCTGGAAGGAGAGGCAAAGTGTAAATCAATCATCAGGGCTTTACCTACCCAACATGGACCAACAACCTAAGAGGAGAAAGAAATGAAACGAATGCAAAGGGTTCTGCAAAGCAAAGAAGGCTATCTAAATATAAGGTAAGGCCATTTACTAGTCCCTGGTTTCCAGGCAACAATCAAATATGCATCTATACTTGAAGGCCTTATCCACAAATAAAACTGGTGCTGCCTGAGTTCAAAAACTAATTCAAATGCTAAGAGAGTCCCAGGATTTGGCAGTGTCTGTGACTGACTGTCTAACCTGCCCAGAACTACATGCTAGGCCTGCAGTCTACATGAACTTGCAGTCTCACAGTACACCAGTTCCTGCTGCCTTCGATTAGGTGACATAGATGTGACCTGCAGGTCTTTATTTACAAGGAAATCACTGGCTCGAAAATTCCTTAGCTTTCGCCAATTGTTCGACCAAATTCATTAGCATGGGTTAGCTCTATTTCCAGGACTGCTGAAATTCTAATTGAGAAGCAAGGAGGGGAATCCACCAGCTACAAGGACATTCGCGTTCAGAATGTTCTAACCTTCCAGCTTCTCTTACATTTTGCCTTACATCTAACGTAGGGGGATAATCGGGAACATACATGCACAAATTCAATCTGAATGTGGCATTTTGGAGGAAAACCCCAGTTGGGTACACGAGAGTGTGTTTCGGCTTCGCTAGAAGAGAAGTAGTTATGCATTATACATGGGCTATAAAGACATTTTTTTGTAAGCCTCACTTTTAAATGTTTGAATTTTAGAACTTAAAATGTTCCATGTGTTTAGTAGTTCTTGTTCAGCTACACTAAAGAAAAGTGGTCAAAAATTCAGTCTCAGCATATGTGTGGTGTTATTTCAGGAATGTTTAATATATTATTATTTCTGGAGCTATGGAGTTTGTGAACACGGCTTTTACGTTCATTACTGGCTGTAGCCAAGGGGTCATTTATTGAGTACCTACTGTGCACTAGCTCCCGTTTTACGTAGGAAAGATACAAGAGCAAATAAAGCCCACGCATCAGAGGAAACAGGCCACAGATGAATCTATAAATAAATATGATGTAATGTCAGGTAATGAAGAAATCCTTCTTGCTTTAAGCCCAGGATGGAGATGTGGGTGGGGCTACTGTTTTCGAGAAAACGCCTCTCCCCTGAAGTCCCATTTGAATAAAGACCTTAATGGATCATTTGGTTATCTGGGGAAGAAGTGTCCAAGCAGATGGAGTGCCCCAGGCACTGCTGGAGTTCCTGGAAAAGCCTGAAGGCCATGTGCAGTGAGAAGGATAGCTAGTAATCGGAAATGAGGTCTTACAGGAAACCATATGTCATAGGGTTCCTGGTGTCCCCAAAGTGAAAGGGCCATCGAGCCCAGTTTCATTTTCTGGAGGTTCAAACAATGAGAATGCATTGCAACGGAGAGCCTGCTACCAAACTACAATCTCATTAAGTTTCACTTTACTCCAGATAAAAATGGGATATTTGGTGTTTTATCTCCTGGGCCCATTCACCTAGGCATTTCTCCTCCCTGAAATGTCCTTCTTGACTCCTCTCCCTATGTAATTTCTCCCATGTTCCAAAGCGTAATTTAAGCTCTGCCTTCCATTAAGGATGTCCCCCTAACTGGGGATGCTCTGGCTGACCCAGAGTGGCTCTTCTGGCTCTGCGACTGGAGGCTTTTCCAGGACTTCCTCACCACCTGCAGACTGGCGTTCGGGGAACTCTGGAGTGGCAAGTTGAAGCGCTGGTGTGGACAGTTCTGTGTGTCTTTCAGGCAAGGGTATTCCTAAGTACCATGAGATTGTGGAATGAACCCCTGACTTAAAAAGGTTGAGAACCACTGCCCTTGACCAGTGCTTCTCCAACATCGTATGTGCACACGAAGCATCTACATTGCATTGAAATGAAGATGACAGTTCAGTAGCCCTGGAGTGAGGCTTGGTGCTGTTGGTCCCACGGCCACGCTTGGCGGCACGATGCTAGAATAGTCCCCGCCAGCGCTGGCGTGCACACACTGGCATGTTGCTCTGCCCCTTAAGTACACTGCAGGTTTCTGGACAGCAAGGGTGCTGCTGACACTTCTTGGCTCTTTTCCTACAGTTGGGGCTCATAGAAAAATATGCACTGTCAGGCCTGCCAGATGCTTGCTCTACAGACATTAGTGTGTTCATTGAACCCGAAAGAATATCTTCTCTATGTCCACTTCCTTCGTGTCACTTAGGCTTCCAAGGTTACCACTAGGTTTTCAAGGCTCAACTTTTCCGTAATACGGAGCAGAATCCCAGAACCCCTAAAATCCTCCTCGGACAAACCTTTTCTTCCCCCATAAATGAAATAAAGATCCAACAAACCCCAAAGCCTTCAGAGTTAGTACATGAAATGTTCTCACTTGTAAGGATAATTCACTGTATATATATATATATACATATATACACATATACATGTACATATACATGTATACACACACACACACACACACAAGGGCATTCTCCCTGAGGACCTTCAGTATCAAGAAGATGGCCAGTACAGATAAATAATGTGGAGCATCAAAGAGACCATCAAATCAGCACCACTGGCTCTTGAAGGGGCAGGTTCTGGATAAACTGTTTAGAGCCCAGAAGGGAAGTCTCACAAAGGGCAGAAAGGGAACATTTCTAGAAGGTGAGGAATGGTGTAGGAAAACAAAAATGGGGTTTTGGGATAAAATAGCTACCCCAAACAACCTGCCACCCTCCATTTGCACAAGCTGTAAAAGAAGTTATTTACTTAGTCATGTGGACAAAGTGTTTTTAACAGCAGCTAACTACAGAGCAAATGAAAAAAAATTTTTTTACACGTAAGACATGTGTGAAGAATGTCTTCGTGTGTGCAAAAGAAATTTTTCATGTGGTATTTAATAAATATATACACATACTATTTGTACTTATAAAAATACCACATGCAATGAAAGCTATGCATAAATATTTGTAAAAATCCCTTTATCTAAGTAGGCCAGTAACATTTAACATTTTTCAATAAATCCATACATAAAATATATACATTAGTGCCAAATGGAACATATATTTTGAAATATGAACCCCGAGTAAAAGTCTTAGGAATCTGGAGTAAAATCCAGGTATCTGCCAAAGGAAACTTTGGAGGAGTTGTCAATTGAAGAAAAGAAACAACGCAGGGTCCCTTATCTCCCTGGACTGTTTTGCTGGTCAGATTTCTAACATCACTTCAGCTGAGCTTTGTATTTGACTTCCAGCCTCACGGCCATTTGACCTGTCAACTATTATTTTCTTTGAGGGTTTTACCACTCCACCCAAGACCTTTGCTTTCCAGAGCAGTTGCGTCCGTTTCCTTTTCACTTCACCTTAACGTCAGCCCTGGTTTACCACGCCGGCTTAAAGTGCATCCTCTAAGGTTTCAGACCCGGGGGGCTTCGCCGTGAGGACCTGAAGCTGACAGCGCTCTGGAAAGTCAAGGTCCTCTGCAGGGTATCTGCTTTGTGCCAGGATTTCCGTCCAACCTGAGCGTCCCAGGGCCCCGGCCAGGCCCGGAGCGCCCGATACGCCCCCCCTGCCCCGGGCTCCAGCCGCCTCCCCGGGCCGACCGTGCGGGCTGGGACCTCACAGCCGGAAAACGCCGCCCTTTCCTGTCGCCTACTCATTAACCCAGGCGGAGGACTCAAGAAGGAAGAGACGGAGACGGATTAAGAAAATTAATTAACCCGGTCCAAGCTGGGCCTCCGGACGGAGGGGCGGGGCGTGCCGCGGCGGTCGCCGGAATGACCGGCGGGCGCAGGTGCCTCCAAGGGCGGAATTTTAGGCTCCCGGGCCGGCAGCTGCGCCACTTGCGCCTCGTCGCGCGTCGGGGGCAGCCGCCACCCGCCTGTTCCAGCCTCAGGCAAGTCTCTTTAGGGACCCCGCAGGAGAGGAAACACCTCCCCCTGGACTGGAAAAACCTGCAGCGTCGGCTGTTCGCGTGCCCACTTGCTCAGCCCGCAGCCCCGGGCGTCTCCAGTGCGCCAAATCCACTCTCCGGGTTTTGGCAGCAGCTCCAAAGGGAGCGAGCTGGAAACTGACAAAACAAGACCTTTCCCCCGAGCCAGGGCTACGAGTGGCTGGGGGACCCGCGGCCGGGGAGGGTCGGCGCGGTCAGGTGGCCCCGCTTTCCCGAGAGTCACCCGCCCGCTGCACCCTAGCTTCGCCGGGCTAGATCGGCTTGTTGGGACGAGGAGAGGTGGGCGCAAGAGGTTTAGTGCAGGTGTCCAGGGTGCGGGCGGAGTCCCTTTGTCCTCGGGCACCCAGGCGCTAGCACCCGGGGGGGGGGGGGGTCCCTCTTTGAGGGAGGTCGCGCTAGCTTCCCGAGACCTCTCTTTGTGCCGAGGGAGCCCTACGCAGCTCCTCGTAGGGACGCCGCATCCCTAAGGGTGGCGCCCGGGTGGTAACAATGAGCGCCCATTGTACTCCCGGGGCCCGCAGGCGCTGCCGCTGCTGACCCCCTCCCGCTCCTCCGGGCCCCGGCGCAGGTACAGCGGCGGCGTCGGTCTTTCGGGGCCGCGCGCACCCTCCGCCCCGCCCCGGCCCGCCCCCTGCGCCGCCGGCCCCGCCCCGCGCGGCCCCGCCCTTCACAGGTTCAGGCTCAGCGTCCGGCAGCCGCGGGCTTAGTCCGGCTCGCATCTTCCTACACCGCTGCGGCCGGAGTCTGCCGGGAGCGCAGCGGCGGGGCGGGAGCGGGGGCCGAGCCTGGAGACCCGCGGCCTCGGGCGACTTTACGCCCACTCGGAGTGGATAGTGCTGTGAGGTGCCTCGCGGGCCGCCTCGGCTGGATCTGCGGGTAACGGGCTGGGACTGCGTGTGCCCTCGGGAGGCGTCTGTGCGGGGCGTCCCGCCCAGCGTCAGCGGCTGGGATCGTCTGGGTTGCCGGTGAGTTGCTGCCTGCCCAGGGCTCCTTCCTCTCTGCCTGTGAGTCTGTGGGACCCGCGGTCGTGGCCGCTTCCGGCGTGCGCGGGGTGCTAGGCTTGGAAACGCACAGGGAGCGGGGATACGGAGAGCATCGCCTTACCAGCTGGGGTCCAAGGGACCAAAGGGGACGTAAAGCAGACGGGGAGGGGTTCGGGTGGCAAGATCGAGACGCAGAGCTCTACCATTTGTGCCCACCACTTTTCAGGGTGGGGCTGCACGGCTGCACTGCACCCTCCGAGCTATTTTGACAGCCATTCTGGGCGCGTATTCCATTTTTCCATCTCAGAACAAGCTGCACATGGCTACCGCCCCCCTCCCATCGTGGAATGGCACCAGGGCCGCACATGGGTGCCCCGTGCAGATCTTCGATGGCACTATCCGCCGGGTACCCTCTCACTTGACAGGGGGCATTGTGGTTGGAGCTCCAACCTGCAGATCTGGCAGTTTAATTATTGTTATTATTATTATTATTATCATCATTATTTGACGGTGGTTCTGAATGGCTGAAGCGTTTTCAAGATTTTTTTTCCACCTTGGAACTGTCTTGACACAGACAAGTATCAGACACGTGAGGACGAATGGATCTGGCCAGTAATTTTTTTGTTATGAATTATTGTACTCCATCCCCCTCTCGACTTCGAGAGGCATGTGTTTCATCTTATAAATAGAAAGTAGCATATTTTTTGGCAGGACCTCCTTTATACTGTACAGTCTAGGAGAGGTCAGTTTAAAAATAAATATGCACTTGAATGTTGAATTGCCGAGAGCCAAGCTGTGGCTGGGACAAGCTGCGTGGACAGCAGCATCAAAGCCCGGAGCGCAGCTGTGTTGAAAAGAGTAAAAGCCCCAGAGCGCAGCCCAGGCTGACAGTCAAGTAATTACATTTTGTTTAAAAAAAAAAAAAAAAAAGTGAGTGAATTAAAATGAGGGCGGGAATAGGAATGTCAGGAGAGTACTGCAACATGAATCTTTGCAGCCCTGATGTATTTGGGGGAGTCGCTGCTTATGTGTGCTGAGGGTGTAGGGGGTTCTGGAGAGGGAGGTGCTTGGAAGGGGGAGGGAATTGATGAATGTGTTAGGGAGACAAAGATTTCCTCCCCACCCCCAACTTTTAGGCCTCACAATATTCCAGAGTTTCTTAGGGGTGCTGCTTTTTAAACAGAACAAGAAATTTGGAGTGCAGCAGATGTCCGTGTTTGAATAGCAAAGCCAGTCTTGCAGACTTCCCCTTAAGATCACAAGGAGACAAAAGGCTTACCATGAAGTCTGATGATGGGGTATCCCTAAGGCTATCTAAAAGGCTCCTATAACATTCTAACTTAGAAAAGATCGTTTTTGTATCTAAAAACCAAGAAATGCAACGTCTCTTCTTTTCTGGACAGTTCTAGAGGTCTTCTCTCTGATACCACCTGTAATTTGCACGAGCCCTTCTGGGCAGTTAAATAAGCTAGACAGTATGTGTATGCCACAAACCCTTTTCAGAATAGATTTAAACACTCAAGAGATACGTCAGGGCAGGTTTGAAATGCCTCGCATGGTCACACCTGGCATAAATAACCGACTATTTGGATAGTCAAGGGATGGTTGAAAGTTCTTCATTAAGTCTCCCAAAGAATGTAGATTTCCCAATCATACTCACTGAATACAACGCTGAATACCAGCCTCTGGGCCCAAAGATAAGAACTTTACAGAAATTTGGAAGTGTTTCTGGATCCATGGCAGTTTCTGTTTTCCAGTGGTATCATCTGCAAGAGATTTACATTATGAATTCCATGATTGGAACGTGGTGCTGTGACAGCAGCTACAGACATGAAATAAGATGAGCACCCCCCCCCCTTCCTTCCAAATCTGAGCAGTGAAATTCTGTTCTCAGTCTGAATGTAACATGTAAAGACCGCTAAAGTAAGGAGCGTTGCACTTTTTTTTAATTGTAAATTTAAATGTGCAAGAGGAATAAATACAAAGGCATGGGCTCACATGAGCTGGTTTGTCTCTCTCCAGCTTTTCCTTTAATGTGGTGTTTTGTTTTTTATGTCCAACATGTTCACAAACGCTGCCCTTTTTCTCTTCTAACGTTCATGGTATTCAACAGCAATGGGGATAAGGTAGTTTTAACCTATATCACCCACAGATTCTTACCAGCCTATACATTTTTCACAAGCTCTGTGCCCAGTAGCCATTGCATATATCCAGTGGGTGAAGTGCAATACCTAACCTGAAGAAACCCTCCAGAAAGACTGTTTTGATGTTTTCTTTTTAATTATTAAAATTCTTATTTGCAGTCTAATTTCGTTTAGGCCTGGCCTAATTTGTTTCTAACCAGACTCTTGTAGACCCGACTATTCATTGAATAAGAACCTCAATCTATTTTTAAATACAGTATGTTTGCCAGAGAACAAGGATAGTCATTTGAAACTAGTAGATTGAGCCAGCTACAAAATCTCCTTTACCAAGTGCTGGAGCCCAAGAATTCTGCTAAAACATCATGCTGTTCAGGACTTTGGATGATAAAGCCACTTCCTACATGGAGCCTGTCCGAAATGCCAAGCAGTCTTCTCAGCCCTTCACCCTGGTTAACTCATTTATTTCTAGTAATCATTCTATGAAGGAGGAACTGTTAATATCCCCATTTTATGGGTGTGGAAGCTGGGGACAGACCTGTTCTATACGTGCCCAAAATTACACCAAAAGGAACATACCTAAATATGCATATACAGTTTAACAACCCAGTATGTGCATGTAGGAGTGGCTAATCTTGCTTACATGTCAGCACCTCTTAAGGGCAAGGAGATGGGGGGGAAACCCTGAGGTTAAGAAACCTCTCTGAGTCAGGCTGCCTGAGCTCATAGCCTAGCTCTGGCTCTTAATACTTGTGTAATTGGGCAAATTACTTAGCCTGTGTGCTTCAGCTTACCAATTATACAATGAGGATAATAATATTACTCAGAGGATGAAATGAATTTAAAAAAGAAAAAAACAGTAATTCACTCAGAACAGTGCCTGATCCAGAGTAAGTACAATAAAAGGTTGATGCTTCCTTGTTGCTTTTATTTTTTTCCCAGGTGCTTAATAAATACTCTCTTATTTAATATTCATAACTACTCTTTAACATAGAGAGTATTGTTTCAAGATGAGAACACGGCCTCAGAAAGGTTTAGTAACTTGGCCAAGGCCACACAGCTAAGTAGCTGAATCAGGTCTGGATTCAAGTCTATTTGACCTTGTACTAAATACCACACCCCCACCACCTGGGAGGAGTGGCAGTAAGGCTATTAAATCTGACTCTTCTGAGGGGTTTTGGCCTCCAGCAGAGAATTCATTTCATAGTACTCTATATTCAAAGGAAAATGGTAGTAATTGCCAGCCTTGGGGGATACCAGGTGAATTATTTCATTTTTGAAGATAGTTTAATCTCACAGGTATGGCCATAGTCTTCTCCTGCAGGGGATCCAGAATCAAACCGCTAGAGTTAACGTGAGCATTTAATTTACACCATAAATGAAGAGATTTGCTATTGCTATGTGAAAATGTAGGACTCAGGAAGGAGGAAAAAAAAAAAGGCCCTGCAACATCTAGGTGCCAGGAACTTCTGGGACCAAGGATGGAGTGGAGCTTAGAGAGGACCACAACCCTGCGTTGATGTTCAGGAGAACCAGGGGCTGCAGTGTTCCGTAAGCAGTCTGGATGGTCCCGTCCTTCAGACCAGTGTCCGCACCCAATGGTGTGTGGCCCTTCAGTCCCTGGCACCCAATGGACATTTAATACCTATTTCATAATGACACTGCTTCGGGAGGAGCTAAGCAAGAGGCAGGAGCCGCCAATAAACTGGGCAGGAAGGTTCTGTCCTTGGTGGAAGGCGGGCCTCCTTATAGTTCTGCACCTGCCCCGGACCCTGCCAGATAAGCTTCTGGTGGGACAGACAGAGTAAGGAAGCCTTTGAAACCTAAGAGAGGTACCCTGGATCAGCCTGACTGGCCTCTACTGCCTTGGACTTGTGGGATTGTGATTAGCGGGGGACCCAGACCGAAGTAGGGGTTCTGGAAAGCATGGCCCAAAGTAACTTACATTGCCTCAAAACCAAGAGCAATAGCCTTCAAGCTGTCGGCTTCCATTTGGAATCTTCCCTTCTCCTGCCCCCACCCTTTAATGGTTACAAAACAAAACAGCACCCCACAAACCAAAATAATATAAGTAGCCAAATAGTTATGTAGCAATAGTAGGGTATTTTTCTTTCCTAAAAAAAAAAAAAAAAAAAAAAAAAAAAAAAAAAAAAAAGCCTTGTTTGGCCTTGATATATTTCCTCAGTGCCAAGTTCACCAGTGTCTCATGATGAGGGGCCGAGTTCAACAGTACCTCTTGTTTCATTTTTAAAATGAAAACCCATAGTTTTAAAATATGAATCATGATACTGATATTTTCAAAGTTTACTGTTTCTGAATAGCCAGGCGAACTGAGGCATTTGAAAGCTGGTAAATTCCAAATTAGTAGTATTTGATTAATCCTTATTGCTGGCTAAAGTCATGAATGAATAGTAGAAGCCTTGAATCTCAAATATGAACCTGAAAGAACCTGATTTTCAGGGGTTTGGCTTTTGTTTGCATGTTTGAAAAAGTCACTATTCGTCTTCTAGCCTTTGATTCTTTGTTAAGCCATGTTGCATTGATAACACATCTGCAGTTAGCTAGCATAACACCACCTAACTTGCACCCTGAGATATGAATGGCACCAGAAAAGGATTCTTTGGGAAACTGGCTTGACTAAGGTCCCTTTCTGCAGGACTTCTCAGAGCATTTAATATGCCACTGTGTTCGTTGAGTCTCCACGGGGAGACAGTGTCCAGAGTCTCAAATCATTAGCCCGCAGAGCAACCGGCAGGAGTGGTCTGGCAGGCAACCCACTCTGGGAAGCAGCAAGCCAGAGGCTGAAGCCATCCACTGCAGTCTGCCCTACAGAGCTGAAGGATCCCAAGGACATTTTAGAGAGTCAAAGGATTAGAGCCACAAGAACGCACCGGGAGATGTGAGCACACCTGTCATTCTGCTGTTTGATAAAATTAATACAAAACTAATGGAAACAGTCACAGAGGTGCTGGAGTCGAGAAAACAGATTCTGGTCTTGGCTCTGATCCAGGCATAAACTGACTTCAGGGTCTCTGTCTCATAGATGAGGCGTTTGGTGCTAGGTGGTTTCAGATAACCTCTAGCCGTAGAACCCAGTGAGCTGGAATCAGTGACACCTATCAGCCTACCAGTCTTACTACTAATAATGTGAAAACCCTGGGTTGAAAAACAGACCAGTGCAGCTCTGTAGCAAAGCAGTCTGAGCCACCGTGGAAGGCAGAGAACTTCAAAGTCAGGCCTCTATTTAGACAGCTTCCACATTTGGGAATCTGTCATGTTCTGGTGACAACTTGAAGGTCATATCTGTGGACACATCATTGCCAATGATAAATCACTGTGTGTTTAGTTGAAAAAGACCGGTTCTGTTCCAATCCATTATAGGCCGCACCCATTTCCTAAACAAGGCATTTTTGGTTTAATGTGGCTTTGCCATTTCAGAATGCATTTGATTTCTTTACCTTTTGTTTCTTTTTTTTACTTTGTTTATTTATTTATTTATTTATTTATTTATTTATTTATTTTGCCAAGGGTCAGTTCAGACGTATAACATTGATTTTAACATAGCTGGAGATGAGGCTGTAAGCCCTTGGCTGGCCAGCTGTGTCACAAGGCAAACCCCTGCGCTTCTCTGGGTAGACTCTGCCCCCTCGTCTGTGAGGCAGTGGAAGGGGAGGGATGGGGGCACAGAAGAAGCAGACGTTTTCCAGGCTCTCTTCTGCCTGTAGACTGCTGTCATTCTATCACTCTTCCCTCGCTTGTACCCGAGGCATTTCCACAGTGTCTTGTACTTGGTGTTGTAACACTTACTGTTTGAATGATCATCTTTTGACCCTTGCGGCTACCTAGTTAGACTGCCGGCTCCTTGAAAGTAGGGACTGAACCTAGCTTAGGTCAGCTTTCGTCTCTTTTACAAACAGGACCTAATGGGAAAGCAGACGGTCTAGTCCTAGCCTGTTCTATGGTTCTGCCTGTGGCACAGTCTTCTCCCAGTGTTGTCAAGCCAGAAGTCATTTGCACTTAACAGCTTATGCAAATCCTGCGGTAGTAGGGGTGGCTGGGTGGCTCAGCCTGCTTCGGATTCTCTCTCTCTCTCTGCCCCTCCCCATTTGTGCACGCTAGTTCTCTTTCTCTCCTTCTCAAAAATAAATAAACATTAAAAAAAAAAAAAAGAAAGAAATCGAATCCTGCGGTAGTAAAGTTACTCCTTCCCAGGCTACAGAACCTTCACATTCAAAGGGAGGCGCCATCATCCTTCGATTCTGATGGTCATGATCACCCAGGGTTCTCTGAGAAGGAAGCCACCACCAGAACCTCCTCTGAGTCTCCTCTGGGGAGTTGCAGCCTGTTCTGAAGCTTCCTCCTGCCCGGGTGCCACTGCGGGGGCTCAGTGCCACCCGGGCAGTGCCCGTGTCAGCGCCACGTGTCAGCCTGGTACTGGGCAGAGTAAGGCTCGTTGTGCTTCCTCCTGCTTGCCTGCATCTCTCCGGCCGTGACCGTGTGAACCGTGGACTTCCTGATCCTGGTGGACGTATTGATCATTGGCTTCTGTCTTGTTCTAGTTTCTTGGAATATTTAATAACAATTGCCTCTTCTACTGATTTGTCAGCTCATTGCCTAACAGAACTTGGTCAAGCACGTTACACGTGTGTTGTCTCCTCCTAAGAAACACTATTCCTATCTCCACTCCGCAGAGGAGCAAAGTGAGGCACCCAGAGAAAATTACTGGCCTGCTTTGTACCCTCAATTTGGTACCAGGAAGGATGGGAAAAGATGATGAACATTTAATAGGCTGGTAACAAGTATTTTGATTCTATTAACTTCATTAAAAAGTGTCGTTTTTTTCCCCTTAAAAATTCCCTGGAAACTAGATGTTTCTGCAGATGTAGAATCACAGACCCTAACATTTCACAGATGTAAGGGTCCTTAATTTCGGCCCTGCTCTCATTCTGACAGGATAAAACCAAGGCCCTAAGAGTTGAGTGACAGAAAGCATGAGACCTCTTTCGGACTTTTTTTTTTTTTCCTAGCTAAAGCAAAGAAAGAAAATCTTAATGTAAACCCAGTATCTTAAATAACAGATTTTGGAATCTTTTGGTTAAAGAGGAGGAAGGAAATGGGTAGGGATGTTGGCCCTACTTTTCTGTCTCCCTTCCCTTCACCAGTGACTCGTAGGTGCCTCCCTTGAACTCTGGGAGTTCTAGGAAACACAGTGTGAGGAATCTCTATCGTAAAATGCTTTGTCTGTAATACCAAGGATAAATCTTACAACTCTGTGGTGATATCATCTCTGTGCAGCTCACAGGCACCTGCCACAGACTGCTACTTTAAGTTAGCGTCGCCTAGAGGAGATCTACCCTAACTCCCTCCCTTCCCCGCTGGAATCTCGACAGCATCTCAGACTCAGCAGGAAAGCCTCTCCTCTTCTTCGGACTGATTAATTCAAGTTGTTCTAGACTTCTTCCTCAGACCCAGCCCCACCTGGCCTCACCATGAACTCTAATCACATGCCTCCTTCTTTCCTTGGGACTCTACAGATGCCCTCTCACCTGACAGCTTGCCAAATACTTAAAGAAAATAACTAGAGGCCCTGAAATTTTTCTTCATCTGACCAACAATGGTTGACGATAATTTTCCCAGCTCATTGAAGTCTCATTTGTCCTCAAGCCTGGGAGAATTGCACCTGGAGAGAAAGGGGGCCTGTACATTTGTAGGAGAAGCTAGCCCCGTGCCAGAGGAAGGAATTATCCTGAGTCAGCTGGAGGTGACAATTCCTTCCACTCGTGGAGACTGTTCACAGGGTGGACACGAACCATTTTTTTGATGACAACTACAGACAACATTTAAGGAGAAAATGAAAGTGGTTATTTTGGCAGTTAGAGTGGTTCCCCTCCTTCATGTTGAGTTTCAGTAGACGTTCTGGTTTTTCATTTGGGGTCAAGATGATACTTTGCGTTTGCATAGCACTCAGCTCTTATAATCACCTTTAAGAGAAGCGGGTTGGGGGTAATTATCTCCATTTACATAGAAGGTAACTGGCACATATGTGTGTGTCTGGAGTTCTCCAAGGAACCTGCAAGCCTGGTTCAAAGTTTTAGCTTCTCCCCTAAGGCCTAGAACCTCAGTGAGGGCTCTATTGTTTTGTTTGCCAAAGTGTTCATTCATTTGATACGCGTTTTTCTTAAGTACCTGCTCTGTGCTAGTCCCACATTGATATTCAAAACAACCCTTTTCTGTAGAATGTCCATTATAGTTTCTTGAGGTTTCTTTGTACCTCTTGGGCCAAATAATCCAAATTTCCCCCTTAACTCACTTCCTTTTGAAAGGAAAGGTCAGGAGAGCGAGCTCATTGTTTCTCCCAGGGCCTCATTCTTTAAGATTGACTTAAATATAACTAGTGGGTCTGCATTCAGGGGAATGTATTGTCAATTTATTCTTGAGTCTTGCCTGTCTCTCTGAGATGCTATTTGCACATTGCAGTCAAGGATTGACATCCTTTCCCTTTCAAATAGCACGATAACAAATATTCTCTGCCTTAATCCCAAAGATCTGTAAGAGCCTATAGAATTACTGTGGCTTGCATTGATAGGCTGTAAAATTCTTACCCAGCATGGATAGAGAAAGGTTAAAATGCCTTACAGATGGAAAAATGAAAGAAAGGTTTTGCCACAAGAGGCCACAGCTTCTTTGTTAAAAGATTTCATTTATTTTTTCCTGTAGGAGTCATAGAAAGACTCTATCTTGGATTTTCAACAAGGAGGGCAGGGTTGAAGGGGAAGCAAGACAAGGCAGTCTCTTTCAGACTTTCTCATTTGTTCCTTCATTCAACAAACATTTATTCAGTGCCAGCTGTGAATTAAATATAGTTGTCTCTCCCCAAAAGAAGGCAACCTAGTGGGAGACACAAGCAGTGATGGCAGCATAGTGTGATAATTGGTGGCTTTGAAGTATAAACAAGGTACAATAGGGGCGCCTGGGTGGCTCAGTTGGTTAAGCATCTGACTCTTGATTTCAGCTCAGGGCATGATCCTACAGTTGGTGAGTTCAAGCCCCATGTCAGGCTCTGCGCTGACAGCACAGAGCCTGCTTGGTATTCTCTGTCTCCCTCTCTCTCTGCCCCTCCCCTGCTCCTGCTCTCTGGCTCTCTCAAAATAAACATTTAGAAAAAAAACAAACAAGGTACAGACGAGGCTCAGTTTAGGAGGCTTTGGGGGAGCTGGTGGGAACTATTAGCCACAGGGGTAGGCAGGACCCAAATGGCTTATTCTGTGTCCAGGTTACAAGGGTGGGCGTGCTATCGAAGACCGAGAGTGACCAGGTTACTCGGGCATTGTCGCCGGCTCACTCAAGATGAGGTTGGAGGCAGGGAGACCAATGGGGGGCAAATGTGCTTGTGCAGGAGAGAGATCTTGAGGGATTAAAAAAAAAAAAAGGCTGAGGCAGTGGTGTTGATGAGAGGAGACAGCTCTGGGCCTTGTTATGGAGAATGAGGCAGGGAGACTTTGTGGGGGACTTCCTGCCATTTACCGAGAGAGGAAAGTACAGAAGGCCTGTGCCAGGTCAGGGAAGGGGGAAAGAAAGATGGCACGT
Source organism: Panthera uncia (assembly GCF_023721935.1). Classification (NCBI taxonomy): domain Eukaryota; kingdom Metazoa; phylum Chordata; class Mammalia; order Carnivora; family Felidae; genus Panthera; species Panthera uncia. Next base: position 10,210,450 of record NW_026057579.1, read on the forward strand.
TTGTGTGGGGCGAGTTGAACAGGAAGTCCCTGGGGGAAGCCAAGTGAAGTCTCAAAGACTGGGGGAGAAAAGACCAATGCTGTCTGTGAAGGAGCAGTGTTTTTTTTAGTGTGTTATTTGTTTTAATTTCCAATCCGTTGTATACTGATACTAGAGTGCAAAGTGAGTACCTCGGGCCCACACCCAGCTCCCATGCAAGCCAAATGACACAAACTTGTCAATGGCCTGTCCAAGAAGAAGAAGCCACTCATCGTGGGCTTGATTGTTATGGCAATGTCAAAAGGTTTCTAGTAGCTTCCTTTTGATTTTTTCACTTCTCTTGTCACTAGAGGAGACAGTTGAGGCCACGTGTGGGGGTGTGATTGCAGGGGGATTGTGAAAGGTTGGGGGCGGGACAATAACCATCCAACCCTGTGGAAATGCCATATCTAAGGCAGGGGCTCAAACTTTTTCTGTAAAGGGTCAGTTAGTATTTTAGACCAAGAGGCCCACATAGTCTGTCACAACTACTCAACTCTGACCTTGTCATGTGAAAGCATCTCTCCCAGGGTTTCCCAATGCCAACACTACTGAGAATTGGAGCCAGATAATTCATTGTTGTGGGGGGGCTATCCTGTGCATTGCAGAATGTTCAGCATCATCCATGGCCCCTCTCACTAAATGCCAGTGACACCACCATCCCCAGTCCTGAGAATCAAAACCATCTACAGGCATTGCCAAATGTGGGGGGTGTGAAGTCACCCTCAGTTAAGAACTACTGAGTTGTAGACAACATGTAAGTGAATGGGCATAGATGTGCTCTAATAAAACTTTATTTACACAAACAGGCCAAGGTCTGGATCTGGCCCACTGACTATAATTTATCAATAATAGCTCTTACTCATAGCACCTTTGCCCACCTTATTTTTATGGAGCTTACCACCTATCTGGAGATATCAGGCATAACATCACAAAACAGAAAAATAACAAATGCAGGCTTTTCAGGAGTCCTAAGAAAGCCTCTGCCAATGCAGTACTGAGCCTGGATTATGTGAGGTGAGTTGGAGAATTTCTCTGGGAAGGAAGTGACTAAAGCAGGTCTTGGAGGATGTTATGAGTAAGGGTCGATGGTAAGCAGGTGGGAGGACAGTCCATGTAAGGAACACAGGGTTCTTCGTTTCAGAAAGTTAGGGGGGAAGTGAAGTGTCACTAGTGAGGGAAGGGAGCCATTGTCCCCGGTGAAAGCTGTGTGGTTGTTGTCAATGGCCCCATGCACGTGCTTCCTCTGGGAAAGAATTAACAACAGTGAACACTCTTTTCTAAGAACAGGATGTTTGTTTTTCTCCTTGAGACTCAGGGGGCTTTCTTACGGCAAAATTTTCATCGTTAGGCTTTTCTTTCGCATAAAGTCAAATTCCTTTTGAGATCCTCTTTGAGAAAATTCTTTTGGTTGGTGTCTAGGACCATTTTATTCATTCTTGCTTCCCAGCAAGGTTATGATCTCTGCCTCTCATTGATGTTGAGACCATAGTGTATCACTTCTTCGTCCTGTCACAACTCAAGGCAGGTAGCCTGCAGAGGACATTCCATTCTGAACTCACATGCAAGTCCTCACATTAGCCAACCAGCAGCAATTAAAGAGCCCAGACTGTGGAGTCGAGCTGTGGCAGAAATCGCTCCTCCGTATTTTGGCTGGTTGACCTAAGAGTTGGGCTTAATCTAAGATCACTTCCTGAGAGGTGTTTTCTAACACCTACCTGGCCCGCAGCAAACACTCAGATGTTTGCCATTAATATAAGTGTGAATTCCTTAGAGAAGCAGGCATTTCAAACTTGCCGCTTCCTTGAGGAGCCCCTGCAGACTTGGACTGGGGGGTGGAACCTGGGAGCAAACCAGTACCTCTCTCATGATGGAAGGTGTACCAGGGGTTATGGATTTAAACACTTCTTAACTTGATGTTCACTGTGTGCCACGTGTAGTGGGAGGCAAACAGGACCCAGTGCGTGTCCCTAGAAGAGCTCTCGGCCCAGTCTGAGGGGACATTCATTCATTCACTGGATAAATATTTGTGTACAGATATTTACATACAAATGACACGGGAGAGCCTGCCTTGGAAGTGGGTGGAGAATGAGATGGCCACTGCCAGCTTCCACATATACCCAGTGCTGGTATGATTGGAGATGTCATGGTTCAGCCCATCCAGTGAGAATGAATGGTTATCGAGGACCCCAGCAGGTTGGGAGAATAACATGGAAAGCCCCCTATCTGTCTTTTCACCCCATTAGGGAAATAGAGCATTCAAGGGGCCTAACCTTTGGGGTCAAGTTCTCTTTCTATATTGATACTGTCCCCGCAACTTTGCAGATCAGGTGGGGATCCATTAGTTATGGAAGCATGCAAGCAGTTCACATATCCACCAAACTCTAGAGTGCCTGCCTTGGTCCTCCTGACTAGCCCTGAGTCTGTGCCCCATGTAAAACTAGTCACGTTAGGGGCGCCTGGGTGGCTCAGGCGGTTGGGCGTCCGACTTCGGCTCAGGTCATGATCTCACAGGTCATGAGTTCGAGCCCCGCATGGGGCTTTGTGCTGATGGCTCAGTCTGGAGCCGGCTTCGGATTCTGTGTCTCCCTCTCTCTCTGCCCCTCCCCCACTCACGCTCTGTCTCTCTCTGCCTCTCAAAAATAAACATAAAAAAATTAAAAAAAAAAAAAACTAGTCATGATAAATGAGTCGGCATTTCAAGAGAACCTGTCCTCGTCCTCCTCCTGCCTTGCTACAGCTGCTGGGGATCGATGTCCCTATTGAGTCCTCCCCAGTAACTGATTTTAACAGGGAGAACAGGTGTGGCTTCAAAACTGCAGACTCTCGAGGTGGATGTGCTGTCTTCCAGTTTTGCTTCTAAAAAATCTTTCAACTAGTACGATTAGAGCCCGTAAATGTGAGGTGTGTACACAAATGAGCAGTGAGTCCCCCATATGGTATTTGTGGGTTGCTACAAAGCAGGTCGTAAAAGAAAAATAAATACAAGCTGTAGCTGAGTCATAAACGAGAAGTCCATTTATAGGTAAGTGAAGGTGAGATGTATCCGCCTTTCTGAGTGGGTCCATAAAATGCAGTCTGTTCAGTCTGGCTGTAAGTTCATGTGCATGAAAGCTAGGCAGCTGGGGGCTGAGCGAATGGAGTTTCGCTGTCTTGTCACATATAGCTATGTCCTCGGTTTGGATGAGGTAGGAGAGGGTAAGAATCTAAAAATAGAAAAGGCATCTTATCTTTTTAGGGGTAGAGTAAATAGACCAAAAATATGAAAAGCATCTCTTCAGGATGCTGTTTATCGAGTGTTCTCTGGTTACATTTTTTTTCCCTCTTGGATTTTGATTGAAGTTCAGTGTGGAATTTCAAATACTATGATTTTTTTTTTCCTGTGAATTTCAAATTCTTTGGAATTTGAGTAAAAACACAACCATCTTCAAATGGAAAGTCTTCTAGGTAAAGTCTGTGAGTGTTTTCATAGGCGAATGTGACAGGAGGCCATGGGGAAATTGACAGCGATCATACTCCCCAGTAGGAGACTCAGAAGGAGCAGAGACAAAACACCACACATCATGCACCACTGAGGAGGCTTGGGACCAGGGCTGCTCCCTGTGACATCCTCAGACCTTGATCGCCGTCCCCATCCCACAGCCACCCTTTCCATCTTTGAGACACCCGGGGTCTCCCTTGGAGACCTTCTCCCTTGGAGAAGCCAGTACAGGTCCCTGTACCTGCTTCTCAGCTTCTCTAGGGCCTCAGAGAATCAGTTAATCCCTTTTCTATTAAAGTTTAAATGACTCCTTGAGATTCCTAAAGATTTGTTTTCCCTCGCTCTGAGTTTTCTTTCAGTCGCTCCCCTCCTTCAGCTTCTCACATGTCACGACCAAGTTCTTTGTCTCCCAGTTGGGACTCCTCAGAACATGTAGGAACATGTTCCAGGTAGCCTTTATCCCTTCCAAAGTGTGGAGTCCAGGATCAAATACAGTTTTTCAGGGCTTATCGCTGTGGAGAGAAATACCCCGAAGATGGTTGGGGGGTGGAGAGGTTCTTGACTGAGTCAACATCCTCCTTCCCTGGGACTGATGGTTCAGATTTGAAGGAGGAACATGTCACATTTTCGCTTGGGGCTCAGGTGGTGTGGCAGTGCTGTGTCTGGATGTTAGGAAAAAGGGAGGCAAAGTGAAAAGTGATGAGAAGGTAGGATGTCCTTGGAGGATGTGACAACCAAGCAAGAAAGGGGAAGTCTGGTACATGCTCACTTCCCGAAAGTAGAAGAAAGGAAAAGCCTGGAGGTCCCTCAGGATGATGTCCCCACCCCCCACCTGCCCCTGTCTTTATACATGTGTGTTTTAAATTAACATCGCAACCTATTTTGCAGGATGCAAGCACGTGTTTGCTCTCTTTCTCCACTAAGAATTACTCTAAAAATAATTAGTAGACCAACCAAACATTCCTTTCTTAAAATAAATGGAATTTAAAGAATCTAAACCTCTTTGTTCTTTTCGGATGAATTGCCAGTCCTGTCAGCTCTTAAGTGATTCAAGAACTGATTTTTTTGTGTGTCACTTCTTAAGAACCCCCTGTTTCTCCCCGCCCCCCCCCCCCCCCCCCCGACTGGCCACTGCCCTGCTTTGGTCTTTTTGGCATCATTCTGTTCACCAAAAGGATGGTAAGGAAATGAATCAAAGGGCTGCTTTAGTTTTTTCTTCATTGAATTATTATCGTAGCAGTGATGATTTCTCTTATTAACACTGTCACTCATGCTTCATTCAGTCACCAGAAAATGGAATTGGCCAGCTTGGTGCAGGAAGGATGGCCCCGATACTCTGCCATTCTTATCAAAACCATGACTTTAACTTCTCCTTGAGTCCTTCTGTGTCCTGGAACGCTTGAGCTTCTCCCAGATTCCTGTAAGTGGGGGCCTATGCATTTGCAGCTGGACCCATGTCCCCGCATCTGCCAGACATTCTCTCTCACCTTGATAGAGGGTGACAAGCAGCTGACTGGGATGTTGACCCCCTTTGTTGGCAAATCTAACCTCTCCTCAGTGCCCCAGGACTGGGACCTTTGTTTTCTAAGGGATCTAATTTCCCAGATGAATATGCTCTCCAGTGTCCTTGAAGGGGGGAAAGAGCAGCAAACAGTGATCCACGAAGGGAGAGAAAAGGATTAGCCCTCATGGAGAGTTCAGATTTCAGGGTCAAGAGGAGGGTTTCTGAGAAAAAGCCTATACATGGGAAGATTTCTGTCTGTCTTCCTCTCTTTTTCTTGTCTTCCTGCCTTCTTACTCTCTGACTTTCTGTCTTTGGATTTGAGGAAGATAGAACAGAGGAATCATGGCAACACAAGAAAGCAGGAAGGCCAGGAGAGCCCCCAAGTGTGGGTGGGCAGCATCCTTTGGGTGGTTCAGTACTAAGTGTTTATGATGGATGGTAGAGTCTTGACTGATAGTAAAAGGCTAACAATTCTCTTCATTTGACCTGTAGAACACCCAGAGGGCTGCTCACCGATTCTGGTTGTGTAGCTCATATCTGGACCGGTTGTGTAGCTCATATCCTCTCCCCACTCCATCCTACGGCAAGTAATCCCACTTCCTTCTGGGCAGAGGGCAAAGCCTCTTGGGTGTTGCCTGATTCAGGCTCTCCCACTGGGATTCATCCTCCCTCTGCCTCCTGCCTCATCTGTCAGCTGCCAGCAGCCTCTTGGAGCCCAGGTCTCCTTTTCTGCAAGCAGTGAGCCAGGGACAGGATTTCGTGTTGAGTGTTAGGGACCATCCCGTTCTAGAGCATGGCCCGTGTCACTAGCCACCGCCTGAACAGAAGCTGCACGCCCAAGCCCCAGTGCCTCCTCTTGTCTGTGCTTCCCTCCACGTGGACACTTATGCCTCTTGCCTTTTCTCATGTCTTTGTGACTAAAAACCCTTCTCTTAGGAGATCTTTTCCATTCTGCAAAGTAACACCTGTGCTACCTCTTCCGTGAATGCCTAGTCCCTGCAGGAAGAGGTGATCTGTCCCTTGGCCATGCTCCGGCGAGACAAGGTCAGCCCTCTTCTGAGGTCTTCATATACCCACAGGCCACCACCTTACATTTTGGCTTTTGAACACAACCGCCACAGACGTGTTTACATTATGATCCGGTAACAGGTTGAGTAGACTTCTCAGGACCTTTGTATAAAATTCGCTCCAAGGTGCAGCCTGAAGCTTAAGCAGCCCTTTTTTTTTTTTTAAATAGCTAATGGCTAATTCATTCAGGTGGTTCGAAAACCCAAAATCATACAAGGATATACAGTGAGAAGTTTCTCTCCCACCCTTGCCCTATCCTGTCCATCCCTCCCTGTGGGCAGTCACCATGATTAGTTTCTTGTGTGTGCTCCCAGAGATATTTTACAGACACACAAGCCAATGCAAGTGTATCTATATACTTCTGCACCTATCTGTTTTTCCCTGTAAAGATAGATATCTTTGAGCTTTTCTGTATCAGCGAAGAACTGTTGAATCCTTCGTAAGACCTGTATGATATTCATTTGTAATTGATGATACCTCAATTTATTTAACCGGTCCTTTATCGGTGGACAGTTAGGTTGTTTCCAACTCCAGACTGTCGTATCCTCCTGGATTTGATAATCTTGTACATGTATTATTTCCCCTGTGTGCAAGTTGGGTAAATCTCTGTAAGTGGAATTCTGGTGCCAAAGGCAACCAGCTTCCAATGAGGTGGGATCTGTTTCGTGCTTTCACCATCGGTATATGCAGGGCCTGACCCCACCCTTATCAGCCCAGTGTGTTATCACATATTTGTATCTTAAAGAGACTTTGGGATGCACCTCCTTCATAATTTGGGAGCTGACTGAATTTCCAGCGAGTGTGATTATTAAGAGACAGGACCTTAAACTCTGGAGCCTGGCGACTTGGCTTAGTGCCTTCATAGCCACGTAGCCTTGGCAGAGGGGACTCAAGACTCATTGTCTGGACCTCAGTGCATCATTTATAAAATGGGGATATTAACAGTAGCAGCCTCATGGGTTCTTGTGGGTGAGCTGGTACATATCCAAGGTTGGCACAGTGCCCAGAACATAGAGATGCTCTCAGTAATATTTAGTGTTGATGGTTCCCGGGAGCATGCACATACCCTCCCCGGGACCAGCTCTTTTGTTAACAGCTAAGAAACTGTGCCCATTAGATTTCTGCATTAGCAATGACAGAGAAGGTGCGGAAAGAATAGTCAGGCCAGGAAGGGAAAGGGACATTGATGTATGTTGGCTGATAAGCCAAGGAGCCCAGGATATCCAAAAAGGAGGGGAGGAAGCAGCCAGTGTAAGAAATCCTCATTATTAGCTCAAGCATGGTTGCCCCTGAGCTGAAAAAGAAAGATAAGATAAAGGGATGGGATTAGAGCTCTGTTTCTCTAACACTACATTGCAAATAGCAGCTCACCTAAAGTTAAAAAGACATTTTTGTCCAAAATTCCTTAAAAAAAAAAAAAAAAACAACTTCCAATGTATGGGAGCTCAGAGCACTGGTACATAGTAGACATTCAATACAAATTGTTTGCAAAGCTCTAGAAGCCTACATCCCTGTCACACAATAAACACTATGTAAATATTTATAGAAAGAAAAATGTATCTTCTCTTCCACTCCAGGCTCACTGCCTGCAGCTTATCTAACCTTCACTCACCAAGCCTTTTCTTCCTTTTTTTCTATTTTTTGTCCCTTCCTTCCCACCTTTGTGTCTGTGACCCTGATGTAAAACCCAGCTTCTACCAGTCTGAGCTGGCCTCTGGCGAAGGGCCTGCAGTGCCTGTGGCCGTGGCTGTGGCCGTGGCCTGCAGGGACTGAGGGCAGAGCGTTCTTCCCCTGAGCCTTCCGGGTGCAAATGTTTCCTCTCCCTTCTCTCCCCAGCGCAGCCAGGCGCTGTTCAAGTGAAGGGCGATTGTGAGTGATCCGGTCAGCAGGGCAGGGAACTGTTCTCTGGCTGCATCCTCGTGGCATTTTTCCTTTTCTGCCTGATTTGAAGTGCCTTGCCCCGGTTTCTGGCCTCACGTAACCCTGGCTCCACCAGCTGACCACGGGCAGCCCTCACTTGCCCCTGAGTTGGCAGTGGACATGCTGTATCTTTCCCTGGCAGCTGTGCTCCTGGCCGTCTGTGCCGTGGACACCGCTCCGGTGGGCAGCTGTCCCTCGGGGCTGCCTCCCACCTCCTGGGGGCCCGGTGCCCTGGCGGCTCCTGCAGGCCACCATCTGCCACGCTGTGCCCAGAGGTGCGGGAAGGCAACGCCAGCTACCCCCCGAGTGGCAGGGGCCCCAGGCTGTCGTGCACTTACAGACGGAGGAAGTCCTGCCATTGGGATCCAAGGCTTTGGAGTTGTGACATTTGCTACTGCCCCCAGACCCAAATTAGCGTCAAAGCCGAGAGAATATCCGGACCCACCAGCCTGGCTTCTTAGGCACATCTCCATTAGTAACAGTGTTTCCATGCGATCCTAACCTCAAGTGGGAAGCAGAACCAGGGGGTGCCTCTGTGTGGCCACAGCAGCAGCACTTTGGGGAGGTTTGAACCAGGTCCTTACTTGGGACGAAACGGAGAGATGCTGAGTGTGAGGTCCTAGGTGGCAGCTTCAAGGTCGGCTCACTCGAGGTGCAAACCCTCTTGTGCTGCGTGGACCACCTTCCCACGCACGAAGCCAGGGCGGGGTGGGCCTGTCCAGCTCATCATCGGTTCCTACCTTGTCCAGTCTGGGTGCAAGCCACTTCCCAAACGGAGCCTGTTGGTGCCTTGCCACTGGGTGCCAGAGCATGGTTCTTTCCACCTGCCACGGGGAAATGAACTCAAAATTTTTATGCGTACAGCCTCCAGCTGCTACAAAGCAAATGTGGCTGGCTCTCTTCAAGCCACCATCCAACTCAGCTCTTGGATATTTATTTATTTATTTGCTCCTCTGCCGGTGGGGAGGAGAGCCCGATGGGAGAGGTCTCAGCAGAGCATTTCAGGAATTCCCACAGTGGGAAAGGTTTTTAACTTCTTCACGTCAGCTGATGGGACCAAAGAGTCAGAGGATTTATTTTTAAGAGATGGAGAGTTTCTCATCTGTAAGATGAGAACCCAGAGCCCCACACCTCCTGGCTTAGCACTTCTCATTGTGTTAAGTTGCATGTGCAGGGAGGGTGTGTATATTTTCTACGCTGGTAACACACTACCAGAAACTTAGTGGCTTACAACACCACCTAAGTTATTGTCCCACAGTTTCTGTCAGTTGGGAGCCCAGGCAGGGCTTAGCTCCAGGATCTCATCAGGCTGGGAGACAGATGCCAGGGGGCTTTGCTCTCATCAGAGGCTCAACCGGGGTGGGGGGGATCTACTTCCGGTTCCCTCAGGTTGTTGGCAGAATTCATCTCCACGGGCCCTCCCTCAGCACAGCGGCTTACTTTTTCAAAGCCAGTGAAAGGCACCTTTCTCCAGTCTGCTAAGATGGACTCTTTTACCATGTCACCTAACCACAGGTGACATCCCATCACCTTTGCCACATTCTGTAGTTTAGAAGCAAGTCCCAGGTTGTGCCCACACAGGTGTTAACACCAGGAGGCACATCATGGGAGTTACCTTGGGGTGCCACCTACCACAGGGAGAGGACACAAACTTTATCAGGAAGTGTTCCAAAAGTATTTCTAAGACCCAGCCAGTTGTAGATGATCACACTGGTTTTTGTTTGAAAAGAATCAGTTTTGTTCTTTTCCTTCTATCTCAGAATGTCCCCAAGACCTGAAAGGCTTGACAGCCCAGTTTTCTGTGCCACAACTCGATCCCAGCTCGGGCTCTGTCATGAACTGACTGTATGTTCTTGACAAAGGGTGATTTATTTTGTGACTCCTGAATCCCTATTTTCTCATTTGTGCGACTGGATTTTGCTAAGATTTTGTTGGCCACTGGCACATAATAGCCGCTGTCACTTAGTAAATGGTATTTCCAACCCCTTTCCTTATAGGACTATTTGCTGCATTGCACTAGTTTTATTTAGATACAGAACTCAGCAACAAAATATTATCAAACAAAAGGGAAAACATTTTAAAGCAAATCTACTTTGTATCTAAGGAGCTGAAATCACTCTGGTCATGTGCTGACAGCAATTCTTATAATAGAGAAAAATCTAAAAATCTTAGGCATGTGCAGAAAATTGTGTCCATGGCCATGTTTAGAAAGTACTGATGTCATAGGTATGAGTTTTTTTTCATCTCTTTGTTTCCCCCAGAAATAAGACCAAGATTAGTAGACCCTTAGTAAAAGACCCTAAGATTAAAGTTCTTATCCTACTTGATGGAGGGAAAAAAATAGAGTTTGGCTTTAGATAGGAACTGGTCCTGCCTTTATTCACAGGCTCTTGAGAAAGAGGCAGGCCCAGTGAACCCTAAAGGGTCAGCTGAATATAACCTGCTTTGGTTTCCTTTCCAGGTTTCTCCCCGCCGTGGGATGGGTTGGATGATGTAACTGGCTCTCCAGGACGCCCCACTTGGCTGTGACTTCAGGAAGGCCTTTTCAACCCAGTCTCATTTCAGAGCCACTTCTAGAAGCTCCTTGAGAAAAATGATGTGACAGATCCTATCAGAAAGGATATTCGGAGCTTAACATCAGCGAAGAAAGTGGCCCTTTTCCCTTTTGCAAAGTAGACCTTCTCCAACTCCAAAATGCCAGCCAAGACCCCAATTTACCTGAAAGCTGCCAATAACAAGAAAGGAAAGAAATTTAAACTGAGGGACATCCTGTCCCCCGACATGATTAGTCCTCCTCTGGGAGACTTTCGCCACACCATTCACATCGGCAAAGAGGGCCAGCACGACGTCTTTGGAGATATTTCTTTCCTCCAGGGGAACTACGAGCTTTTGCCTGGAAACCAGGAGAAGGCCCGCATGGGCCAGCTGCCCGGGCACGGCGAGTTCTTCCGGGCCAACAGCACGTCCGACTCCATGTTCACAGAAACGCCCTCCCCGGTGCTCAAAAACGCCATCTCCCTCCCGACCATCGGAGGCTCCCAGGCGCTCATGCTGCCCTTACTGTCACCGGTGACGTTTAATTCCAAGCAGGAGTCCTTCGGGCCGGCCAAGCTGCCCCGGCTTAGCTGTGAGCCCGTCGTGGAGGAAAAGGCCCCGGAGAAGAGCAGTCTGTTGGAGAACGGGACAGGCCACCAGGGAGACGTGTCGTGGGGCTCCAGCGGGTCCGCGTCGCAGTCCAGCCAGGGCAGGGACAGCCACTCCTCCAGCCTCTCCGAACAGTACCCCGACTGGCCGGCCGAGGACATGTATGACCAGCCTGCCCCGTGCGAGCTCATCAAAGACAAGACTAAATCAGAGGAGTCCCTCTCCGATCTCACGGGGTCCCTCCTCTCCCTGCAGCTCGATCTGGGGCCCTCGTTTTTGGATGAGGTGCTGAATGTCATGGATAAAAATAAGTAACAGACACCACCAGCTCTTGTCCTCGGGGGTAAAAGGTATCATCAAAAAATAAGAACTAAACCAACCACAGTCAGAGAGAAGAGCTTCACTGGCTATGTTTGCCACTGTGTGATAGGTTTTCTAAAAAATGTTCCTACAAAGTATTTTTTGTACCTGTTATGCCCTGTTTGCAAAAACAAAACAATAACAACAAAAACTGTCCTGGCGAAAAGGAAGTGAGTCGGTCAGAACCCATTTTTTTTCGGTGGGTATTGCTGACGTTCAGCTCACGTTTTTTTGCTTCCAGACACGTTAAGAAATCTGGCCCGGCCAAGATTGGCACTAGCTCGAAGGGCTGCACAAGTCACATTAAAGAACTTCACAGTACTCTAGCATTTCCTGGGCAAGAAGAAGTCAAAGTTTATTTAACACCTAAGCCTTTTTTCTAGACTCTTTTCTATATTACATCATTTGGGCTCGCCATAGCAAATTCTTCAGTGTTAACACTATTCTCTGTTTTCACATTTGAACAACTTTATGGGTTTGGGGGATTTTCTTGTAGCTCTTATATATCCCTATATATTATATCTATATCGCGAAATTTTGACTGTCCGCTACATGTTGGTAAGACACAAGCAAAGTATTACTGTAACTAAGTTATTTTTAAAGTTAAAATATATTTTTATGTGCCTTTGGCTTTTTATTGCAGAGTCTACATTTTATAGGTATCACATCAAATGTTGTCATTTGACTTGTTTCCATTTGGGGTCCCATTGTAAGCTGTGTATGTATATGTTTGGAAAAGTGTATTCATATTTACCTTTATCTCTTTTTCTTCATCTGTTAATCATACTTTTCACAGCAACCAACAATGGATTGTAAAGTATAAAGGCACAGGTTACTCAAGATGCTTCTGCAGAGACTGTGGGCTACACCATATAATGTTATTTGGAAATATAGGTATTTTAGTACAGTACATACTTGCATTACATAGGTACTTCATGCAACACAATAAAGAGTAAATGTTAAAATGAAGTTGCTTGTTTATAGTAATAAATAAAAACATAAGAGAATAATAATATTTTCCTTAAGTCCAGGACCAGAAAAATTGCTTCTCTGAAGTATGTGTGAGCCTTTAAAATAAGGTATGAGGTGATTTCCATCCACTCTGCAATTTTGATTATTTCCCAAAGCTTTGAGATTCAAGAAACAGCACCCCTCAATTTTAGGAGAAATGAACAAGATCAGAATTTTTTTAAAATATTTTGGGGACAGTGTAAGTCGGGGAGGAGCAGAGAGAGTGGGACAGAGGATCCAAGGCAGGCTCTGCACTGACAGGCTGACAGCAGCAAGTCTCGTGGGGGGCTCGAACTCACAAACCACGAGATCATGACCTGAGCTGAAGTCAGACGCTCAACCCACGGAGCCACCCAGGGGCCCCTCAGTATTTTTTAGGTCAATCGATGCCAGCTTCTCAAAATTCATTTCTGTGTATCTCTTACTTTAACACACTATGGCAAACTCTTGTAACCCCAATCCCATCCTTGTTGGACAGATGTTTCCTTGCTGCAGGTGCCATATAAACAAGATTAAGGAGGCTAAAAAGAGGGCAGTAGAGAACACTCCTCTCTCTCCCCCCACCCCCACACCAAGGAGGAGAGATGCCTGAGGATGTCAGTTAAGGAACGGGAACAGGAAATGTACACAGCGATTCCTGCCCTGCTGTCAGCACCCTCCTCCCCCTTCAAAGTCAAACACTTGCACATCATAACTTTCATTTCTCCTTGAACTGTATCCTGAAATGACTTCCTCTCTCAGACATTTCAATGATTGTCCCACCTGGTTTGGAGCTGTTGCAGTTCTATCATCCGATCATCTAAAATAACCTCTGACCTTCAGGTGAAACACGGGACAACTAACCACATAGAAGAGGAAACCAGTTTCCTTGGAGCACCGAGTCCCTGCCCTAATTTCCCAGCTGTATTTCTATCCCACGATTGTCCAGTGTTCTTCTTCGGTTCAACCAGAACCTTTTAACGCTTTCCCTGTCTTAATTATTGGTCACATTTATTCTCATGTTACTCTTCATCTGCAGCATGACCTCAAGGAAAAGGTTAAACTACTGGATAAAATGATAATGTTTGTGCATTCCCTCTGCTACAGTATTGTTTGCGAGAATCTAAGCAATGATGCATCCTTGCAGGTATTTAACTATTATACTTTCTCTGGGTCTTTTCCCATACAGTCTCCCAGTAGATTAGGTATAATTGAGACGGTACAAATATGCCTCTATAGGAGAGGAAACAGCTACATCTGCCTTATGGTTTGGTTAAGGCATTTCTCCCTTGGTAGCCCTTCTGATACCTGGTTCCTTCTCCAGGGAGCAGGTACAGAGCTGCTGGGGGCTTTCTGCACAAAGGCACTTTCCACTTGCTGAGAGCCGAATTGATGTTCTCGGTCTATGAACATTCTCCTGCTTTTAACCTTATTTATCAAGATGCACTTTATTTGCAGACTCAGAATGGCAAGCAACCTGTGACCCAACAACCAGGAAAGAGACCATGTAGCTTGTCTAAGTTGAGACCCTTCGTGTGGAGGCAAGGTTCTCGTAGGTAATCTTTTCCCTGGGCGATGAGACCTAACAAAGGACATGGATATATTACTTCTGCCTCAAATTATTTGCTTAAAAAAAAAAATGGAAACATCAGGGTACTTAGCTCTTTGCAAATATAAACAGACAAAAGGAAAAGTATACATTACATGATGGCTATTCTCCTCCTAGTATGAAGCCTGGTGAGACTGAATCATTTTACTGTGAAACCTAAAACAAGTCAACATGATGGTTTCTCTCCAATAAGAATTTCTCCTTTGGAAATCGTTACCAACCTAGTCCCTGATTTAGCAATTCTAATAAATAAAATCTTCAGACTTTAGAATTCGCTTACCAGACTAATATGAATGACTGACTAAAGTTTTTTTGGACAAGTCAATAAGCCATATACATAACTAGGTTATTGGCTGCAACCGTGTGTCTCCACCCATACTTTTGGGCTAGATCCAGCAAGATAAAAGAAATTTCCAGATGCTAAATGATAAACTAGGATTGACTCAGATGGGTAACCTTCTGGTTTATTTAGCTGTAGGTACACTTGGGAATGTCACAATACTCAAAACTATGTTCACACATTAACTTATGTGTGGTTAAGCAATACAATTATTTTCTTTTTTTTTTTTCAAAAAAATTTTTAATGTTTTTATTTATTTTTGAGACAGAGAGAGACAGAGCATGAGCAGAGGAGGGGCAGAGAGAGAGGGAGACACAGAATCCGAAGCAGGCTCCAGGCTCTGAGCCGTCAGCACAGAGCCCGATGCGGGGCTCCAACTCACAGACTGTGAGATCATGACCTGAGCTGAAGCCAGATGCTCAACCGACTGAGCCACCCAGGCGCCCCTACAATACAATTATTTTCTAAAGAAGAAGATGATCTCCCTGCTTGCTTGATTGATCGACATGTTTGTTTCATCTGATGATATCTGGAAAGTTGCATGCTTCATTGGGATAACACACCATTTCATCCAGCCAGTCTTCCATCTGAGAATGTTTAATTCTTAACCTTATTCTTAGAGCAAGTGATTATTCAGAAGTAGGCCTAACCATTTCTTACTTGAGTTTCCAGGGAGTCATCATTCTGTGGTAAAATGCTGCAAAGAAAGTCATGTGGAAGAACCCTGCTTGTTCTGTGAAGAGATGTATAGCACAATGAAGTCTATTTTACTACAGTAGTCCTCCTTATCCGTGGTTTTGCTCTCCAAAGTTTCAGTTACCCATGGCCATTGGGTCTGGAAGCAGATTATCCTCCTAATGACCAATCACCAGAAGGTCAATAGTAGCCTAATGCTTTGTCACGATGTCTACTCACTTTACTTCATCTTACTATGCAGGCATTTCATCAACTCTCACAGGAAGGGGGAGTACAGTACAATAAGCTATTTTGAGAAACCATTTACATAATTTATTACAGTATATTATTATAATGGTTCTATTTTATTGTTAATCTTGCTGTGTCTAATTTAGAAACAAAACTTTAGGGACGTATGGGAAAACAGTATATATAGTGTTTGGTACTATCTGTGGTTTTAGGCATCCACTGGGGGGACTGAAACATATCCCCTGTAGATAAGAAGGGACTATTGTACCATGCTGCCTTTAATTGTCTTTCATTTTTACTTAAAAAAAAAAAAAATCTGATAGTGAATTCACTTCCATTGGCTTCCACGGGAGGTCAATAATCTTTGTCCTTTGAAGGTCGGCCAAATTTCCCTCATGGAAAGCAGATTGACATTAGTGATAGATACATAAAAACATCTGCCCAAATCAAAACCACTTTGCCAAATACATTTAATATTCCAGAGTGTTCTTGTGCAGACAGAGATGCCTGCCATATATCAAAGTCAGGAAGGCTGAATAGGTGAAGTGGGTATTATGCTTACCATAAAACAATTATCCGAGTAAGTCATAAGACATATGTGTGATTCATTGCCAAAAGATGGTTGGGAAGAATGAGTTCTGAGTTCTGGGGAGGGAAAGATGTGGATGGCTTTATGGGAGAGGAGGAGAACCCAAATGGATTTTTTTCAGGAGAGGGGGAATTCTCAGGAGGAAGATCATAAGCAAACAAAAGGATGCACTATAAGCTATAAGGGTTTCTCCTCAAAACAGTCCAGGAACAGGGATTGAACTAGAAAATCCTCAGTTCCAGGCCTGAAAGATTTGGGCCCATGCCTGAGAAGGTTCTCCCAGGGGAGTAAGAAGACTTCGGAATCTGGGTTGCTGAACAGGTGGCTCCCAGGGTTAGAAATGTATATACAATAAGCCACCATCTTGAGAAAGCTCATGTCCAGTTAACGGTGCCTGTGCTATAACCTGAAAGCCAGACTGGGGACACTTCAACTGTGGGATCATTGGGTGTTCAGGGAAAGTCATTTATGCTGATGGAAGAAGCAAGAGGGGCTAAGTATCTCCTGAAACAGCACCAGATGAAACAAGTTCTTATTACAGTCCCTGGACTGAACTTACTTGGGCAGCTGTCCCACCACAGAACCTCCAGGTTGCTTCTTCAAACCCCCTCTCAACCATCTTTTCCTGGCTGGGTTACAATTTCTGATTGAACATCCCCAAGATTAAGGGATAAACCTCCTCAGGAAATGGAGAGAGAAGTCCAAGTGTCATTAAAGAATCTTGGCTGGGAGGAAAAGCAGCTCAATGGAGGAGAAGCAAACAGCCCCTGACGTTCTCTCAAATTCCTTGAAGTCCAAACTCACAAAAGTGAGACTCAGAAAGAGGCAGAAATTCTGGACTTCCAGCCAGCCAGACTCAGGACCTGCCCGAGGACTTGCCTCTTCCCACAGGTGACTTCTGGGCTGCCCACCCCTCAGGGAAGACCAAATTCACTCATTGGATTAGCCCTTACCCTTGCAAGGTACATCAGGAAAACAGTCATGTCAGCACAGCACAAAGTCCCCAACGTTTACACCACAAATAACCACCAGTGAGAAGTGGGAAGATCCTTGCATGAGGTTTGGGTCTTGAACAAAGATGCCCTTGAGGTACTGTTTCCATGGAAAATTCCATCTTTAATTTGAGTCACAAGAAATGTGAATTAAAACCCCCAAAGGATGTTGTCCCCATACCCATGCCCAGAGTTGTTTGTAAATGGAATCGGCAGAAGTTGAGTGACCTCAGAAAGACAACCCTGCTCAAAACAATTTCTCCTTTATATAGCTGTCCCCAGGGCCAGAAAATCTGCCATTGGAAATGGGTTCTTTTGGATACGGCATTATGCTAGGCATGGAGTTCCCTTAGAATACTCCTGGAGTATCAGCATCTTAAAGCCATCAACAAGGGGATGTGGACTAGCTTATCAGATGTCTACTCTAGAAACACAAGCCTCTAGCAAATGGACTAGGGTATGGGAGATACAGAGAGTCAGAGAAACTGGGAGAAGCATAAAAGAGTGAGTTCGCTTAATGTAGAATTTTGCCTGGAACCCAAAAAAGAAGGGGTGGGGAGACAGACTTTTCCACGATCCTGTCACCAAATGTGGCCTTCACCAGAAGAGATCAGAAAGGTTGGTTGGCTGGTTTCCCTGGTCCCAGAGGAGTAAATGCAAGCATTGCAAGTCAATCTAATTTTGAATCAACACAAATTAGGTAGTACAGGAAGAATTTAAAGGAAAGCTTTCAGTGATTAACATGGTTCATTAATGCCTTGATACCAAATGGTGATATTTCTGAATCACTGTCTGATCTTCCCTTCTCTCCCCGAGACAAGGCATCTTAGTGACATGGCTTCCTTAAGGAGAGTATGACTTTCTCCTAAAGTCTCCTTTGTAACTTTATAGTAGTTTTTCTGCATTCTGAGGTAAACCATTAGCAGTGCTCCACAAACACATGAAACTTTGAAAAGCCTGAAACAACATTAAAATTACATATTGAATTTTTCGGAGTAAGCAGTAATGTTTAAACTTATCTTTGTAAAGCAAGCAGAGGCATTGTTAAAAACAGGATAAGAAAATCGCTAATTATCTTCTAACCCCTACTCTCACTGCATGAAAATGAAATTGGGATGGGACTGGACACAAGAAAGAAAACATTTACAGTGTCCTGGCCTCAGATTTTTTTTTACCATAAATGGCCAGAAGGAAGAGCAGACAAACACAAGCTTAGATATTAGATTAGCATCCAATAAAGTTCTCCCGTCCTCATAGCGGACCATGGGTCCTGTGACCAAATAAAGCACTGTTTGTGAAGATTCACTCTGCAGTAACCCCCTTCTTGGGAAAAAAAAAAAAGCGGTGGCTTCACTATTGATTAAAATTGCTAATTTTCAACACAGTTGGCTCTCTGGACTTCATAAGCACATTGAAAATTGATCTGGTGTTTTAAGTAATTGAGAGGGAAAATTGTGTCATGATGGAAGAAGAGAGAGGAGGGGCAGACCCTGTGGTCTAAGTTTGGGGGGGAAGCAGGGTCTCCCTCCTGAAGACCCCAGGCTCAGAGATGGCTCGAACCAGAGGTAACCAAAGTAATAACAAGTTAAATAGCCCACCCTTCTAACTAGCCATGAAATAGGAATGCAGAGAAGGCTCCTACCTTCCGACCCCTGATCATGTAAGCATTTCCTCTCCCAGGAGAACCCCCAGTCCCCAGCTCTCAGCCCTCCCTTCAGATCCTATGAGAAGCCATGGGAGAGGACAGAGCCACCTGTCTGGAAGATGATTTGCAGAGTGTGATCTCACCTGGAAATGCCCAAGAAAGACATGTTTGGGGCTCTTGCCCTTCCAACAAGGGCTCCTCTCATAGATTGACTCCCCTATTAAAACACCAAATGATAGCATATGAACAATACACCTATGGTGGGCTGAATAATGGCCAATGAAGATATCAGGTCCTAAACCCTGGAACCTGAAAATGTTACCTCATTTGGAAAAAGGATCTTTACAGCCATGATTAAATCAAGGGTCTTGAGATGGGGAGTTCTCCTGGATGGTGAACTATCCAGGTGGTCCCTAACTGCAATCACAATTGTCCTCATAAGAAAGAGATGAAAATTTGACATGCAGAAGAGGAGAAAACAATGTAACTACAGAGACAGAGATTGGAGTGATGTGGCCACAAGTAAGAGAATGCTGTAGGCACCAAAATCTGGAAGAAGCAAGGAACAGATTTTCCCTCAGAGCTTGGAGCTTCTGGAGGGAGTGTGATCCTGCTGACAGCTTGATTTCAGCCCAAAGATACTAATTTCTGACTTCTGGCCTCTCGAACTGTGAGAGAATAAATTTCTGTTCTTTACGCCACCAAGTTTGTAGTAATTTGTTAAGGCAGCAGAGGAAACTGATGTAATACTCAAGCACTGGAGACAATGAAGAAAAATGGAGTAATGTTAAGGTCAAAGAATGCTATGGACTGAATTGTGTTCCCCTTAAATTCGTATGTTGAAGCCTTAACCCCTGTGTGACTATATTTGGATATAGGAGGTAATTAAGGTTAAATGAGGCCATAAGGGTGAACTCTAACCTGCTAGGATTGGTGGATTTAGAAGAGGATGAGAGAAAGATCTCCCCACCCGCACTACACCCCTGTCTCCACACACATACCCAGGGCAAAGGCCATGTGAAGACACAGCGAGAAAGTGCCATGTGCAGACCAGAGAGAGGCCTCAGGACAAAATAGCCCCACAGGCGCCCTGATCTTGGACTTCCAGCCTCCAGAATGGTGAGAAGATTAATTTCTGTTGTTTGCAGCACCCAGTCTGTGGCATTTTGTTATGGCGGTCCAAGCAAGCCAATACAGAGAGTCAACAAAGAAGACCCCTTTTAAGAGCGTTCTTTAAGGAGACAAGGCCAGGGTGGCCCCATCTCCTTGGGCCTCAGTGTCTACTGTAAGATGGGGGATAAGAGCACTCTGCGGTGCTCTGGCTGGTGGCGAGCAAGGGGAGAATATTCCAGGCAGGAGATCAGCAGAAGTAAAGTCTAGCCCTGCATTACCATTTCCAGAAAGCATCCCCCTACAAGTGCACGAGAGAAAGCTGCTTTCATGTGCCACATGTTCAGACAGGGTAGCACAGTGTCTAATCAGACGCAGGTGTGATGCCTTGGCCCATGGGGGCCAAGTCGGCTACCTTCAGGAGGGTCACTGTCACTCACAATTCATTGTTGCTGTGTAATATAAGTCAAGCGTGTGCTTGGTGGGCAGATTTGGGGGAGATGGAGAGAAATAAAGGATTTAAAACACGTTTTGAGGCTTGTTTCCAGCCCCAGACAGGGTCTGATGTGGGCAGGGGTCAGATTATTCCTGTCATCCAGATAACAGCAAAAGGGAAGCAGAGAAGACCTCAGAGGGGCGCTAGGTTGTTGATAGGAACATACTCCTCAGTAGCTCTTTGCCTAAGAAGTGTTCCCACACAGATGCAGGCAAACTTAAATAGGCCTTCCAAGTCTGCAGAGATCAAATCTAGGAAGAAGCCAGAGAGCTCACTGAAACCCAGGCGTGATGTGAGGGGATCGCAAATACCCTCCAGGAAGCTGACTGGCAAAGCCATAGCCGGTGTGCTGGAGGTGGAGGAAATGGAGGCGTTTGAAGGATGCCCTGGGGAAATGAAAGAGCTGTTACAGCCGAGGCAAGCCCCACCTACCACCACAGGTGCTGTGGGTTCAATGCCTCAGCACCCTGCTAACGCATGGGCACCCCACAGTGGCACTGATGTTTGCCAATGACCAGAACATTGCAACTGCCAGAGCCGAAAAACCGATAGCAACTGAATGCCTAGAAGACCACACCCTACACGTCCCCTTGTCTGTCCATGGTCATGAGTTGAGCACTTACCCCAGACCATGAGCTCTCTGCCTGCTCGACTGCACATACCCCCCTGAACCTCTCCTGTAAAACTCTAGTGACCATCTTGTAGGTGGAGAGGTTGGTGGTTAAAGACTGCACCTGCCACCTCCTGGGGTTGCCAGTACCTGAAATTAATCTCTCCCTTTCTCTCTTCCAAACCCTCATCTCTTGAGTTATTGTCTTCTCTTGTGACAGAGTTTATCCAAGTTTGTTAGGCAACAGTGTTGGCGAGCCCAGACGGGAGCTGAGCTTCCTCTGTGTCCAGCCCTCTCAGAATTCCCTGGGAGGAGCAGGTGGCCCCGGCAGTCAGGGCTCACACGTTTGTTTCCTGAGTTAGTGTCTGGGATAGATCGGTCGTAACACTGTCACTACTGTGCACCCAGGGGTCATCCTCGTCCTTCTCTGTGTCCCTCTGCTTGTGGCAAAGCTTCAACTACCAGCTACTTATTGATGACTCCAGCTCTGTATTTCCTGCTCAGGCTCAACTCTTGGGCTTCATACCTGAGCACCCAGCTGAACACTGCAAAGCTCTGCTTGTTTGTCCTGCAGGAACCCTGAGTTTACCGTATTCCAAACTGAGCTCACCATCACCAACAATATGCTTCCCTCCCCTTTCCCCATCCTAGTGAATGACAATCACCAGCCCACCAGCTGCTCAAGACAAAAATGTGGGAGTTGACTCCTCCTTCCCTACAACCTTCTCCTTCACCCCCTTGATATTTCTTACATCCAACCTCTTTTCTCCATTCCCGCCAGCACTAACTTTGATCAATTCCTCATCATCCCTTGCTTCTATTACAGCAACAACTTCCTAACTATTACCCTATCTTCACAATGACCCCTGCCCATGTTTTTGTATTATTTTGCTGGTGGCAAGTTTTCAATATTTCAATATTTAAAAGTTATTTTAGGGGCGACTGGGTGTCTCATTTGGTTGAATGTCCCGACTTTGGCTCAGGTCTTGATCTTACAGTTTGTAAGTTTAAGCCCCACATCGGGCTGTCTGCTGTCAGTGCAGGGTCTGCTTTGGATCCTCTGTCCCCCCTCTCTCTGTCCCTCCCCCCTGCTCATGCTCTCTCTCTCTCAAAAATAAATATTAAAAAAAAAGATTAAAAATATTTTAGTTTTCTCCAAATATCTAATCCTATAAAGTTCCAAGTTAACAACCTTCAGAGATTCCCTCTTACTGTAAAAGCCTAAACTCCTAAGCAGGCATGTAAGGCCCTCCATGAACTCATTGTGTTAGTGGCAGAACCTGGACATAAAACCCAAATTTCATGAATCACGTCTAACGCTTACCCCCCTTCCCAACACCCTAGTCCATATCCAAGGAGGTAAAAATTGGATCTACACTGTTCAGGGTTACGTTTAGAAGGTAAACATCCTTGCTTCTGGGTGGGTACTTCATTTAGAACTTCTTCCTTTAAAGTTCAACTTTCTTAAAATTTAGATCATGTCTCTCTCCTCCCTTCCTAGCTGCTGGTGGGATAAATGGGTCTAGGGTCTCCTTATGACTATAGAGCATCATTGTATTTCTTCCCTCTCTTAAAAAGCCATGCAGGAACTAGGTCAAGTCCAGGAGAAAGGAGTCAGGTATGTCCTCTCACCTGCTTCTGGTCTTGAGCTTAGAGGAGGCAGGGGGTCCTTACATGTCACCCAAGGCTTATCCCAGGGGCGGGGGGCCAGGATAGGCACCCACATAAAGTGTGAGGGCTAAAACACTAGCTGGTAACAGCATGTCCCTTCCCTGGGGACTGGTAACAAGGAATAGGACAGGATTTGAGGTTTTAGGGCCTTGCCTACTTCTCTTTGTAGGTATGACTAACGAACCTCGTTTACACGCCTGGCTTCCGTCACAAGGACTATTGCTGACCTCCCCACATACCCAACTTTTCAGCCTCTATGTCTTGGCAAGCACTCCTCTTCCATTCCCAACCCACTGACACCTTCTCTGGGATGCCCGCATGAGAAACTGACGGTCAGCTGCTCTCTCCTTTTTGGCCCATCACGCTTTGCTCAAGCCTCTCTTCTGTGGGTCTTCCACGGCATTACGGCGAGGTCAATCCTCATGATGAGATGACACCATTGTCAGACCTGACCCCAGCCAGGCACAGGAGCTGTTGTTCAATGAAGGAAACATTGAGGAAAAGAACGACTAAATGGATAAAAAGTAGACCCGAAAATTAATGCTCGCCAAAGAATTTTTTTTTATTAGTCCACAATACATACAGTCCACCAGAAGTTAAGACTCCTCAGGAGCCTTAACTACATGAGAGCCATGTCATAAATGCTGAAAAATAATTTTTGAGAAAAAGAAAACCAGGTATGAGGCATGTCTCTAATGTATTCAAAGGAGAATCTGACTAATAGGACTGAAATTTTTAAATATATATATATATGTATATATATATATATATGTGTGTGTGTGTGTGTATATATATATATATATATATATATATATATACTTAAAAATGTTTCCATGGATCTGGTTGGTTTTTCTATATTTATACATTATTGTTATCTACCTTATAAAAGAATATAGCCCTATAGAAATTTATTATTGCTTGCTATAATAAGAGAGAGCCATTACAGCAAGCTTTTAAAATGTTGTTGGTTTAAAGAAGGACAAGAATGTGATTCGGAGCCTGTGGGCACTTACAATCCTGAGCAAGCCTAAACAAACATTTTTAATCAGTGCTAGTGCTTTATGAAATTTTTAATCTGCCACTTAAGAGACACTAATGTGCAAGTTGGCAAAAAAGAAAAAAAAAGCTGTCACCTTTCTCATACATTATCTAAATGTGCTAAAGCAAATGCATTTCAAGTGCCCTTCCCTGCTGATGCATGAACACATAATAGGACAGAAAGTCAGCAGCAACTGATTTTATGTCCTAATTGGTGGCATCGGCTGTTTCTAGGACAGCCAGACAGTGCCAGGAATAAAGACGTATAAATTATCTGTAATAACAAAGAGGAACAGCATGTAAAAATGGATTGTATTATCTCCTGGTAGAAAGCACGATTTGGATCTTAGGCTATCCAAATATTTTTAAATGCCATAAAATGTGATTTTAGTTCAATAGCTTTCTCTAGTGAAAATGTAGACGCACAGCCATGAATTACACAGAGCATCCCTTATCTCATCCAACACTGCAGCTGTCACAAGTCGCAGGACACTTGATCCACAGGCAAGTAAAGATTTAAAGAGCCAAGTTCTAACCACAGACTGGAGCTCACAACAGGCCATCTAAAAGAATTCCCACTTGTGTGCCATCTTGGCATCTTGGCATTCTTCACATGCTATGTAAGACCTCACTGTCCTGATGCTAGATCTGAGAATGAGGGGGAGCAACCCTGGACTCTCTGACTGTACCAAATGCAAGCCCCTTGAATTCATGAGTCTCATAGTTCCTAAAGCAAGAACAAATCCCACGGAAATGTGCTGCCTACACATCAAAGCATTATGTTCATTAGTTGTGTGCGTGCCTGCGTGATGTGGAGTGTGTGGGTAGGGTGTGTGTGTGTGCGTGCGCGGGTGTGGGACAGAGAGAAAGAAAATGGCTGACAGATGATCAAAGAGACAGAGAGAAAGGGTGGCAAATTGTCTGCTTGAAAAGAAGTCAAGGGGTACACAGTATTACAAAGCCTAGGTTGATTTTTGCAAAGGAGACAAGAAAGAGCAACATAAATGAGCAGGAAACATGTGGGAAAGCACAAACCTGAAAAGATACAGGAGAAGCCACCAATGAAATCTAGAGTGACTCATTTGGAAACAAAAGGTCACCCCAAGCAGGATGGTCCCTAGAGTACATGCTCTAGGCAAATATTTTTTTTGCAGGACCCTGTCTATACAAACAATTTGATTTTTTTTAATGTTTATTTATTTATTTTGAGAGAAAGAGAGCATGTGCATGTAAGCAGGGGAGGCACAGAGAGAGAGAGAGAGGGAGAGAGAGAATCCCAACTGGGGGCTCGATTACACAAAGAGCCATGAGATCATGACCTCAGCAGAAATCAAGAGTCGGATGACTGAGCCACCCAGGCACCCCTGATTTTTAAAATGTTTTACAAATTGGTGGACCTATGTGAGGTATAAGGATTTATTGATGGAGATTTAGAATCATGGGTAGATTAATATTGATATTTGTTTCTTATCCAGTCAGCATATGTGAAGATTATTCATATTGCCTTCCCTTCCTGTGCAGGTGCCAGAATCATCTATTTGTGTTTTTTTTATCATTAGATGTGCTAATTTCACCTTTCCTACTGGGAGGAAAGGGTAATGACATTGTTATCATTCATGCTATGGTTCTTCAGAATACGTTTATATTGAAGCTACATAGATCTTCTTGCCTCTGCATTTCCCTAATACCCTTTATTTCATGCTGATTTGTCATCATTCAGGATGCCACATCCATCCTGACACTCATAAATCCCAGTTTCCAGTGATTCTCAAAGGCTCTTACTGGCTTTGCGAATGATGACCACAAAGGCAGTCTTACCCAGACTGTGGCAGTAAATGGGAATGCTAATTACTTTCTCAGCATGTGAAATTCACTGTTTGAAATTTTACAGAGTAAGCATGGAATGGCACATTTTTCTAACCTTATCTTCTCTTGAACTCCTCTGAGTAATCGCTGAACTCCGAGAATGTGATTTCTTTCAATGCTAACAACACTTCTGCCTTCTACCTCCAGTTGTGGTGGTGGGGGGGGGCTATGAGTAGTCAAAGAAAAGTGGTCCCATTTGTGCAAAGAATGTCTGTCTCTCTCCAAAATGGCTTAAACTGGATGTCAGAGTCAACAGATTGATTGGTGCCTCGAGAGGGCATCAGTCACAAGGGTCTCCTGGCTTGAAAGCTGTTGGAAGAGGATGACATAGCCACCTCTGGAGGACCGCTCAGGGTGGGGACTTGACAATCCTGGCATCTATGATGAGAGATGAGCAGGATGAAGGATGCATGATGCCACAGTTAGTGTCCTGGAGTGCTACAGACCACAGGCTGCTCTATCTTGGAACATGGAGGGGTAAGAGCTGACACATGGACCCAAAGTGTGCCAGCCCAAATGTTGGCAGTGTGCCATGGGTACCCCAGATTCCTGAACTTGTGTCTCCTACCCGAGAGTCATCAAAATCAGTATGTCTACACTTGTACGGTAGCTCAAGTTCATGAAGTCTCATCAAAGAGAGACGGGGGTGGGGCACCTGGGTGGCTCAGTCAGTTGAGCGTCTGACTTCAGCTCAGGTTATGATCTCATGGTTCGTGGGTTCAAACCCCGTGTCAGGCTCTGTGCTGACAGCTCAGAGCCTGCAGCCTGCTTCAGATTCTGTGTCTCCCTCTCTCTCTGCCCCCCCCGCTCAAGTAAATAAACATTAAAAAAAAATTAAAAAGAGAGAGAGAGAGACTAGGCTATCCTGGGAACAATCACTTGTCAGACCACCCTCCTGGAATCAGGGCTAGGCCAGGAGGCCCCAGAATGATCCCATATATATGAATCCTGAAGCACTTTGGGGGCATCTGGTTGATTCCACATGGTGAATGGGGAATAGAGATCAAAGAATACCCCAAAGGGGAGAAATGGGGACCAGAATCCACAAAGATATTGATCCTAAGGTCCTGCCCAGATAACACAGCCATCCTAGTTGTTCCCAGGTACCTGAGGCGAACTTTGAAAATGTTGAGGAAGGCATCCAAAGCACGGAGGTCCTGAGGTACAGGGCCTAGGACAGACATGTTGGGGTCCAAGGGCTATGCCGCTATCAAAGATGACCAGCGACATCTGTTAACAATTGGAAGAGTTCTAGAGAAATCTAAGATACAGGGCGGTTAAGCAAAATGTCCAGTATGCAGCTTCTAAGTGGTGGAGTCTCAGTGGAACCCAGTCTGTCTCTAGGATCTGTGTTCTCTGCTACAGAAATATCTAAAAAGATTATAGACTTGATATTCAGACATACTTGGTTTTGACTCACTACGCTGACAATACCAGTGTGTGACTTTGGGGTCAAGTGGGGATAATGGTATTTACCGCATAGGATTGTGTTGCAAGGATCAGCTAACTTGTTCTATAAAGAACAAGATTATAAATTCCTTAGGCAGTCCATACACTCTCTGCTGAAACTGCTTGTTCTCTAGCACGAAAGTAGCCAGAGACAATGCGTAAGTGAATGGCATTGCTCTGTCTCAGTAAAACTCCATACAAACAGACAGTGGGCTGGACTGAGCCCACAGGGCTTAGTCTGCCAACGACTTGCTCTGAGTATTAATTCAGATACTGCCAATAAAAGTTTTATAAAAGTTATCCACACTTAATAAACATTCAATAAATATTAACTGTTATTATTATACCAACAAAATGTCTACGTTCAAAACTTGTTAGTGTAAGATTCTAGTTATGTCTGCCACCTTTTTTTTGGCTCATTATTTTACAGTTACATTATATATACTTGAGGGAAAATAATAGGTGATTTTATATTTAATTATCTGAATTCTTCCTCTACGATTATTTTTTAAAAGTTTTCAGACTTCTTTCACTCCTGAAAACTGTCATTGTCTTTGAAATGTGTGAGTCAAAATGTGTGAGTCAAATGTGATTTCATTTATATGTGGAATCTAAAAAACAAAATAAACAAACAAACAAATTAAAAAACCAGACTTTTAAATGCAGAGAACAAATTGTTGGTTGCCAGAGGTGGGGGAGTTGGGTGAAATAGGTAAAGTGGATTAAAAGGCACAAAATTCCAGTTATAAAATAAATGTCACAGAGATGAAAAGTACAACACAGGAAATATAGTCCATAATACTGTAATAACATTGCATGGTGACAGATGGTGACTACACCTACCATGTAAACACTGACTAATGTATAGAGTTGTCAAATTACTCTGTTGTATACATGAAACTAATATAACATTGTGTCCTAACTATACTCGACAATTATAAACAATGAGCTGGAATCTCTTGAGTGTGGCTTGATTACGTATTTAAAATAAAAATTTGTCATCCATTCATATTTTGATTTCAGTATATAAAATAATGAAAATTTTAGATGCCACAAATCAAATTTTCCCTTGAAACCTACAATTCACAAACACATGTAATATATCAACAAAACAAAATGACAACCTACTAAGTGGAAGAAGATATTTGCACATGATATGTCAGATAAGGGGCTAATATCCAAAATATATAAAGAACTTCCACAACCGAACACCAAAAAACCCACAAAGAATCCAATTAAAAAATAGGCAGAGGACCTGAGTAGACATTTCTTCAAAGACCTACAGTTGGCCAACAGATGCATGAAAAGATGCTCAACATCAAGAACCAGAGAAACGCAAATCAAAACCACAATGAGACATCACACTACACCTGTTAGAATGGCTAAAATCAAAAAGAGAAGAAATAACAAGTGTTGGAAAGGATGTGGAGAAAATTGAATCCCTGTGCACTGTTGTTGGAAATGTAAATTGGTCCAGCCACTGTGGAAAACAGTATAGAGGGTCCTCAAATAATTAAAAATAGAAATACCATGTGATCCAATAATGGTACTTTCTATCGGGTACTTACCCAAAGAAAACAAAACACTAATTCAAAAAGATATAGGCATTCCTATGTTACTGCAGCATTATGTACAGTAGCCAAGATATGGAAACAAACTAAGTGTCCATTGATAGACAAATGGATGAGGAAGATGCGGTATACACACACACACACACACACACACACACACACACACACTGGAATATTATGCAGCCATTAAAAAGGGATGAGATCACGCCTTTCAGACAGCATGGAGAGACATAGAGGGTATTATGCCTAACTAAAATAAGTCAGATGGAGAAAGACAAATACTGTATAATTTCACTCACAAGTGCAATCTAAACACCACCACCAAGAACAACAAATGTATGAACAGAAAGCAGAATCTGACCTATAAACTGTTGCCAGGGTGGGGGGTGAGGTGGGCAAAATGGGTGAAGGGGAGTGAGAGATACAGGCTTCTAGTTATTGAATGAATAAGTCACAGGAATAAAAACACAGCATAGGGAATATGGTCAATAATATTGTAATAGTGTTATATGCTGACAGATGGTAGCTACATCAGGGTAAACATAGCATACTGTATAAACTCATTGAATGTTATGTTGTCCATTGAAAACTAACATAACTAATGTAACATTGTATGTCTATTATACTCAAATAATAATAAATTTCTTGTATATTTGATCTTTGTCCACAGTTCCTGGTTTCCAGCTCCTACACCCCTTAGAATTTCTTAAAGGGTGGGAGCAATAAAGATATCTGTTATTATGTTAATGAAGTTATTTGGGGAACCACACCTAAGGATGGAGGCTGGCAGTCTGAGAAACAACCATTGACTAGAGGGTTGGAAATTTCAGCCCCACCCAGATCTCGAGGGAGAGGACAGGGGCTGGAGGGGAGATTGAGTTCAATCATTAATGGTCAGTGAGAGAGAGGAAGGAAGGAAGGAAGGAAGGAAGGAAGGAAGGAAGGAAGGAAGATTGAAGGAAGGAAGATTGAAGGGGGGAGGAAGGAAGGGAAGAAGGGAGGGAGGGAGTGAGGGAAGGAGAAAAAGAAGGAAGGAAGAGGGAGGAAGGAGGGAAAGAAGAAAGGGCAGGAGGAAGGGCACATGTAATGCATACATAATCTGCTTTATTATCATTTATTTGTGATTTCCATGGCCATTTATAGGGTCATCTATTTGGAATCTACATAGCCCCCTCCTGCACAGGATTTTTAACTTTGGGGGATGATCTCTTCCTCCATTCTATTCATGTGGTTTGAAACAGCTACCATCAATGCCAGCTGGTTTTGGAGGTGAGCCCTGGATCCAAGCAGTGAGCAGCTTCTGCTGGTCTTATTTCCAGCTGCCAGGAGGACATTTGTCAGAAAGAATGGAATCACTGAGTAGCAAACAGCAGGGGGGCTGGGTTGGGAGGGTGGAGGCTTACAATGGTCGAGTGTTCACCCAATCACCCCAAAGCCTTGCCACAATCCTGTCCTCTCCCGATTTGGTTATGAGAGACAACAAATCCCCCTTTGCCTAAGCAAGTTTCAGCTGATCTTGGACTGTGATGACCTCACCCTTGGGTGATGTGAATCACCCCCATTTGGCTCATCCCAAGGGAAATTCCCATCTGCCATTCACCAGATGTGTGGCTTTGGCATCACTGAAAGTAACTTCCAAAGAATAAAGCCTTCATTCGAAGGCACTACTTTCATCTAAAGGACCAGATGGAACCAACTAGGTCAAGAAGAGAATGACTTCAAATGACCAGACATGGTTTTTGCCTTTAGTTTTTATAACTAATACAATTGGGAATATTGTGTCCAATCAGGGAAAACTTTTCTGAAGGAAAACCCCAAGCTGGTATCACTGGGCTAAGAGAAATTATGGATAATTTTATAGCAAGTGACCTGTACTCAGGGTTTTATAGCAAAACACAACTTTAAAAAAACCTAGTAAAGAAGGAGAATTCTCAGGCTTTTTTAGTTTTTGTTTTTGCTTTTGTTTTGTTTTGTTTTTTGTTTTCTTCAAAGTTCTTGCCTGGTTTCTTGGGTTTCGTCATGTGGACATTTGAGAAACAGCAGATAGGGGTACATGGCTACATGTTGGCACAGTGGTCCCCATGCCCTCTGGGTTCTCCTTTTTTGTCAGTTTGGGTTGCCTTAACAAAATACCATCGACTGGGTAACTTGAACAGCAGAAATTTATTTTTCCGTAGTTCTGGAGGCTGGAAATCTGAGATCAGCGTGCCAGCAGCATTGGGTTCTGATGAGACTCTCTTCCTGGCTTGCCTTCTCGCTGTGCCTTCAGATGGCAGGGAGAGAGAAAGGGAGCAAGCTGTCAGATGGCTCTTCCTAAAAGGGCACTAATCCTGCCATGAGCACCTCATCCTCACTACCTCCTCTAAAACTGGTTTTCTCCCAAAGGCCCCACCTCTAAGCACCAACAAGTTGGAGGTTAGGGCTTTAACATATGAATCTGAGGGGCGATTCAGCCCATTGCACCCCCCTTAGACTGCTTACCTTTAGAGATTAATCTATTAGTCATCCTGAAAGTTAAGAAGAATTAACTATCAAAATATATTTTCATCTGTTGTTCAGGCAGCAGAGTGTGAAGGAAGGAACAAGGCTCCTCTTGGAGCCAGAGATCTGGGTTCAAGCCTTGCCTAGATTATTTATTTAAGTAGGTGGAGTTTTTTGAGCTTCAGTATCCCCTTCTGTAAAATTGAGATAGTAAGATTATCTGCTCTACAGGGGTGAACAAGATATATATGTGAAAGGATAGATAGGAAATATTCTTAACAACTTGGCTTTAAAAGATCTCTTATAGTGTGGGGGAGGGCTGAGTGGCTCAGTCAGTTAAGCGTCCAACTTCAGCTCAGGTCATGATCTTACAGTTCATGAGTTCGAGCCCCACATTGGGCTCTCTGCTGTCAGCACAGAGCCCATTTCGGATCACCTCCTCCTCTCTCTCTGCCCCTACCCCACTCATATTTCTCTCTCTCTCTCTCTCTCTCTCTCTCTCTCTCTCTCTCAAAAAAAAAAAAAAACAAAACAGATCTTCTATAAGTGAATAAACACCTTAATTTTCCAGCCCCCCAGAGCATCATCAATCATTCACACCTTAGTGTGAATTAATCAATCTGATTGCTTCTTCTGGGATCAGCCCCTAGGAAATGGACATTCTGAAGAGGTGGGGCTAGGGATCATTTTGAAATGGGGGTACATACAGTAAAAGAAAAGACTTTGATAGTGTTGCAAAAGAAGATTAAACTGGACATTTGGGGAGTAGGGCAAAGGTATCTGTCAACGGTGTGGATGGGCTGGTATGGAGGAAAGGGTCCCAGAAGAATACAGGAGAAATAGAAGTAGGAGGTCTTCAAAAGTCAGCTTTACGGTTTTCTAAAATTAAGGGACTGCTGTCACATCTTCTTTTTTTTTTTAATTTTTTTTTTTTTAACATTTATTTATTTTTGAGACAGGGAGAGACAGAGCATGAACAGGGGAGGGTCAGAGAGAGGGAGACACAGAATCTGAAACAGGCTCCAGGCTCTGAGTGGTCAGCACAGAGCCCGACGTGGGGCTAGAATTCACGGACCGCGAGATCATGACCTGAGCCGAAGTTGGCCGCTTAACGGACTGAGCCACCCAGGCGCCCCTCCTGTCACATCTTCTAATAATTGGTGCATCTGGGGCAGGAGACGGGGAGCAGAGGTTGGAGGTCCTATTTAGCTGACGCCTATTGCCACCAGAGCAGCCCCTGACCCAGAAAATACGCAAGCCATGGTCAGGGCCAGCTGTAGTCTGCTGAGCTCCCTAGCGGATGCCGCCAGCCAGGGTTTTTCTGTGAGACGGCATTGTAACGCTCTGCCAGGAAGTGCCTCTGGAAGGCAAAGAAACAGAGACCAGACACCTAACTTCATAAAAACTAACAAGTGTCTAATCCTCCCAGAGGCTTGCTTATACAGCTGTACCCGTTGCTTGAGACATCTCCTTCACCCACACGCTCGCCAACCGAAACACTCAAGGAGAACGCTCTTTCACAAAGGGTCAGAGGAAACCAAATACCACCAGGGATTCTTTCCAAAAGTGATTGGAGGGTGTCCTTCCTCTCTGGATTACTTGATCCAACTAATATTCGTCTTGCTAATATTCCTCTGTCAGACACTGTGAATTTCAAACGACAAAACTCTATTTTCTGGAATCTTCCACATTGTAACTGCCTATTAATTACCTCCCCTTGTCAGCTGGCCCCACACACAGGGCTTAAATGTTTAGTCTGCATTTTGTATAATCATTCCCCTGCTTCATAATTACTTTCCAGAATTACTTAACACTGAAGGCATCACCACAAAGTCTATGCTTTTCATTGTCTTACAATAATGCATTATCAGCTCTGTGTTCATAAGCCTCCCTCAAAAATTGCCCTGAATCTTTATGTGATACCTGTCCTTCGAGCAAATTCCCAATTTTACACCTACTTCTCAGGATCTTGGGTCAGGGACCAGGTGAGTGGGTTCTGGGGCCAGTGAGTAGGAGAAGCCCTCTCTGTCTCCACTGTGCACACAGGAGTTTCCACACGATGCTGAGGCAAGAGGCCTTCACCGCTCCGTTTTCTAAACCAGGTCTGTTCAAGTTGGAATACTAATGAGTTTTCAGGAGCTCTCACATGGCCTTGTACACTCCCCTGCCATGCCTAGACTTGTGTCAGAATTGGACCATGGGAATGGACTCTTGACGTCAAGGGAAAAGCAGAAAGGGAAAGAAGGCCCTGAAGGCCTGAAGGAAAAGTGGATTCCAGACATGGTTACTATTTGTTTTTTGTTGTTTTTTTTTTTTTAATGTTCATTTATTTATTTTGAGAGAGAGAGAGAGAGAGAAAGCACGGGAGGGGCAGCAAGAGAGGGAGACAGAGAATCCCAAGCAGGCTCTGCACTGTCAGCCCATAATCCGACGTGCGACTCGAACTCACGAACCATGAGGTCATGACCCGAGCCGAAATCAAGAGTCGGACACTTAACCGGCTGGGCCACCCAAGCGCCCCCAGAGATGGTTACTATTTCAGAGCAAGGCTTTCATGGTGCACGGTGGGTCTCCTACCCCAAAGGTCAAGGCCCTCTCTAGTCTAATACACAGGCTACTTCCAGTGCTATCTCTAATTATCCATCATCTGAAACTCCATTTCAGTCAGACTGCTTATGTGTCGTGCTCTTGTGGACCCAGGTCTTTCCCCGCCTCTGTGATTTCTCCTTATACCATCTGCGGCCTGGAACATCCCTTTTCAGTACTCAGCTCAAATCTACTTCTTCCAGAGAGGTTTCCTTTCCTGCCAACACCAAATAATCTCTTGTCCCTCGGAGACAACCCTATACATTCCACATATATAGGAATCACCTCCACCTGTCTTGTGTCGTTACCTTCAAGTGTCATTCACGTCTTTCACGGTTGCCTAACTTCGCACTGTTGGTGTGCTTTCTTTACAAATATAATTTCCTTGGAGGTAAGGATCTCATCATATTGTCCTCACATCTCTCCCACCATCAACAACAATCCTCAGTAAGCATCTTTACTGGACTTAGTTCATTGGCTGCAATACCTTCAGAGTTTACAGATTCTTTGCTTTCCTAGTGAAAGCCAAGTAAAGGTCAGTGGAGCGGTGACTCAGACCCTGTAGCAACGGTGTTCACTTAGGTCCTTCACTGATTGGTACTGTGGTGTCAAGTCTTTGTTCTCTGACTCCTGCATTCTGTGTGCCGGCTACCAGAATGTGAATAAGTTGTTTGGGGTGTATGTGTGTGTTTTGCAAGGCTGAGGGCCAACTTAGTCTCTACTCTCTGTGAGAAGAGGAATTAGTCACGGTTACTGAAAAGAGGAGAACACATTTAAAGTAGATATCAGTGCACAGGATTGCTTTTCACTAGGAATCTAAACACCCACATGAGCCTGAATTTGTAAATATTTACTGTAAGTTATGGTAAAAAATATTGGCTTCCCAAGCTCTATTGCTGCCAAAATATTTCTTTCGTGCATGCCTGCCCAGCGTTCTGGCCTGTGGCTGGCGACATACCCTCTGTCTTAGGTTAACCTCATAGCAATGGTAAAGCTATAAGTGTACTTTTGTGTATTGTGGAGGAATAAGAGAGACAGAGAATAAAAGGAAAGAAACTTGAAAAAGAATTAAACTGACAACATAACTAATGACAAAATTATCATTTCCATTGATGTCTGAAGTCTACCATATGAGTTAAGCAAAGTATTTTACCTTCAAATGCAAAAATCTTATAAAGAGCATGAGCAAAGACGATTAATCACCAAAACTGATAGATTCACCTGGGCTTCACTCACTCATAAATTCAGAGAGTGCCCACTAGTCCCCTACCGCCAAAATTCAAGGCCATATACACTCACTCTCGCCACCTCACCATGGCACAGCTGAAGTTCTCATTGAGGCCACACCACCCAGAAGCCAGTTGCCCACTGTCTTTCTGTCTTCTGGTTCCTGAGCCCATGTGAACAGTATTTATTTTCATGTTGAATCAATGTGGCCCCTTTTTGGGGTTCCCCAAAGAGAGCCAGTAACCCAAAACCATAAGGAACAATGGCAGCTCTACTGAAAGATGTCATAAGAGTTGGAGAGAGCCTGAAAGCCCTTCCTTGGCCATTTGACCACTGCGAATTACCCTCTTTGTTCCTCTCCCAGCAAAGCCCACCTCCAGCACAAGGGTCACACCAGAGAAGGCACAGAAGAGGGGATTCCTCATCATACCCCTTAACCCTTCCAGGGTGATTGGTCTGCATTAACCTCAATGGTCTTGATCAGATGGGATTTTAGACCATGGGGAGACCTTTGGGACGTGATCTCTTTCTGCAAAAAATCAGACTGCCCAGATTGTTGTGCCCGTCACTCTACTAGGTAGCCTCAATAAGACTTAAAGCCAGCTGAGCTCAGCCTCAAGAATAAGGCAGAGGCCTGTGCCAGAGGGATCCACAATTTGCAGAGTCAGCCTAAGGGGAAAATGGGGGGCCCCTCGTTCAGAAATCATTAGCAATTTCAAGACAGTGACCTCAGAGCATTAAACCAAGCGCGGGCCTTCCTGGGCACGGGGTCCTATGGGACTGCACAAGTTGTACGCCCACAAAGCTGTTAAGAAAGTCACAGGAATTACAGCCATGTACACGAGACGCGTACCATTTGTGGTCAATTAGTGTGTGGCATAATAACAGTTGTGCATTTCATGATTATGTAAGCAAAAACATGTAGTCATTACATAAACACTGCTTTGTAATAATACAATGCCAGGTATTGTTTTTACCAGGTGCAGGATTTACTCTGTTGAATGGTATATTAATTAGAGAACCAAACCCTGTTCATACACAGGCAGCCTTCCGAGGAGGCTTGTGGCAATTCCTCCGCTCACAAATTTTACTTTGAAGAGGCTGTGGATGTTGGGGCTCAAAAAGGCATCGTCTTTTCCTAGGAGCAGTGGATATAGGAGATGAAAGTTAAGCCTCCTTCCTACCATTTCATGTGAGACACACTAGTTAATTGAAATTATACTAAGACTCAAGTCACATTAAGAGAGCCGGTTCCTACGCGTTTGGATTTTCTACACCAGTGAATGTTCCAAGAAATTCAGGAGATGGGCATAAAGTTGACACATTTTAATTTCGCCACATAAGGACAGCTAAAAATAACCACTAATTTATAGAAGAAAGGACATTTATAACAAATAACGTATACAAGAACATGATTTCCCAAAAAAGCCTGTTCTTGAAATTCAATGGACTTTGTGTTACAAGTACCTCACTCCATTGCCATTTTTCCTCACTTAGCCAGAGACAGGTGAAAACTTTGCCTCTATCACCAGCACAGTCAGAGGACTGACATTCATGGATTACGGGTCCAAGGGTCAGTGGCTACAGGAATGTGTATAAAGAGGATTGAAGTGTCATTTTGCTTTAACATGAATGATTCCTTACAACACTTCACGGCCAATTCTTTGCATTGGAGGAAAAATTCACTTTGGTATTGTCATCTGGTCAATACCAGGTGACAGTTCTCCCCTCCCCCTGCACCCTATCCACCGCCCCCCACCCCCAACCAGCTCTATTCCTTAGGGATTTGGTTAAACCTGGCCCAGACCCTAAATCTATGTCTGGACCTTCAGAAGTCCTTTTCATGCTTCTAGTAGTCCCTATGCCTTGCTTTTCTCTTTGCTTCCCTGTTCTAGTATTCACATGTATTCACAGTATTACAGTATTCACAGTATTCAATGTCTCTGGTTCGAATCCATACATTGCTTCCATGAAAACAGAAACACTTCTTCAGTTCAGACTCTTCAGGATTTCGGCAACCTCGATGAGATTTGTTGGCATGTGGTCTTTAGCTGTTGTCCTCGATCTACCTCCCTGTTCCCCTTCGACATCACTTCCTCATCCCTAATTTCCCTGGGACTTGAGGTAAAACCCTTTCCTGGTGCAGACAGTCCTGCCCCCAAGCAGATCCTTAGCAGGGCTTCATGTCTAACACAGTCTTGCTCCCAAGCTAATGCTCTCCCTAAAGATATTCTGGTGGGCTTAATGTTTTCTCCACTTGTTTCATGTCATCAACTAATTCTGCACACTTACTGAAACTTTCCCTGTTTACCTTGACTTTCAATAATCTCCTGTTCATTTGAATTTATGCACTGCTAAGGGGCTGTAAATACCATAGCATATAATACATTGTCCAGCGTGTTTCCTCATGTGTCTTGTCTATTTGTCTTGCCCCTCAGTTAGGCTGTAAGGTATCTGTGGGTCAGGGCAGTAACTTTTACATCTCTGATCGTTCATTCATTCAGCAAGCCTCT
The DNA here is from genome assembly GCF_023721935.1 of Panthera uncia. NCBI lineage: Eukaryota > Metazoa > Chordata > Mammalia > Carnivora > Felidae > Panthera > Panthera uncia. The sequence continues at coordinate 10,247,652 of NW_026057579.1, forward strand.
GGGTGTCTCCTATGTGCCAGGCACACTGCATACGCACAGCAGCACCTGACCTTGAGGAGCTCATGGCTTAAGAAGGGGCAGAAGCAGATATATAACAGATGAATTACAATATGCTGCAGGAAGTGCTAAGTAGAGATGTGAACACGGTGTACGGGAACTCAGGAGAGGAAAAATTAACTCTACCCAGGAGAGCTGGAAAAGGGCCTCCGCAGGATGCGTAAGAGTTCCTAGAGGAAGGCATGCTAGACAGGAAGGCTGAAATTGTAAACACACAGAGAAACAAGTTATGTAAGAAAAACTAAAAAGCTCAATGTGACGAGGGCATGGAGCTCCTAGAATGGATGGGAAGGAAGTGAATCAGGAGCGGTTGTCAGGACAGACTATTAAAAAAGCCTTCTGAATTTCTCATAGCTCCTGGCCCATTGCTGGCTATCTAATCTGTGCTGGATAAATAACAGTAGTGTACCTTTACAGAGCACTTTACCATCTTCCAAGAACTTTTACATTCATGATCCTTGTTCTCATAATAACCCTGTAGATAAAGATCTCCCCCCAATTTACAGATGACAACATTGAGGCTTGGGAGAGTTTTAGTGATGTGCTTCACCTCACTCGGCTAAGTCCTACCTGGTAAGACTCTAATCTAGCTCTTAATTCTGGATCCAAACCTCCTTCCACCACCTAGATAGAAGGTGAGAGGGCCCATGGCTACTGTTGCTACAAAGCCTTGTAGAGTGAGATTCACAGCAATTAAAGAGAACAGAATGAGCTTTATGGCCATAATATCCTAATTCAAGTCCTAGCTCTATCACTTATCACCCATGTGACCTGAGGAAAGTGACAAAATCTCTTAGCCTCTGTTTTGTCATCTGTCAACAACATTACGTGAAAACCTTTCTTCACAGAACCACCGATGAGATCAAAGCAACCAATCCCTATACATCAATGCCACAAAACTATTTTTAAGCAATTATTCAATAGACAGAGGAAACTTTAACTGCAAATCATATTTAAAAAATATATAGACCTGGGGAGCCTGGGTGGCTCAGTCAGTTAAGCCTCCGACTTCAGCTCAGGTCACGATCTCACGGTCCGTGAGTTCAAGCCTCGCGTCGGGCTCTGGGCTGATGGCTCAGAGCCTGGAGCCTGCTTCCGATTCTGTGTCTCCCTCTCTCTCTGCCCCTCCCCCGTTCATGCTCTGTCTCTCTCTGTCTCAAAAATAAATAAACGTTAAAAAAAAAATTAAAAAAAATATATAGACCTATTTTTTTAAGTTTATTTATTTATTTTGAGAAAGAGAAAGCGCACATGAGAGGGCAGAGAGAAAATCCCAAGCAGACTCTGTGCTGTCCTCGTGAAGCCCGATGCGGGGCTTGAACCCATGAACCATGAGATCATGAACTGAGCCGAAATCAGGAGTTGGATGCTTAACTGACTGAGCCACCCAGGCACCCCCTACACCTATTTTAAGTTATACCAAGTATTTTATTTTGGCCAGAGTATCTGATGCGCCCTTAAGGCTATTCATTCTTCCTTATTTTTCCTGGACTATACTTTACGGGCTCAGCTTTATTTCTAAAATGAATTATAAACTCACTTATGTATGAATCATTTGCTGTCCTCGTGTCACACCACAAGGTCTATTTTGGGGGACTGGATGGGGAGAGTTGATAGCGATTACAAGCTTCTGTAAGAATTTGTTATTTGCTCAGATAAAATGAGTCCTTTCTCCATGGGCTTCACTTTGAAAAAAACCGGTTAAGAAATGTTGTTTTCCAGGATTTTTGTACCATTAAACTACTCCACTAGGGTGCAGGGTGGGGGGAAGCGGACCAGGGAAATGCCATGCAAATGTCAGTCAGATCTGTGACACCCGCCCCAGGGATTTGGCAGACCTTTAACCAGTTTTTCCTCCAAGTGTCAACATGCAGAAAAACCAAGCAATCTACTCAAAATTAAAAATTACCTCTCAGACCAAAACAATAGTGAAGTAATGAGCCATAGGGATGAAAATAAAAGACACCCCTTCCCCATGATATATCAAAAATCACACGGTCTAATTTTATCCCTTGCCCTCAGGGCACCCCACCTCCCTCCAAACAACCAAGCCCTTCAGTCAATTAGTGCCATCTAGCATGAAAAAGGCAAAAAATAAAAAAATTAAAAAAAAAAAAATCAGAGGCGATATTTTCCACTGAGCCAGCCACCCGCTTTTTTTTCTTCCCTGAGGTTAATAGTGAAAGTTCTGTTTGTTTCACAATGTATTAATTCTTACTGCTTGCAAGAAATTATTTTTGGAGGTATCATATTTTAACGTAAGTTTCCATTAATCTTTCCACATGATTCCCTTGCTTTTAAGTAGTGCCCTTGCAACCAGGCTCACCCAACAATGCCCACGCTTCATACACACTCAGCCCTGAGACAGGCCAAACACTGTGTTCATCGCCTGGAACGCAGCCCCGGGTGCTGGTGGGGAAGGGGAGAACATTTGCAACCACACAGGAGTGTCACGGTGGTTTTCGGCTGGCAGAAGGAACCGAACATGAGTCGTTGCCCTTTTCATGCTCATGAAGGGATTTTCCAAAAATCTAAACTATGTTTTGAAATCTGCGTTATTACAGGGTATAGCTCCCTCCACCTCCCCATTCTTTCTCCAGCTCTCTGCTTCCCAAATTGTTGGGTGGGCAGGCGGGGGACGTTTGGAAAACACAGGCCAGCGGAAAGACTGGCTCTTTTTGCCAAGGTTGAAAACAAGAGGCTGATTAAAAGAAAAGTTACATTATATTCTTTCACATTTTGATTAGCCTAATTATACCCACTCCTGCTTACTGACTGTGTTCTCCATTCCAAATGCCAGAACTGGAAAGAATGACTGCAAATGTAAGAAAGGCAGTCTGGGGACAGGAAGGCCCCATACACAGGATAGAACCCAGCATGGAAGGCCACTGACAAGCACTCTTCTTTTTTCTTTCCAAATTCCAAGGCCTATTGTTACATTAAATTCACCCCCCCTCCTTTTTTTTTTTTTTTTTTTTTTTCTCCATTTTCTACAGACCACCCATCTCTCTCTTGTGTTAGGACTTTAGAGATAGAATGACCAGTGTTTAAATTCATTCTTGTCATCTTGTCAGGTCACTTAGAGTTTCTGAGGCTCAGTTTCCTTTCCTGTTCCCTGGTGATAAACATACCAAGCTGAGAGGTTGTGTTACTATGGTGATGGGAAGAGCAATCACATTGGCTGGTGCATGGTAAGTGCTCAATAAGTAACAGAGTTCTACTATTACTATTATTACTGGTGTGGTAGAATGCGACATTGTGGCCTCCCCGGTAAAGGACACCTGGTGGTATTCATCCTCTTGTAAAGTCCCCTGCTACATAAAAAAAAAAAAAAAGAAAAAAGAAAAAGCTTAGCTTGATCATGTGACTTGATTTGGCCAATGGGGCCTTAGCAAGTGTGATAAGCGCAGAAGCGTGATCAGCACTTACAGGAGGAGTTCTGTGGGATCCCCGCGGCCAGGTCAGGAGGAGTCTGGGCTGTCCTGCTGGCGACAGCCACCTGGAGATGGCCCGGAGGGAGAGACACTGCATGCAGAGAAGGGCTGTACGCATGCAGAGAGGGACCCTATGGAAGAGAACTGATGTGCCCCAGCTGAGCGCCCACTGAATGTGGCCAGTGCCACTGAGAGCAGAAGAACCCCCGGCACCACCACCCCCCCCCCGCCCGCCATAGAATTGTGAGAAGGGGCGCCTGCCTGGCTCAGTCGGCAAAGCGTTCGACTCTTGATCTCGGAGTTGTGAGTTCAAGCCTCACTTTGGGTGTAGAGATTATTTTTAAAAAAATTAAAAATCTTCAGAAAAAAAATGTGAGAAATAATAAACTATTGTTGATAAATAACACCCAGGGAAGGAAAAAGAAACAAATTTAGGAGATGAGTTTTACTCAACTGACGAAGACGACACAGCGGCAAGGACTTTGGGGTCCGAACAGCCATAGATTGAATCAATTACAAACTACATGACTGTGGGCAAATTCACTCTGGCGAAGCCTTGGTTTTCTTATCTCTGTGTGAAAATAATAGTGGTTATTGCATAGGGCTATTGCAAGGACGGAACAAAATAATCCACATAAAATACTTAGTTGGGTGCAAGGGGGCACAGCTAGCATTTAGAAACATGTTAGCGATATCATGGCTGTTTTCCTTGAGGTAGAAATAAAAACAACAATGTTGTTTGAAGTACTGAGATGTCTTGTTAATAACCAGTTGGGCAAAGGGCACTACCCGACTCTGTGACCCTAGGCACACAGAGTGGCCGAAGAAGCCAGCCTCAGCTCTCCTGGGCATCTCGGCTAGGGCAACTGAGGCAAATGACCTGCGCCTGTGGACAAGCTTTTCCTTTAAAGAAAATATTGATGTGGAGTTTGCCACAGGTGCTTTCGATTTACTCACCGGGGCCTTTGCAACCACCTGTCCTTGCTTTTCTTGTACACAGGAAAGGGGAGGTAATACTAAGCCCAGCAAACCTGATTTGGCTCCAGGAATCCAACCCAGGAGAGAAAGAACAGGCCTTGCCTTTTTATGAGAAATGAGGAGTTCACCAGAGTAAACACATCAACACCAGGCTCAGGGGGATTTCACTCCCCACGCACCACAAGGGCAGTCGGCCCAAACTCAGCGCCAACCAAAAGCCAGGACTTTACAAAAATCCAAGTGATCCTAGAGCCATCTTGCCAATGGGAAGGGGGGCAGGGGGGTTGCTGAGTCTGTGTTAAAGAGAGAGAGAGAGGCCTCTAGCAAATGCGGCCAGTGCACATTAGAAGGCGCCTAAAAGATGTTATTATAAAAGAAATCAGGCTTGAACAGGGGCAGTCGTAAACCTCAAACATCTGTTCCACGGCCCATAACCCTGCACATTTTTAGAGGAAAACATGGTGTTACCTTTGCTGGCAGCACGAGCCTGCTGATAAGGAAAGATGGAATGTGTTTCAGGCGAGTACTATTTTTGAGCGATTTAGAAACTTCATAAGTGGCTGGTGGAAATGGGTCCCAGCACTGGGAGGGACTGTTGGGCTGATACCCACAGCACCGCTGTCTTGCTCAGAATCTTTTCATGCTTTAGAACTTAATAGTGGCCATGTCCTCCCTCTGTGTAATTCTGGCTCACCTTAAGGCAGCTGGGCAGTTGCTGGAGCCGGTGGACTCTTGGCCGGCCGACTGCATTTCTCTGGGGCACCTCGCCCCACGCCCATCATCCACCATCGACTCCTATTGGCAGACCCCTTCTTATGTCCGCAGATCAGCTCAGATGCACTTCCTGAAGCCCCAGTCAACTTCCCCACATGCATAGATTGCCCGAGGAACCTCTGCTTAATTCATTTCACAGCTCTCAACATAGCAGGTGAAAGGCGAGGGGTGGAGTTGGACCAAAAAAAAAAAAAAGAAAATTACAAAAACAAGCCAGAAAGGCTGGTGTCACCAAGAAGCCAAGATTCTATGAGAAGGGAACAGATGATGTGACCCTACAAGGACAGGGCAAAGGACTAAAAAAAGGCAGAGGAAACAAGCGGCCAGCCAATGGGAGACGACCGGAGCAGGAAGCAGAGGCTGCTACAGGCTGAAAGAGGACAAGGTTTCTGCCCAGTGCCTCCTCCAAGGCCCTGACAACCAAGTCTCTGCCAGCCTCACCCCCTGCACCCACACCAGGGGCCACCAAGCCTCTGCCACGACCTGTAAGAGGATTAAATACTGGGCTGCCAGTATGGGATTCCCAGATGATGGGAATGTCCATTTGGATCATTTAAAAGACCATCTGACCCAGGAGCGCTTTCTGGAAGGGCCAGGGTGACCACAGTGGAAAAGGTTAGAAGCTGTCGTTAACAGGGACCCCACAGGAGAACATTCTGAGGAGTGTTGGCCAGAGGAGAGCAGAGGAGACCAGTGCCAGATCACAAGAGGACCACCAAGCAAGAACTTTCCCAATCTCTCCTCTTCCTCTTCCCCAGCATCCAAGGGAGTCCAGAGACTTAGAGAAGAATTATAGATGGGCTCTGCAAGAAACACAGAAGAAGGCAGACATGCCTCCCCTCCCCACCTCATGAACGTTTCCAGGCTAAAGCCAAGCCGTGCAGAGAACGAAACAGCCTCCCCCTACCTGTGACTTATAAGTCCTGGACACATTTGTATTGCAAATAAGATATATTTTGGGGGGCCTGGGTGGCTCAGTCGGTTAATCGTCCGACTTCAGCTCAGGTCATGATCTCACAGTCCGTGAGTTCGAGCCCCGTGTCAGGCTCTGTGCTGACAGCTCAGAGCCTGGAGCCTGCTTCGGATTCTGTGTCTCCCTCTCTCTCTGCCCCTCCCCTGTTCATGCTCTATCTCTCTCTGTTTCAAAAATAAATAAAAACATTTAAAAAATTTTTTTAAAAAGATATATTTTACGGTTTTTAATTTCTGTCTGAGAATAACCAAAAAGATGATGGCATCTACGTGAGATTTCACCCAAAGGTGGGAGGTAGGAGGAAGGACCTCATAGGTTTGCCAGAGCAGTCATGAAAAAATATTCCTTCATGATCATACCAGATCAAACTCCACGTGTTCGATATATTGGTTCGATGTCCATTGGTAGAGGCAGCCTTTGGTTAGTGTCTCTCAGAATCAGTCTGGTAGGCAGAGATGAATGGAAAGGCAGTTCAACCAGAAGACCAGGTTGGCAAGGTCCCATGACTTCTGTGGTTGTGGGGGGTGGGGTGACCAGTGCCCTACCTGTTTCATCTCTGTTCCTTCATTTCTCCACCATCAGCCAGTCCCGTGGATCCCCACCCCAAACCCCCGCACGGCTAACCACCCACAGTGCCAGAGATCAGAAGGTTTCAAGCCTTTCTAAAGCCTTCCTTCAAAAGCTGTTATTGGAATTTTAGAGAATTAATACAAAGCATCCCTGTCTTTTCTGCTCATATAGAACCAATAGAAAGAGAAAAACACAAGAGGCAGGCAGATGGAGACTGAAACATCATTCTTTTACCGATCAAGCTGTTGGAGACCGTGGTTTAGAAGTGAATGCCGGCTCCACAGCCCCAACTTGAGCTGTCCACAGCAGCTCTGGGAGGCCTCCAAGGCTCCCATGAAGGACTTTGCCCTGGTAACACCTAGGGTACATGGTCTCTGAGGCAGACTGGTGAGGGGAATGGGGGCGGCCGAGCCCCTCATTCTCAGGAGTTGCTCCCAAGTTCCCTAATCAGATAGGTCACATCCTCACCCCCGGGGAGAAGAAATGGAGGGAGCAAAAGTGGTAGAACAGGGGCAGAGATAGAGGAGAGAGAGAACCCCAAGCAGGCTCCACACTGTCAGTGCAGAGCCGGATGTGGGGCTCCATTCCGTGAACTGTGAGATCATGACCTGAGCTGAGATCAAGAGTCAGACGCTTAACGGACTGGGCCACCCAGGTCCCCTCCAAGTCCTACTATTGAACAGAGCAGAGCCGGGTGTCCCTGGTGGAAGTGCCACCCACTCCCCTCCATCCTCAAGAGGCAGCCTGAGCAGCAAGTACACTGGCTGAGCACCCTTGGAAAATGCCACCGGGGCCTCCTGAACAGCCTCCTAACCCAGACGAAGGACATGCTGCTATTGTGGCTCCTTGATTTTTTGGTAGATTTCATTTCTGAAACTTGACGGCCAGCTTCTTGAGACTTAAGAGCCCTCTGCCACCTCTGGTCCAGCACCCCTGCCTCCCACCTGCCCCTGTATGCAATCTGGCACAGTCAGAAGGCATCTCTGTGCCCAGGGAAGCCGAGAAGGGCCCTCTGCATGGGCCTCACTTAGAAGCAGGGTTTCCCCGTGGCCCTGGCCCCTCTCTGGTCAAAATCCAACCATGGGCTTCCTTGATTGTGTCTTGCTTTGAACCCGACCCACAATAGCTATTCATCTATTTGCTTGGTCAGAAGGAACAGTTCTGGGAGAGACCAAAAATAAATGATGGTGTTTATGGACGTGGGGGAAAGAATTGAGGGTAGAGCTGTGTGGATTTGTTTTATTGGATGTTTATTTCCAGGTCCCTTCAAGTCAGTAACTATTAACTTTGGAAGTGGAAGAGTGGACAAGAAGAGTCGTAAATCCTTTGGATAAATTAACAAAAGCTAGAGGCGCTTTCCCTCCAAAAATGTGCACATACACACAATGGATATGTATATGTGTGTATATACACATTATTTTACATGTATTTACAAAGTATTACATGTTGATATGTTATATGTATTCTATATGAAGAATTATGTGTGTGTATATAAAATATATAGACTCCTTCAAAGCATATTTATATTTATAATTATATTTATATACCTCAGAATAAGAACTCCTGTTTTAAATCATACAGAATTTTAGGGGCACCTGGGTGGCTCAGTCAGTTGAGCATCCAACTTCGGCTCAGGTCATGATCTCACGGTTCATGCGTTCAAGCTCTACATCTGGCACTCTGCTGTCCGCGCAGAGCCTGTTTCAGATCCCCTCCCCCGTCTCTCGCTGCCCTCCCCCACTCACACTCTCCCTCTATCAAAAATAAACATTAATAAATAAATAAATCATAAAGAGTCTTAGCAATATAGAACATTAAATATAGTTTGTTACAAAAGAGAGATTCAATGGAACGAAGGAATCTCATTCCTTTTCTTTTATGAAAGTGATATCCTATACTCTTTTAAAAGTTGAAATACAAATAGTAAATAAAGATAATGGAAACCATATATAACATATGCAGAATTAATTATACCAGCAAAAAGATTGTTACTATAATTAAACTCATATTTAACTCTGAGCTTCCTGGCAGCCAAGATAAATAAGGAAATATCAAGAAAAGCAACCAATTATGGAGAACGGCGTGTTTGGTTTTCTGAGACCCACAAAGGATACAGAAGATACAAAAAACATGTTCTTTCTTTAAGGAGGAAAGAGTAATTTTCTTTAAAATTTTTTTTTTAATGTTTATTCTTGAGACAGAGACAGAGCGTGAACAGGGGAGGGGCAGAGAGAGAGGGAGACACAGAGTCCGAAACAGGCTCCAGGCTCTGAGCGGTCAGCACAGAGCCCGGCACGGGGCTTGAATCCATGAACTGTGAGATCATGACCTGAGCCGAAGCCAGACGCCTAACCGACTGAGCCACCCAGGCGCCCCGGAAAGAGTAATTTTCTTAAACACACAAACACACACACACACACACACACACACACACACTTCACAGGCTAAACGCAGGGGCAGGGTTTGTGACGGGTGCCTTGTGTTGTAAATGGAAGTTTCTATAGTTCTGTGTGATACAGGAAAACATAGCCTTGCTTACAGGACAACTCATTTGAAATTCATGAAAAATATTTCAAATAGACTTTGAGGGAAATCTAGTTTGTAAAGCGAGGGAGGGGAGTTATGATCAGTCCTTCTTTCAACAGGGTAGTGGAGTGCCTCCAGGAAGAATCTCTAGCCTCAGGAGCCCTTTGGAAGACAATGAAATGCTCAGGGTCAATTTTTTTTTTTCAGTGGGTGTTCCTTAGGAGTACAAAGATAGCATTACAGCCAAATGTGCTCTTTCTTTAGAAGCATCAACTCCAGAATAACTGCTGGATTTTACATTTCCCTCAGGACCCTATCCAATCCAATGTCAGTCCAACTGGTCCCTTACATTCTTCCAGGGAAACCCTGGAAACGCACTTGCATGAGAAGTGGCTCCGTCTCCCATGGCTGCCGGGAAGATCATGTCCTTCTACCTTCTCAGAAAGCCAGCAGAAGCTGACCTGCTTCTACCTGTGACATGAATTAGCCCCTTCCCATCCCCATCCTGAGTTCTCACTGAAAAATCATTTATAAATAGGAAACATGCCCTACAGACTGTGAAATTACCTCGCTAAATATTTAATTTTTTTTTTTCCCATGAAAGAGCATCTTCCCAGAAATCAGTCTGCAGGGAGGCTGGTCTTTCTGGTAAGAATTCCTGCCATTAAGTAGCCAGTCCAGTGTCTTAAGGGGACTTTGGGCACCAGTGAGGAAATCACAGGAGGAAACCAAAGGAAATCAAAGTTCTGCTGCAGTTAGAATACCTACAGAATATCATCAGATCCCAACCTCTCTTTAGAACAGCACAGAAACACGCTTATTTAACAAGTGCTAGGTACTGCTTACCATGTGCCAGGCGCTCCCCCCTTATGACCACACTTTGAGGGGAGTGTGACTATTTTCCCCAGTTGGTAGAAGAGGAGATTGAAGTACAAAAAAGTTAGATAATTTGTCAACATTACTCTGTAAGTAACAGAGACAAGATTGGGACCCAGGCAGTCTGGTCCAGGGGCCAATCTGTATCCACTGCAGTGGTCATTCTCAAACAAAAGGATTCTCTGTTACACAACAGAATTCCTGGCAAGTTTTCTTAGAAGTGCACTTAAAAATAATATTTGATTTGCACAAACACATAAATGAAGATCTAAACCTCTGCAATGGTGATAGTTGTACACAGTTGCTGATATAGGCAGAATCCTTTCAGAACATCGGTTTGTTCTCCCTGGAAGGTCTGCTCAAAAAACGTCCCCTCTGAGTCACCTTGTTCTCATGTGCATAATGCTGCAGGGAGGGGTAAGGCCTTCAGAAATCCCTGAACTGTTTTCCCAGCCCTCTGTTACCCAAATAGACATGGACACAACTAAAGAATGACTCAGGTGATGGTTTATTTTTCTGGGGAAAACCTAGTCCAAGTTACTCATTCGTTAGTCTTCATGAAAGGGTCTTGAGCCGATAAAATGATTTTCACTCATCAGATTATGCCAGCCGCAATCAGTCCACTCACATGTTTTCCAGACTCACATCGATATTCTTTTCTAGCATAAATCTGCAGCACATTACTTGGGGAAAATTTTTTTTTTAAATGTATTCATTCATTTTTACAGAGAGAGAGAGAAAGAGAGAGAGTGACCAGGGGAGGGACAGAGAAAGAGGGAGAGAGAGAATTGCAAGCCGGATCCATGCTGTCAGGGAAGAGCCCAATGTGGGGTTCAATCTCATGAACAATGAGATCATGACCTAAGCCAAAATCAAGAGTTGGATGCTTAACTGACTGAGCCACCCAGGCGCCCCTTTGGGGAAATTTGTAACAGATGACAGCATTACTTCATAAAAGAGGGGTGGCAAGATGCCCACATAAATTCTAAATTTTAAGATAGCCTCCTAAGGCCTAGTATGGTGCATAGATATGACCCACGAAGGATATCTATGCACCAAACTGGGCTATAACTGCAGCTCCTGAATAACAAACTCTTCCCTATCTATACCTATCTATAACTGTATTATCTAAATCTATAAAGATACCCTGTCTTTACACATTCTACACTCTAGTTCCTTAATCCTTTCAACCTAGCATCAAATTCACAGATTTGGCACACACACACAAAAAGATGTCCAGTTATTTTTGAATTTCACATAAGCAATGAACAAAATTTTAGCATAAGTATATCCCCCACATTGCATGTATTTTATCTGGTAACCCTATCTCTGCACCCTCTCTGAAGATCTAAGGCTGGAGTACTTATTGGGTTTTTTTCTTTTTCTTTTTCTCCCCCGCCCCACTTCAGCCAACTTTTCTCTCAACAAAGATGAAGTATTAAAGAGATATCTGTGTTTCTACATTCATTGCAACGCTACTCACAATAGCTAAAGTATGGAAACAAGTGTCCATTAATGGAAAAATTGAGGAAGAAAAGCAGTGTGTGTGTGTATATATATATACACACACACACACACACACACACACACACATATACATATATATGTATGTATATATGTATATATACATACTCTAATAACGGAATATCATATATGTATATATACATACTCTAATAATGGAATATCATTCAGCCTTAAAAGGGAAGGCAATCCTGCCATTTCTAGCAACATGGATGAACCAGGAGGGGATTCTGCTGAGGGAAATAAGGTAGACACAGAAGACAAATACTGAAATACTGCATGGTGTCGCGTATATGTGATATATTTTAAAAAAATGAAGTTGGACTCATAGAAACAGAATGAAATGGTGGTTGTCTGGGGCTGGGGGGTTGGAGGAAATAGGGAGAGGTTGGTACAGATTTTCAGTGATAAGATGAAAAAGGTCTAATGATCTGATGTATAACATGGTGGTATAACTGATATTCCTATTTTGTAGAACTGAAATTTTCTAAGAGAGTAGAACTTAAGTGTTCTTGCCAGAAAAGAAAAAAAGGTAAATACGTGGGGTATTGAATGTGTTAATTCATTGGCAGGAATCTTTCCACAAGGTATACATATATCAAATCATTGTGTTGCACAATTTAAATATCTTAAAATGTTATTTGTCAATGATACCTCAGTGAAGCTGAATAGAATGAGTTAAGAAGGTTGTGGAGGGAGGGATTGCCAGGGTGTGGAAATGTTGCTTATCTTGATGGCAAAGTACAGAATCTTGATCATGTTGGTGGTTCATGGGTGTATATCTGTCAAGACTCATCAAATTGCATATTTTAAAATGAACTGCTTTTTGTTGGTCAATTTTACCTCAATCAAGTTTTGAATTCAATTTCAAAAATTGAATTTGAAAAAGAAAAATTAAAAAATCAAGTCGTGGCAAATGCTGATTCAAAATAAATGCAGTCTTGGGGCACCTGGGTGGCTCAGTCGGTTGAGCATCTGACTCTTGATCTCAGTTCAGGTCATGGTCTCATGCCTCGTGAGATCCAGCCCCTTATTAGGCTCTGTGCTGAGAGTGCAGAGCCTGCTTGGGATTCTCTCTTTCTCTCTCTTTCTGCCTCTGCTCTGCTAGCCTGCTCTCTTTCTCTTCCTCTCTCTCAAAATAAATAAACTTTAAAAAATAAATGCAATATGGAGGCAGACCCACAATGTCAGAAGAGAAATATATCAACCAGACAATTTGGGGGAGCCAAAGGGATAAGATATGCTCTCTCTCTCTCTCTCTCTCTCTCTCTCTCCTCATCCAGAATCATCATTTTTTATCATTGCAGATTTCCAGTCTCCAGGCTCCTCCCACAGTCAAAATAGAATAAAGGTGCTGGGGAAAAAATCACCTCAGCTTTCACTCCTTGTTAATGGGCCCAGATTTCCTGTCCACTTTGCTCCTACTTTCTATGACCCTCCTGTTTGCTGACTTTTACCTGGACACTTGACTTCCTGCTTTCTGCAGTTTCTAAAACATCCTTTAGTAGATGTTCACGAGGACTTTGCTCCCCACGCTTACCTTTGCCCTGTGTCTGGGCTCACTTCTGCCCCTGATTCTGATTCCGTTATCACTGTAACCATTTTCTCCATCTCAATCTTCAGATTTCTCTGCTTCCTTCATACCCTCTAATGCTACAGTGTATGACGCAAGATGACAGGGACTCCCAGGATCATTTGCACATTGGTCAACAGTTGTCAGGTTACAGAATAAATTTTAAAACCCCAGTCATTGCTTCAAACATCTGTTAGGATTTCAAAACTACTTAGGAAAATAAGACTTTATCTCAAACATAAACTTCAGAGTTGGAGAATGAAAACAGTTAAGCTATTTCCCAGAAATGAGAGGACCGTTTTTGAAAAGTTGAAAAGCCTACCAAAATTTCAAAGCACAGTGATAATGCATTCCCAATATCCTCAGTCCAAAAAGACAATATTGCTCACCAGTGCAGTTTATCACTGCTTTACCGTTGTCAACCAACTAAATTTCCCTCTTCTTTTATTCCCCCCTCTTTTCTATTGTTCTTTCATTCTCTTGGGTTTCCTCTGCTATAGTTCCAAATTCTCATCATATATCTCCTTTCAACTTCCTCCACATTAACCACTTATGATATGGAATTTACATTAAATCATCTGTTCTATTTCTAGAACATAAGTTTTGCTATATCTTATTTTAGCTTTAAGATTATAGATTACAGTTGAATCATGGTATTTCCCTTCCCAGTGTCTAACAAAATGAGAGAAAGAAAAAACAAAAACAAAAAATTAAAAGCTATGGAGAAAATCACCAACAGTCACAAAGCAAGAAAAGGGGACTGACCTGATGTTATAGACTTCAAAAACCGGCAAATAGGGAAAGATATAGATGATTGTGAAATAAAACAGAGAAGTAACACAGTTTTGCTCTTACCCCTGTTCAAACTCCCAGAAATTGTACTGTTGGGTTTATCAGATCAAACCTGGAAAGAAAACAACTCAGTCATTATCTTTTCTTTTTTCAATCTGAGTACTGGGGGTGGCAAGGCTATTAGGGGAAAAAGAAGTGAAATAGGGACTGGCTGTAGAGAAAAAAATTTCCATGGCTGTACAGTCTATAGGTCAAGGCTACATTCCCACTGGAAAGGAGCACACCCATCAAGTAGACCTTGACACAGAACCATTAGCAAAACTCCCAACACAATGAGCAGGGCCTATGTTATCTAAGAAAGACTATAAATATCTCAGCTGGACTCTCTCCTGCTGTCATTCTCTTGAGTTATAAAAGAGTGTGTAGAACACATGGAAATTCAGCCATCAAGCTATAGCTTAGTTACAAAGAATGTGGAAAAAAAATTAAGAAGTAACCCTCAGTGTGTTAGAACAAATAGAATGTCTGGACAGAGCCACCCAAACATAAACACAGTAAAAAGAAATGGCATGGCAATTATATCTGTATTATATGGTAAGGAAGGAAGAAAGCAAAGGAAAGACAAGTAATAAGAAAACATCAAGGATCAGAAGAAAATTGCTTCACACCATAGAATAACTTAATAAGTGCATGGTCTGGATAAAAGAGGAATTCAACGGCTTTATAGTAATAACAATCTACCAAGATGAAAACAATGACCATGGACCTCAGGAAATAAAGACTTCCAAGAACAACATTAAGGAATTAATAAATAATTTAGAAACAAGAAGAAACACAATAGTTATTGCTATTGATCACATACTGGCATAGAAGAAAGATGAGCTAATCATGATGAATAAAGTTTAAAAAGAGAAATCAAAACATTCAGAAATGAACTAATAGGTGTGGAAGACAGACAAATATAATGCAACATAAGGATAATTGGTGTCCTTGAAATAGCAAAACCAACAAATAAACAGAAAATTAATTCAAACCTATGATGCAAGAGAACTTCACTGAGTCCAAGTGGGAAAAAACCTAAATCTTTAACTTGAAAGGGTCCTCTATTTTCCAGAAAAGTTGGATACAAAACACACTACACTGAGCATAGCCCAGATACATCATTAAAATTAAAAGATAAAGAAATAATCCTTTAAGTGACCAGTCAAGAAAGTAAATCCTGTACATTTGAGGGGGGGAGGTGGGAATCAGACTTCTTCATAACAACAGTAAATGCCAAAGACAGTGGAGTAATGTTCAGAATGTTTTGAAGAAAAGAAGTGTGATCCAAGAACTTAGTACCCAGCCAAGACACTGTTTGGCTGAAGAGCAGTGGGCATACTTCCTCAAACATGACAGAATTCAGTGAATACAACATTCATAACCACTTCCTGGGGTGGGGTAGGGCGGGAGGATGTTAAAACACAAATCAAAATAAAGAGCATAGGAATAAAAATTCCATATTTTTAAGAATCTGATAAACATTAAGCTAAATATGGAACTAATTGAACTAAGAGAACTATGGTTACAGGAAAAAAATGTGAATGTATTTCTAGACAATATAAAAATACTAACAATCTTTGGGAAACAATGGGAGAAAGTTTGAGAATGCTAAAATTGAAACATGATGCTTTAACATTGTTCTGATTATTGTTTTATTAAATTTCATGTTCTAATCTGAGAGGGAACTTTTAGAAAATAATATATCTTGTTTAAGGAAACATTTACTTGAAATTCAACCATCCCTTCGGTTTTTCTTCTACTAAATTCAAGTGAAATACTTTTTTCATTAAAATGTCTTCTATAGTAAGATTTCATCATGATAAAAATTTCTAGTTGGTCTATCTGGATATATGGAATAAAAGGTAGACTCTAAAACGATGTTTGTCCAGTGTTAACAATGGTTTGGCAGGAGCGGCAGGATTTGGCGGTGAATGTTTTCAATGTCATCTCTATACTTTTCTCAAATGTTGAATTCTGTATGAGTTTCTTTCTTTTTAATGTTTATTTATTTTTGTGAGAGAGAGAGCACAAGAGGGAGAGGAGTAGAGAGAGAGGGAGAGAGACACAAAATCAGAAGCAGGCTCTAGGCTCCAAGCTGTCAGCACAGAGCCCTATGTGCAACTCGAACCCACGAACCGTGAGATCATGACTGAAGCCGAAGCCCGATGCTTAACCGACTGAGACACCCAGGCATGCCAGGAGTTTATTTTTTTAAATAAAAATAATGGCATTTTTCTTTTTTTTTTTAAATGTTTATTTATTTTTGAGAGAGAGAGACAGAGACAGAGAAACAGCGTGAGTGGGGGAGGGGCAGAGAGAGAGGGAGACACAGAATCTGAAGCAGGCTCCAGGCTCTGAGCTGTCAGCACAGAGCCCGATGTGGGGCTTGAACCCACGAACTATGAGATGATGACCTGAGCCGAAGTCTGGCGCTTAACTGACTGAGCCACCCAGGCGCCACAAAATAATAGCATTTTTCAAAAAAGCATTCTAGTTTACCAAGATGATAAACATTTATCACAGGGAAGTGAAAATACAGAGAATTGTTATTTTTTTGTATATTTTTATATTTTATAAATTAGAAAAAGTACATTGGTAAACTACTTTCTAGTTTTCTTTTTTCATTATTACTTTTTGAGGCCTCATTTGATATTTCCTCTATTGGTTTGTGGTTCTTGATTTAAAAAAAAATGTTGCCCTTCCCTAATTTAGGAGGAAAAAGAAGGAATATTTACCAGTTGTCAATTAATAATCAGCTGAGTACATGCTGCTTGCTTACCCTTAGAGGAAGAAAAAAGTGGGTTCTGGAAAACTGATGTCAGGAAGACCATTTCATTATAAACTACATTGTAATTGAGCACATAAACATAAAGAATTTCTTCCAGAGAACAGGTACACTATGTAATAATCATCCTCCAGATACTTCGTACTGAAATAGGTTAATGGAATTCTATACCATAAATCCAGTCTCTTCCCCTAAAAGGAAAATGTTTAGGCACCAAAATTTGCCACATCTTTGTAGAGAGAAATACCAACTCCAGATCAAACTGAAGCACATGTTTTTCACTGATATAGGTTGAAATTTTCTTTAAAAGCATTACAGGGGCACCTGGGCGGCTCAGTCAGTTAAGTGTCTGACCTCAACTCAGGTCATGATCTCATGGTTCATGGGTTCTAGTCCCACCACTGGGTTCTGCACTGCGTGGTCCCAGTTTGGGATTCTCTCTCTGCCTTTCCCCCACTTGTGTGCTCGCTCGCTCGCTCTCTCTCTCTCTCTCCCCCAAAATAAATAAATAAAAATTTTTAAAAAAGGTTAAAAAAAAGCATTACAAAGAAATTGAGGGAATAATAATAGAATTATCCAAGGCAAGTTAAGCTAATCCTCAAAATTAAGTAAAAAGCCTCACATTGAAGAGTTAAAAAAAAAATACTCGGTAGCAGGCATTGGCTCATGGAAGTCTATGCAATGTCTCCAAACCAACTCAGAATGTCCTGTCTCCAGTTTCTAGGTTCAAACTGTGAATTTACACATACAGCGTGTGCTATGGACTTGTTTCCACCTAAAGTTCACGTACGTATTTTATATCATGCCCTCTAACCCTCAGTAGTTGGTTTTCCATCATCCTGGAATATCGTGTTAGTTTTTATTTTGTTGGCGCAATTTTAGAGGACAGAGAGGGGCGGAGGGGGTGGGCTTAGTGGTTAGACCAGTCTGTTGCCAAAATAGTTTTCTCACACAGCCTGGTATGATGCCAAATGGAGCAACCAAGATGTCAGAAGTATTTCACAATGTTGAAGCTCCTCTTCATGAATCTTTGGATCCCAGCAGCTTGTTTACTACATCCTCTGAGGAGCTCAGGAATGCAGCCTGGAGTTCAGACAGTCACTGGATTCTTTTCTGGAAGGTGGTACACCATGTTTCTCTGCGTAACAGCGTGTTTTAAGTTTTCTCTTTCACGTACAACCACAGCTCTACCACAGACGGGAGACAGAACAGGAGAGACTCAGATGCCAAACAGCTACGGAGATTCTGCAGGAAGCCAATTAACTACCACAAAAATGTCCTCACAGAGCCGGGCTGGCTCCTGAGGTATTCTCCTTTCGTCTCCCTGGGCTCCCAACTTCCTAAACAGGATTTGTAGCTCACCCGTCTTCTTGTTAGATGACCCGCGCACTCCTCAGCTGCTTTCTCCGTCTCTCTGTCTCTGTCTCTCTCCTTTCACTTCCAACCATGTAACTGCATCTAATTTTAAGCCCCCCACCTCCAGCCCCTCATTTTTAAAGTGGGGGCTGCTTTGGCTTATACTTTCTGTCCATTAATTTCTTTTAAAAAAATGAAATAAAAAAGAAGCCCCACGCAGAGAAAACAAAATCATACACATCTGAACAAATTTCAAGCTCAAATAGTTATCTGAATAACCCAGAAGGAGCTCTTCCTTTAACAAATAAACCTGAGTAATGAGACAGTTTGCAGGGGTACCCAGCGATTTTGTTCCTGAATTCACCACATTATACATATGCAAATATGAAATACCTTTGGGGAAACGCCCTGCCACGTTTTGTGTAGATTTTCATATGGTTGTTCGGGGATAAATAAGAAATAACTCTTTCTCTCTACATCCGTGAGGAAATACCAAATATCTCTAATGGTAGGACATCAAGACAGAATGCAGGGTTTGGGCGATGAGGGGACAGAAGAAGGAGGTTTAGAGTCCAGGTTGGCAAACATTTTCTGTTAAAGTCTGGAGGGTAAACCTTTTAGGCTCTGTGGGCCATAAGGCCTCTGTCATACCACAAATACAGCCCCAGAGCACAGCAAATGAGTATGGCTGTGTCTCAATAGAACTATTCATGGACCCTGAAATTTGCATTTCATGCAATGTCCATGTGTCATGACTAATATTCTTCTTTTGATTTCACCTAACCATTTAAAAATATAAAAGCCCTTCTTAACTCCCGGTGACACAAAATCAGGAGGTGGGCCGGATTAGCCTGTGGGTCAGTTTGCCAAGCCCAGTGTAGAGGAAACTGCATGCCAGAGAGAAGGCACGTCTTCGCATCACATCCTACATGAGGTAGCGAGTCCTGTTAGCAAAGCGTTTCCTCATCCCCTGCCTCGGCCAGTCTTCACTGCAATCTGTGAGATACATAGGGTTCAGAGAAGACAAGCGTGATCATTCAGTTAAAAAATATGTGAGTCTATTAGTAGGTGCTGGGCTTGCGTTGGCCTCTACAGATATGGTTACGACAAAGGCATAGTTTTTGGTTGTTTAGGGACCAGGGACAGCCCAGGACAGCCCAGGTAATTATGACACAGAACGCAGGCTAGAGAGACACATACAGGAAGCATTTATTTCAGTTTAGGGGCTCACGGAAAGCATTCTGGAGGAAATGATATCCAGCTCAGATGGGGAAGAGATAAATGGGCAAAAAGGAGAGAAGGGGGAACAACTATACAGGTTATAAGGAACAGCAGGAGCAAAGGTGTAGAGGTATGAGAGCACAACACATAAAGGAACTTCAAAGTAGTCAGGAGGTTCGTATCATGGAGCAGCCAGAACAGGTATATACATGGAGGCAGCACAAGAGCAGAAGAAACACTATTCTAGAAAGTTGGGCAGGGACCATTTTATATCATGTTACAGAGGGTGGGCTTTTTCCTGGGAGTAGTGGGAAGGGAGCCAGAGAACAGGTAGAAGCCAAGAGGTGATATGGTTCAGATTCACTCTCCAGTAAGATCATTCTGGCTACAGAGTGGAGAATGGATTGCCAGAAACAGAAATGCCAATGCTCTCATTTCACAATAAAGAATACTGACACCCTCCCCTCATAAATAAGCTGACTTGAGCAGGTTCACTGAGCTGGTGAGATGTGAAACCAGTCTGCTAGACCCATGCCCAGTGCCCTCTGCCCACAATGCCTTTCCCACGCACTCTGGAGTAGACAGCACATATCAAAGTCATAAATACATCTATGTACTCATTTTGGTTGGGAATGGTACTTAGAAACCAAGATCTAGCCGTCAGCTTCATTCATTGCTAGAGGGATGCCATGACTTCTACAGACTTGCAGCTGACAAAGCTATGAAAATAAACACAATGCCACGCACCCTTTGCACTGAACTAATAATATGTGAGTAATGACCTAATGACTTTCATTTAGGTCCTGAAAATGCCAAATTCTCTGCCAAAGCAGAAAAAGAAAACCAGGTGTGCCGATGAGACAGTAAAGTCCCTGGTGATGTCTCTTAAAATTTGTACACTGGGTAGAATTATAGGGGGTTTCATACCAGGGGGTTTTATAACAGAGGGTGAAGCATGCCATCATCCTATACAGAAGGATAAGAAGTCAGATAGGGTCTAGTAGATTTTTATAATAACAGGTAGAGGTTGCAATTCTGTTCTTTTTAAAGCTCAGCTCACAGCTGTCATGGAGATAACAGTTTTGTGTTTTGTGGGTTTTTTTTAAATTCTTAATGATAATTTAATCTAATCTGTATACTTTACAGGTTAGGACCCTGAGTCTGTACATACCTGTAGCTTGGAACCCTGCTTCTGGGAAGTCAAACATACCTGGGTTTGTGTCCCCACTCTGCCCATCACTTGCTATACAGCTTTGGGCAAACAACTTTTCCCTTCCTAGTAGCTTCACCTGAACCTCTTAGGTTTGTTGATTTGAAAGGAAGTAATGCCTGTTAAAGTCATTCAGCTCTGTGCTTGCCACATGGAACATGGTCTTTAAATGATATTTGTAATTATTATTCATAATTATAACAAACTTTTCTAGTTGTAATAATAAGTATTCATAGACAGCTACCTTACTACCATTATTGCTATTGTTATTTAAAGAATAACAATAAACTAGAATCACCTCCACTCCAGACCTAAACTGCTACTGAAAGTCTTTTTCCACTTTAACAGTGACTTTCAAACTATTTTCCAAAGAGTCTTGGGGTTTGGGAAAGTAGCTAAAGGAGAAGCTGGCTGTCTCAGAGCTCTCAACCTTTGACCCTGACTTCTATATCTCTTTTGAAGCAAGAGCACCACTATGAAAAATAACTTTGAAAACCATTGTAAACCATTGAATTCCACCACACTGTCATTAAAAATGAAATTGGTAGCAAGCAAAGGACAGGACCATATGCCTTGATCCTAAAGAAATAAAAGTCAAGCAAGTCAAGTCAAGCAGTCAAGCAGTCAAGCAAGACTTGAAATACATTATGCAAGTCCTGGCTCTCCTTTCTTTTCTGTTGGGTATGATTTTCCCAGGAAGCTCAGTGTAGAGGGACAGCAGGATGCCTAACATGCAGAATAGATTCTCCACACAGGTTTCTAACCTTCACCAACACCCACGGCCACTGTCCCTTCTCCACTTAAACTTGGCCACCTTCCTTGCATTACGAACATTCCTTGGGTGCCTACATGTGTTACAGCCTGAGAGGTCGACTGCGGAACATCTCTGGAATTTGCATCTGGAAAAGTTGAAACTCAGACAGGCCAATTGTTCATCCAAAGGTGGAATTTCATGTCTCCCTGAGCCTTTGACTTGTCAGGCCCCAATTTCTCTCTCACATGAAGATAAGTTTATTACCTAGACTCAGGGAAGCAGAATATGAAAAAGGAACTGTGAACATGTCGGTCAAAGTGAATGAGAAGATGATTTACATGATAGGTTCAACTGACCTTTAGTGGCCTAATAATTTTGAAAAGCTCCTTGCAAAGCTAAATATACCTGCAGAGTGGTGTTCAGAACTGCCTTTTGGCTTATAGCTCAGTTATGCCCTGTCCTTTTCCCCTGTTGTAATATTTTGGATCAACTCCTTCCGTGTAACCAATTCTCAAAGTGTAAAACAAAAAGAGACTAACTTTCTTCCACTTTGAAAATTAATTCTTCACCTTAGAAAAGGATTTATGTCTCTGAGTCATAGAAAAGCCAACACCCTCCAGCACTTAGAAGAAACACCACAAAGAGAAAAAAAGAATAAAAACATCCGTGAATCAATTTCCCTTTCCGTATAGATCTGAGAGGTGAGATAGTTCTCATATCTGCCAAGGGGCTTCCGGCTCTGACAAGTTGAGTCAGCATGCTGCAAATTGTTCGAGGTGGTTTTTGGGCCACATCTGGTAGCTGGAAGAAACTGAACTGGGTCAAACTAACTTTTGTAAGGTGCCTTAGGATTTTAGCAAATAAAGGAAAACTCTTAGCACCTTAACTCAATGTTATAGTCCTTGTAATCGTCTACAGTGTGGGTGCAACACACACACACACACACACACACACACACACACACACACACACACGATAGCTGGGTGACCAGATACCTGAGTTGAGCTCTTGCCTGTTTTGAGCTCTGATACTAATGTGATTCATGGGGTGGCAACCACAGAAAGATGCTCAGATCTCCCTTTAAGAAAGACTCTTTGGTGACAAGTGTGCTTATCTGCCCAACTGCAGTTTCCAAAGCTTTGGGATGGATCCATTGCAGCATTCACACAGGCTGGGCTATGCTTCTCCAGAGCAGCTCCTAGCCAATGACTGAGCATGGGACGGGGACAGGGGTGGTGGGTGGACTGAAGCCAGGAATTCCTGCCCAATGGAGAGATTTCTGCAGTGGGAATTGTTTTGGGACTTCCCATCAGCCTAGCCAAGACTTTTCTTCGAGCTGCCCTGCAATCGGAAGCCCTACCTATCCAATTCTTCCCCCTTCCTGTTCTCCCTTTTCATGGTTGTCAGACTTGCATCATGATCTGGGGGCTCTCCCCAGTGCCTCCTGCTCCCTGTCCCCTTTGTCTTTGGCAAGGATTTTCCCCCAAGAAACAAATTACATTTCTAATCCTGTCTTGGCTTCTGCTTCCTGGAGGACCTAAATGGAGGCGATGGAGAAAGAGCAGAGCTTTTTCTGCCTCACCCTATCTCTAACCTCCCCTCCACACAATGCCTTGTGTTTCCAGCCAGCCCATGCTTTCCCCCTTGGGCAGTGTTTGCCCTTGGAAGTCATGTGGTCTTTTGCCATTTACTTTCCCAACAGAAACACCAAGCCTAAGCAGATTGGAACCAGCAATGTATCTCTAATGAATGGAAAATATAAAAAACCAACAAGGTGCTGAGATGCTGAGATGTTACGGCAAAGTCTGCCCCAACTGGATATTTTGACTGTGTGTGTGTGTGTGTGTGTGTGTGTGTGTGTGTGTGTGTACAGTGTGTTCGCTCTCAGTTGCAGGAGGAGGAAGTGGTAAACATTCCAAATTTAGAAATAACTTCCTCCTCATAATTTTAAGGAGAGAGAACAAATGAATATAGATGCATTCTTTCACCTTTTCAACTCCCCTGTTTACCTCTCAAACTACAAGATCACTTGGCAAGTAGTAGAACGGATTCACTTCTATTTTATTATATTTCCCTCTATTTTCATAATCCAGTGAAATACTCAAAAAATGAGGGGTGGGGGAAAAGCCAGGGAAAACAAATACAAATGAGTTGAGTGAGCCACAAACTCTTCAATCAATATTTAATCAAGCAATTGCTACAATTTGGAGTGGTATAACCTGTTTTAATTCTTCCAAGTAATCTATCGAGCTTCGTTTTAATTACTAAAATGAAAAAGACCTAGGAAATCGAGGTAAAAATTGCTTCTCCCTATAGCTCGTTGTGACTGAGTTACCTACCTCAGGTAAAAAGAAAGGTTAAAAGTCTCTGACGACTCCTTCCAACAATGGATTCTTAGGTCAGGAAATTAATTTTTAAGGATTAAAACACACACTTAAATGCTATTTATTCACAACTAGTGAGTGTATAGATCCTGTTCACTTTGGCTCGGATCATAAAAGATGAGTCACCTGGTCAAATCCCAGTCTCCCCACAGAGATTTCATTCTCAGGTAGGCAGCAACTCGGATCCACTCCTTCTCTGTCTCTGCTTCTCCTTCTGCCACCTTTCCAAAGCCTATAAGGACACCCTAAGTGCATTCATTTGTTGGGATTACACTACCAGCATTAAAAAATACTTCAAGATTTCACATCATGTTCGACCTCCCTACTCCCTGCCCTCCACCAACAATAAGGCGGGAAATCCATATTAAATTATCTGGACTCAGTATTGTAACAAATGTACACACCCCCCACACCCTCCAACCCCGCTTCCTTTCATCTGTGTATGGCTTTAAACAGCTGACCGGGACAGTTTTCATCTCTAATCTAATCAACTGACTTTCCCATGGGAAACAGCCAATGAAGCCCAAACCTACGTACCAAACTCTTTCTAGACCCAGGCAACTCACCACATCTGACACTTCAAAAAAATCTGTAGAAGTGGCTGCTATGAGTCACTAAGGACAAACAGCATTCCTGAAAGGAATGGACATCACTAGCAGAAACATATTAATGCTTGCTTTGAAAACTCTATAGGTCCCTACAGACCTGAATAGTATTTAGGCCTGAATTCTCTCCATCTCTAGGATACCTTGTATTTGCTATTCAATTTTCTATAAATATAACTATCTCCTGTCCTTTTTTTTTTTTAACAATGACAAACTAGCATCAGAAATACTTGGCATCTTTTTTAATATTGTCCTTTTAATTCTTGTTAGGAGCTTAAAGGAGTCACCAACTATAATTTGCTCTATACCAATGGCTTTTAATTTGGGGGACCATGATCTACATATTACATCACATATTACACACATACACACACACACACACACACACACACACACACACATACACACGTACACCCAAAACCAAACAAAAGAAGATCCTCAAGGGAGAAGACAGGACAACAAAACATAATGTGGGATTCAGGAGGACATATCCTAGAACAGAAAAAGGACATTAGGTCACAGTGAAGGAAATTCAAATAAAATATGAACTTCAGGTAATAATAATGTATGAGCTATTGGCTCACTAGAGTGAAAAATATACCATAATAATGTAAGCTGCTCACAATGGGGAAAACTGTGTATGGAATGTATAGGAATCTCAGCACTACCTTTGCAACTTTTCTAAAATAAAAAGCTTATCAGGGCGCCTGGGTGGCTCGGTCAGTTCAGTGTCCAACTCTTGACTTTGGCTCAGGTCATAATCTCACAGTTCATGGGTTTGAGCCTGGCATCAGGCTCTGCGCTGACCCTGTGGAGCCTGCTTGGGAGTGTCTCCTCTCTCTGCCCCTCTCCTGTTCTCTCTCTCTTAAAATAAATAAATAAATAAATAAATAAATAAATAAATACGGTTTTTTAAAAAAGCTTATGGAGACAACACTGACAACAGTAATGGCAGCGGCTACCATGTGGGGCAGTGACATCAGGCTCTTCCTTCATTCGTGTATCCACCCCATCCCCGCTGTAAAATGCCGCTGTGGATTCACAGTCCCTTCCCAACCAGGCAGATGGAAGATGAAGCCATAAGATGAGGAAGGTAAAGCACGTTCCACGTGCACCAGAAGAGCAACTGACTAATGCAAGTGGGCTTAGCAAGCTACACCTAACCTCTCATTGTTCTCTAACAGGGGTCCAGAGGGAAGCAATAAAGCTCTGAGAAATTTACTCTGAAATCTGAAATCTGGCCAAACACCAGTTGCCAACTAACCTGCCCAAAATCTGACAGGAGATTCAAACCAGCACATTTTCCTGTTTTAAGAGAGGTGTCATTTTTGCCTCTTCTTTTCTATCTTTTTTTTTTTTTTTTTTTTTTTTTTTTTTTTTGCTTTTACTTCTTGTTAAGAACAACTATGAGCTGGTAATGAAACATTCGAATCAGATGGAAGGAATAAAACTTGGGATAAAATGGCACAGAACCAAACAAATCCCTGGAGCAGAAGAAAATCCTGGCAGTGATAGGAAGTCAGGCCTTTCCAATATGGATCTGAATGAAGCAAACCTCAAAGCCAAATGTATGGGCGTGAAACTTCATAAAATGAAAGTGTGGAAATGCAAGTGTGCACAAATGGAAGCGGATTAATTTTCCAAAACTCCATCGAGTACAGGGTTTCAGATCAGCTGAAGTTCAAACTGCTGCTGACTCCAGGCTCAGAGCAAGAATAATATGGAGAGTATGAAAAACTCTTGGATCGAATAGCCTCTGGTCACTCCTTCTTTGCATTTGTGAGAAGATCCTTTCTGGCTCCTGTATCCTAATGGAAGAAGGTTCTGATCCTTAAGTGGCCTGAGCCACGGGAGTAGCCTATCCAAAGAGGTTTTCAAACCTCTTTTTCCAAAGGGAAATTCCTGTATGAAAGAATCTTAATCAATTACAATCAGAGCTACTCTGGATGAGGAGGAAGAGAGGACAGAGAACCACGTCATTTGATGACTGTATTATGTATGCAGTCGACACTGTAATAGCTCAGGGGTTAGAGGCACCCACCCTCCCCACTCTGTGCAGTTGAAAATTTGTGTACAACTTTTGACTCCCTAAAACTTACCTACTGTTGACTGGAAGCCTTACAGGTAGCATGCACAGTTCATTAACACATATTTGTAGGTTATATGTATTATATGCTGCATTCTTACAGTAAGTAAGCTAGAGAAAAGAAAATTCAGAAAACCCTAAGAGAAAATGGATTTTCATTACTGTACTGTATTTATCAAAAAAAAAAAAAAAATTCATGCACAAGTGGGTCAAGTTTATGTTTATTTTATGTGTGTAAAGATCTCATCATTTCTAAGAATGGTGTTTAGAAATTGTCCTGGGGCGCCTGGGTGGCTCAGTCCGTTAAGCAACCAACACTTGATTTTGGCTCAGGCCATGATCTCGCAGTCATGAGATCGAGCCCCTTGTAGGCCTCTGCACCGAGTGTGGAGCCTGCTTGAGATTCTCCCTCTCTCTCCCTCTCTCCCTGCCCCCCCTCACTCACTCTCTCTCTCTCTCTCTCTCTCTCAGAAGAAGAAATAAATAAACATTAAAAAAATAATAAGTTGTCCCAATGATTACTATCTAGTTTATTGATGTGGATAAATATATTTTTCATTATAAATTATATTAACAAATAATCTTACTCCCCATTTGTATAAGTAGTAGACTTCCTTGTCCCTGGGAACCCTAGGGACTAAAGCATTTCAGAACAGACCTTGAGAGGAGAAGAAAAGCCCTAAGATGAATACTAGATTTGGCAGAAATTGGCCAAATGCTCATCCATCCCGCTTTCTCCTCCTGGGAACGGAGGAACACCACATATTCTAGTTGCCCTTGCCAATAAGTTAGGAGCATGTGGTTGAGTTCTGGCCAGTGGAATATGAGTGAAAATAATACGTATCTCTTTCAGGCCTGGTCTCCAAACTTTCTCCTGCATTCCTCCACCCTCTCCTCATCTGTCTTTCTTATCTCCACACTGGAAAGTAAGGACTGCTAGTTGGTAGAGTTACAAGATGGAAGGAGTTTCTGCCTGATCCTTGAGTTTCTGTTTAAATGAGAATGACTCAGGAAACCTACATTGGCAGCATCACACTATGATATGAGCAAGAAATAAGAAGTTCAGGGGCGCCTGGGTGGCTCAGTCGGTTAAGCGGCCGACTTTGGCTCAGGTCATGATCTCGCGGTCCGTGGGTTCGAGCCCCACGTCGGGCTCTGTGCTGACAGCTCGGAGCCTGGAGCCTGTTTCAGATTCTGTGTCTCCCTCTCTCTGACCCTCCCCCATACATGCTCTGTCTCTCTCTGTCTCAAAAATAAATAAACGTTAAAAAAAATTTAAAAGAAAGAAATAAGAAGTTCATGGGTTAAGCCACAGGGATTTGAAGGTTTGTTACCACAGTGACATACAGAAGATACAGACTTCTAAAATTTATTTAATTTCCTTGAAAAAAAAATTTTCTAATTTTGTTAACAGAGCTAATTTCAGCCTGAGTTTCCTCCATAACATAGATTCCTTTTTAAATGTTTTATTAGAAAAAGGTTCTCTTTCATGAACTAGCATGGACTTGCATTTTTTCGGTGCAGTATTTTAAAGTTTACATAAAGTTTATTAAATATCACAGTAGATCTAGAAACTAAATTGTAGCAATTGACATGTCACAGCTGGAAACATTTAGAAAAATTATGTTTCCTTGTTCTTTAATTGGAATTAATATTAACATCAATGGAGACACTGAATGAATATGGAAGTTGATATCCCCCCACGATGTATTTTTATCCAAGTAGATAAAAACTGTTACCTATCATGCTATCCTTGTGCCCTGGGTACCAGAAACCTTGGGTCAGAATTAATGCTTAATCACAATAATTGGGTACTGTATTTGCCACTGATTCCCTTACATGGGTTTGATTTTTCTGTGTCTTTCTTAACAGTTTGTTGTTTTTTACTGTTGGAATCACTTGCTCTCAACAAGTAAATCTTTCAAGAGAAATGACACTAGAAAATAAAATGAAACACATTTTTGGAATTCTCTTTAAAGTAACATTTCACTTGAGTGATATTGAAAAGTTTTCCCAACCACTGTGTCTATTTAAGTGGATGCTACATCACAATTAAATGGAAAGGTTTTGTACAGCGTAGGTATTTACAAAGCACCTACCCTGTGGTGGAGGAACTCAGACATGATCTTTGGTGATGGGTTAGTCAATGAATGGATGACCCCTCGACTATACTGCAATCATTTCTTTACAAATCCCAGATGTACGAAGAGCATGAGTGGCAAAAATTTTTCTATTTTATCAAAATTGGAATCAGATTTTAAAATCAGACTTCAGTTCAGGGGCATCTGGGTGGCTCGGTCAGTTAAGCATCCAACTTGATTTTGGCTCAGGTCATGATCCCAGAGCCATGGGATAAAGCCCTGGGTTGGGCTCCGTGCGGAGTGTGGAGTGCGGCTGCTTGAGATTCTCTCCCTCTGCTCCTCCCCCCACTTGCTCTCTCTCTCTCTCAAAATAAAATAAATCTTTAATAAATAAACAAATAAAATAGACTTTAATTCAAATAACTTTTTTTCTATCAAACCCTAAAGAATCCCCCATAATTGTTAACCTGATGCCAAGACGAATAAAACATCTTTTTGCAGCAATCGCTGCTATCGTTTTATATTTTGTAAGGGTTTCTCCTGGAATATTAATATACCATTCTTCCTTTCTAGTGATTGAGTGAATAAAAGCTGGTTTGTAGCAGGGTCTGCTTTCACTCGTGGAAGCCTCACAAAAGAAGAAGGGCGACCATGAACGTGTGCAAGCTTGTTCACCTGCCTGGTAATGGACTATTTTCATATTATGAAAGGAATCATAAATATATACTTCCCTTCCCCTTCTAATGCCATGGCTGTTTTATTTTAAAGGTCAGGCAGTGGTCATGATGTCTTCCGGCCACAAGGGGAGCATCTGAATTCTCATCTTGGGAAGGAGTGAAGAACGGTAAGAGTAACCTTCTGGATGGACCTAAGGCATCCGAGCAATGTGCTCACATTGCCCTCTGCAGCAGGGGGGTGGAGCATCCCTGTACAGTGCCCAATTTCAGCCTCCATTATAACAGGCCTCCAACTCTGGTAGCAGCAACAACCACATGGTGACTCTTTCTGGAGTATCCGGTCCCCCAAACTGAGTCCTCTAGCCTCAAAGAGACATTCATTTCTGGTTCCCACTCTGATAGCAGCACAAGATGGGAGCAGCTACCTTATGGTTGGATTAAGTAAAGTGAGGAATTCTTGTACAGGAGGGACTCCAGTAATGAAAGACATTTGCGTAATAATGGGACAGGCACTCAAAGTCATTTTAATTTGAATATTTAAGAAGATGTGACCTTATATATTTCCCTCAGGATGGTGAAGTACACATCAAGTGAAAGTGTAAAGATACAGCCCCAATCCAAAGGAAGATATGTATAGACCTTATCAATATAATCCTTAGTGCTAACAAATCAGCAGAATGTATACAAGATGAATTAAATCAATGTAATATTTATTTATTAATAATACAAGTGCCATTAATGCTACTTGCTAGGTATATATAGATGAATAGTATATGATGCCTGTCCATAAGAAGGTGATGGTCCCTGAACCTCTATCTGACCACTGGGAATATTCACCCTTAGCATCACCTGACCAAAATATTTTGCCCAAGGCTTGTCACTGTTTCATTAGCCAAAACTCTGAATGACATTTCCTGGTATTCTTGCCTCATTTTATCTTTCAGCTAGAGCAGCTTTGGTAATTGATAAGCAAGAAGCCACAGGCATAAGATAGAGACTCTAGATCAAAGAGAAAGTTCCATTCAAGAATAACCCCATCACTGGTTAGTAGTAGTCAGGTTGCTTTCATATGACTCTTCCCTTAGGTCAGATGCTCATAAACTTGAGTCCTGGGAACTGTGAACTTCCTAAAGTTGTATGCAATATTGTATGTGAGTGGGGGTATTTTATTGAGTCATTAATGGCTGCCTTCATCAATTTTTGTCTGATGGAAATGAATAAAAGGATAATTTCTCCTTTCCTTCTCCTGGAGAGATGAACAACTTTCCTCTCTCAGTGTTCCTGGGACCTAGTTCTGCCCTGAAGATCACCTCCATCTGCTTCTTTGCCGAGGGCAAAGGACAGAGGTGGGAAGTGCTTGGGAGAGGAGAGACCAGGAGACTATGGTAGGCGGGTAGAGGTGGCATGGATCAGGGGTGGTAGTAAGAGATAGCTCCTGGGACTAGAACTAGGGGTAGGGAGTGAGGGGAGAGATGCTGTTGATCTAAGCTCTTCTGATAACAGGGCTCACCCAGCAGTCCAGAGAAATCAGGGCCTCCCATGAGAATGGTTGAAAGTATGTTCTCTGCAGAGGCACCTGGAGAGTCTGGACACTAGTACAGCAGACTGGGGGCTCAGCACAGATTCCCGAGCAGAGCCAGACATTGTCACCTGCACCTCTGAGCGAAGGACAAAAACCCCAAGAGGATTGGACTGAAATCTTGAGGCTCCCCCTAATATTTTTGGTCCAAGTTTCCAGGGTGATCTCAAGTGAATAGCAAGGAAGAATGAGAAACGCCCTCCCACAAATAATTGAACTTGGATCTCTCAACCACCTGGTGGGTGGAAGGCTGAGTCAGATAGGATTTAGAAAAATTAAGGATGAGACATTTCTTACACTTCCAAGATCATGGAGCAAAGGCAAGCCAATTACATGCATATGTACACTTTCTTTTAGGAAAAGTGCCCAGAACTTTCTTCCAATTTTTAAAGAAACCTAAGCTTTAGGAGATAGGGGGTGTTTTTAGGCTGGGCTCTCTGAGATGAGAATTCAAGATTTGTGAGCGAGTCATTTATTAAGAAAGTGCTTCTAGGGGCGCCTGAGTGGCTCAGTTGGTTGGGCATCCAACTTCAGCTCAGGTCATGATGTCATGGTTCTTGAGTTTGAGCCCCACTGTGTGCTGACAGCTCAGAACCTGGAGCCTGCTTTGGATTTGGATTGTGTATCTCCCTCTCTCTCTCTGCCCCTCCCCCACTTGCATTCTGTCTCTCTCTGTCTCTGTCTCTTTCTCTCTCTCAAAAATAAATAAACATTAAAAAAATTTTTGTAAGACAGTGCTTCTAGAGGAGACTGGCAAGAAAGTGGGGAAGCAGAGAGAAGAAGGAGGGAGAAGGGGGAAGAAGGCAAGTAAGTTTGCATCTTAGGCAAAGCCCTGCAGAGGAGGGTTTGGGCAGATCCCACGGGGGGGGGGGGGGGGACTTCCGGGATGTAAGTTACACTTCTGAGTAGGACAAACTGAGGCAAGACAGCTGGGCTTATAACCCTTTGCTCAAGGGCCACGGGCAGGGCTGTGGAGAACAAATCCCCAGGCACTTTGGGCTGATAGCTCTCTGTACTGGCTCTGGTGGAGCTAAGGGCAGATTTCCTAAGAGTTTCAAATGCGGTCAATTTGAATCAAATGCACAACAGAGGAAAGAGGGAGCGTGCATGAAAATGGTCAAGGAAAGCCAATAGGAAGCTGGGGGGATCTGGGCAGCAACACCAATATTGTCCACTCCTCCCCCTTAAAGTTGTTCCTAAAAAGGCCAAGGTAAGTGGAGGGCCAGGGACTGATGCCCCAAGCATGACCATGGGAACACTAAGGAAAGAAGAGACCTAGCAGAGACGGGTCAAGAAAAGGGAGGCTGTGCATGTATAAAAAGGAGAGCTTCCAAAACCAGTGTTTCTGTAAGTCCAGTAGATCTGCTCCCCATCCTTCCAGAAAATGTCTCCTCACTGGGTGTCAGTTGTCTCTGCTTTACAAGTCCATTACTCTTTCAGGCAGAGGCTCTTAGTGGCCATTTATCCATTTCAATCCCAGCCTCTGACCACTTTGCTGGGCCTTGTCTCCTGCTCCTTCCTCCTCCTGATCCAGACCCCTCTTTCAGAATCTCTATCTTTCTGGTCACCTCACTAATGTCTTTTTCTTCTATAATGTCAAGAAGTAGAATCTCCTATGTTGTAGTCCTAGTCCAGCCAAGCTGTGCCCAATGGATCTCATTTTCATAACCAAACACACCCATAGAAAATGTGTTCTTAGGTGGAGCCAGCTCACTCCCTGAGAGTCTGGAGTTGTCGCCTCACGTAATTCCCCCATTCCTGTCACACACACACACACACACACACACACACACACACATGCATGCACGCACACACACGCACACGGAGAATGAGGCCCACGGAAATGGCAACTTGCCCAAGTCCATTTAACTAGTCAGTAACAGAACCAGACAAAATCTCAAGTTCTTAATTCTCTTATCAGTGTTCCATACCTCCTAACACGCTGCCTCCCTTGTGTTCAAGCATTTTTTATCAATGGTAATAAATATAAAGGCCTTTCTTGGGGGAGGCAATTCAAGCTAAGTGTCAAATGCATTCCACAAATACATGGAATTCTTTTTTTTTTTTTTTTGAATCTGGGAGGCTGAGGCACATGGTATAAATGTGGGGGAACAGAAATTAGCATACATTCCAAAATGAAGTAAAGGGGCCCTTCCAAAAAGAAAGAGGCAATCCTGCAGAGCTGAAAGGCACTATTTACAGAAACTATTAATTTGAAAACCTTGTAGCATCAATAAAAATACTTTCTTTGCTGAGTATTTTCTTACTAATTTCACCAAAATCATAAGATGGATGATAAAAGTCAAAAGGTGTTTCACATAGATACTCTGACTCACTTTCCTACTTTCAAACAGAAAGAGGTAGTCTTATCTTTGTCTCCAGAAAAATTAGGTGAGCACCAGCAGTCACAGTGTTACTATTGTCTCAAGGACCATTTAGAGTTCAGATCACCTACTGTCTCATTCTCTGAAGCCACACCTAACACGGTCCTTTACAGATTACAAAGCACTTTTTCCCCATCGAACTTGATGTAATTCTCATAGCAACCTTGTGTGACAGGTAAGTTGCTACCTCATTCTACAAATAGGGAAACTGAAGCTCCAAGAGGTTACCTAAAAGCAACCCACTAACATATGTTACAGCTCAGACCCAAACCCAAACCCTCAGCTCTAAACCCCATGTTTTTTTTTTCTTTTCTTTTCTTTTTTTTTTTACCAGTCTGCCTAAGTTACTATTACTACTAGGGGAGCCAGGTCTTGTTGGGTCACTGGTTTGGATGTTACAGGCCAGAAAGGAAACCCAGCCAAACTGTAAGTCACTGTGGGTGGGATCTTTCTTTATGAAACAGGAGGTCTTGGCTGGACAGGAGCTGAGTGTCAAAGGCCTCAAAGTGAATGGGTAGTTACTCCACACCAGACTCTCTTCCAGGGACAGAGCAATGACCAAAACAGAAAAAGTCCTTGCCCCCTGGAATTTATATTCTAGGATGAGACAAAATAGAAGCAACTAATGAAATATAAAATATGCAAATGATGGTAAGTGCTATGGAGGAAAATAAAAACAGAACGAAGAGTCCCTGAAGAGAGAGTGGGAAAAAGGGGAAGAGAGGCAGAAAGAGAGAGAGAGTAGGGGGAATGTGGTTCTATTTTACATATTAGGTGTTCAGGAAAGGCCATCGGATAAGGTCACATTTGAGAAAGGACCTAAAGGAAGTGAGGGAGCAAGTTTTAGGGAGATCTGGGAGTAACAACCCCAGATAGAAGAAATCAGAAATGCCAAGGCCCTAAGGGATGTGTTTGGTGAGTCTGAAGTCCAGGAAGGAGACCAGTATGGCTAGGGACGTCCATCAGCCCTGAACTTCCTTTTATGGAGCAAACAAATTCATAAGAGAAAAAGAAGTACACTCTTTGGGACATAAAGAAAAACACAAAATAAAATTGTGTAAGTGTTACAAAGGGACCTAAATTGAGTCTCGTGGGATTGCAGAGGAAATAAGGGAGGCTCACAACCATAGAGTCAGAACTTGATTCTCTAGTCCAAGATACCGATTATTTTTTTTGCACAGTAAAATAGACTTCTGTCAAATTATATCTCATGTGGGTTGCCAACATGAAAACAAATGGAATCAAAATACTCCTGTTGAAGTGAGGGTGGGAAGGTTAGCCTTTCCAACTTGGCCTTGCTCTTTCTCATCTCCAGCCACTGAGGCACCTTTAGGGAACCCTAGTGCTCTAAGAAACGGAGTTTGCCAACAGCTGATGGCAGCTAGTCAAACTAGTGCATTTTATGAAAGAAGAATCTGAGGCCCACAGAGGGACTCTTCTGGTGTCTACTGGAGGGAAGTCCACCCTGGTCTTCTGTGCCTGTGCTGCCACTGATGACCACAGATCCTGCTTCAGACTCCCACCTCCTTGTATTGACCTGGGCCTCGCTGACCCAGAACCCCAGGGCTCTCGCCTTTCCCTGTATGTGATGCTGCAACGGACCAGTTGCCTCTCTCCGCTCTGACTCAAGGCTGAACACAACGCTCTGGAGGGCTTGGCTGGCCATTTCCCCAGAAGTCATTCCACCGGGGGGACCATGCGTTCGTCATTTCCAAGGGACAGACTGAGATGATTGGAACAAAGAGGTCATTGCATTTCAAATTAGACTTTTGAGTCCAAAGTGACACGGTGGGCTTGAACATTGGATTTCCTGGGAGAATAGACCTCCTGACGCACAGAAATGATGACCATGGCCCTGCCCTGAAAATGCTCAGCACACGCTTGGCTTCTCCTTCATACCTCATGTATTTCTTAGATCCTTCCTTTTGGTAAATGCTAATCCTCCTTCCAGGAAACTAAATTCTCTTCCATTTTGATACTTTCTCAGACTTTCCCAGGCAGAATCAATTGACTTTCTATCTGTGTTCCTGCAGCACCTCCTCCGTGCATTTATTATAGCTCTCATCTTATTGCATTGGAAAAACATGTTTACATACCTTTCCCACTGGTTCTGAAGTTCTCTTGTGAATAAGAAACATGTCTTATTTGTGTTTGATGCCTCAGCTGCCACTTAACACACTGCTCTGGCTCTTGATACATTTGTTGATTGATGTAATTCAGCACTGACTGAGGTTATAAGAAATGAGGATTCTTCCCCATTATAGATATTTTGAGAGATTACCAACTCGTGATAAGTCACCATCAATTATTTTCTTGACCAACTTGATAACTTACTGAAGTGTAAAATGATGGGTAAACACCCTGCTGTTGGTCATTGGAAGTTTCTGATGGACGGCACCAGCTTTCACCCTTGGTCTGTTTCAGTTGCATATCCTCTGACACATTTTTCTGTTTGTTCGTCCACGCTGGATCTGTCCCAAGGCAGACGTGTTGCTATGACCAACACAGCCAGCAATGACACGTTCTCCCTCGTGCCTGGCCACAGCCCCTGGTAACTGTCAGCCTTTCAGATATGACTGACAAGGGTGGAAAGCAAAATCTGTGGGAAAAACTATGAAATCAGGTCCCAGTTCTTCTTTGCTCACTGTGTAGAGATGATCTCATGTTTTCTGAGCCTTATGTGGTGAATCTCACATGATCCTGAGACAGAGAGGGCTCTACCAAGAGAGAACTTATTTTTCTGACAGACACATGGGCTGGACTAGTGACACCTCCAGCCTCTTAACAGTGAAAAACAAACTTAAGTTCCATTTCCCAAATTCGCACTGCACGTCGAGGTGACACGGAAGAGTCATTCCCTTTCAACGACGGCAGCATGACCAAAGCCACCTCTTTTGCAGGAGTTTATAAAACCTAGATTATCCCAAATCTACTTTCTTAAGCCAAGAACAAAACAATTTCAGTAATAGAAAAAGTCAGCTCTCACCTGTCTCTTGATCTCTGCTTTGTCCAGATTTTTCAGATTTTGTGCTGAAATACAAGTGTCCCCACCAACAGGTCACCTGCCCAGTCATTTCTGGTCCTTGCTTTATAGTTAACAATTCAAAGTGCCATATTATTGCTTTCATTTACAAGCATTTATTTAATCACATGGGATTTGCCATGTTTATTGTCAAACAATTGATCTTTTCTTCCTAAATCCCTCTAGGATTTCCATCTAGTTGATGCAGCTTTCATGTTTCTGACAGAAATAGCAACCAAGAACACAAGAGAGAAATAGTTGTATGGTGCTGAAATGTGGAGTGTCCAGGGTTATCACTCAAAGGCACTTGAGACATGACCACAGAGGAAAGAGAATCTGAGAAACTGTTTGGGAAGACAAATCACATGAAGGATGTTTATTTGGATTTCCAAAATTTCCCTTTCTCTGGATTTATTTACATTTCATGAGTAGGCAGATATCCAACCTGAGTAACATTTTGTCCTGCATAGTTTACTAATTTGGCTTTTGCAAGCAGCCAGATAGCAAAAGAAAGGATTCTAAATAAGTTCTTGGTTAATGGGAAGCTCCATATTTATTGAATTAGAGAACATGCAATAAAAATTACCCTTTAAATGTAATCTTTCCAAAGTATCAGGGCATATTCCCTGAAGGAAGCAGGTAACTTAACTCCTGCAACTTTAGGAAGGGGCACAGGTCTGTTACCTATAACCTAAGAAGGTGGACTGCTCTTAAGGGCAGGAGTGGAACTATAGGGTTTTAATTCCCAAACTGGACCAACTTCGATGGGCTGTAGCCTTGATTCTTTCCAATTTGTGTTAGCTAAGTTCTAATTAAGCATGGTTCATTTTCATGAAGCCAGAAGCCAGGTCTTGCCTCCTCTACCTAGACTTTCAATATTGCAGAGGTTTTGTTTTTTTTTTTTTTCTTAATTAGGGTGAAGAATTCCCTTTGGCATCCGCAGCCAAAATTTTCCATTTGTTCCACTTAGAACGCCAGTTGGCTTCTACCCTTCACAACCACGTGCCTCAGGCACAGCTGGACAATTTATGAACTACTTTGGGATTAAAAAGGTGCTATGTCCTTGGGAAGCATTCCTAATAACTTGGATTCCTATTTGCTCTCAACCACGATTGGTCTGATCTAAGCTACAACAAGCAAGTGAGCAGAGGAGGCGGGGAACAAGGAAGTTTCAACAGCAAAGCATCCAAGAGAGGTCTCTTCTCTCTCTGAGCCTGGAGCCTGAATTCGACAAAGACTGATAATGAGAGTAGATCTGAAAAGTTCTCATCATAAGAAAACAAAACAAAACAAAAACCTATAACCGTTTGTGGTGATGGATGTTAACTATCACTTTGCAATCTATACATACATTGAATCATTATGTTGTACACCTAAAACTAATGTAAGGTTATATGTCGAGTGTATCTCAATTTAAAAAAAAAACTCACTTTAAAAAATTTAAAGAAGAAAATGGCTTTGAAATTGTTCTCCTATTTGACATGGGTTATGTATCTATTCTCTAAGTTTGTCTTTAACAAACTTAAGTCTCATCCAATATGGAGCATGCAGTAGGCATTTAATAAATGTTTGAATTATCAAACAATTTCTTCTTTTTTTTTTTAACTTTTTTCTCTTTTTCGTTTCTTTTTATTCTTAAATACAGAAAACGAAAAAATTCATATTTATTTTTAATTTTCATAAATGTTTGAATGAATGAGTAAAAAAAAGAAAATTACCAGAAAACTAATAATAATTGGATGTAGCAGCAATGTTAAGGCACTATAAATGTTTCTCAATGCTTACCCTCACTTGCCATATTTATCTCCTCGTGAATGGGTAACAGTGTATGGACCAGTGGCTCGTCCATGCCTTCAGGGGCACTGAACTTGCCAATATCTTCCTTCCCTCCCAGCTCCTGCCTTGCCCCTCTGCTTGGGTTGCCCAAGACCCAGTGCTGAGTTTGGCGGCAAGGTCAACGTTATGCTTGTGGAGTAACAGAGACCAAAACAACCACTTGAACAACTAACAGTATTTCCATCTCTATATGTCCCTTTGCCTTGTCAATCTCCCCAGCACCCATCTGGAATTCTGGCTCCACTATTTAGTATCAGGTGACCAGATGCAAATTACTTAACCTGTCTGTGCCTTAGTTTTCTCATCTCATAAGAATCGGGTCTTTTTCCAGGGGAGTGTTTGGCTCCACGTTTATTTTGTTATCGTTTCAAACCTACAGAAAAGTCGCTGGAATCAAACAAAGAAATCCTACTACTCTTCAGGATTACTCCTTCGTAGCCTTTCCCCATTTGCTCTGTCATTCTTTTCTTACCCTCTCTATTATTTTCTTTCTGAAATATTTGAGGGAAACTTGCAGCCATCATGTCCCCAGGATTATTCTCAGGATTAAAGCAATTAATAGATGTGAAATACTCAAAATAGTGCCTGGTGCACATAACACGCTCTCATAAAATATTAGCTCTTACGTTTGATTTTCAAAGGACTTTCTCGACCTCTGGGTTCAATCTACAGGGACCTCAAATTCTAGTGATTTGGTGGCTACCCCATGTGCAATCTCCAACATGCTGGGGGCCCATCACTATGACTGTGCCTCTCTCACAGATTTATGCCAAACTCACTTATTTTCAAATGTGTTGGATTGGACTGACCTAAAAAATATTTTCTATACCATATGCATCTCCCCTTGAACACTGGTATTGGCTGTATCTGCTCCAAATTACTGTGTTATTAAATCCAAAAAACTCTGGTATTTTTTCTTCAACTCTCACAAAGCTGCTGCACTACTGTTAACGCAACATTAAATTGATCAGCAGTGACTCGAAGGCCAAACCCTCACTCTTTGTGTTCTTTAGGGAAATGATAGGAACTGTGATTTCTAGGAAATTCAAATTTGAACAAAACTCCCCTAAGCAGCTCAAATGCTTCCTAGTGCTGTTATTCCAAATGTCTAGGCTTCTGATTCACAAGCAAAATGTTGATTAGCATAATGTCTCGTCTACCCCTGGTGTTGGTTCAACTTAAGCTGAGCCACAACTCTTCTTTCTCACACTCACCCTGGGTTCCTTTGCTTCCTGGTTTCTTGCCTCGTCCAGATCCTGCTGTGCTGAACTGAATTAAGTGTGGAAAAACTCCTGATTCAGCTTCAACTCCATGGCTCCACATTGAGCTGCAGACGAGAACAGAAAGACTGTTCAGTCCACGACAATTTTAAAGTCATTCCAGTTGAGTCCCTCTGCCAGGAAGAAATCAAATCACAGAGGCATCTTGTGTCCAGAAAGACCCACTCTTTGGCCAGAATCTAGAAAGTTGGGTGGCTTGCCCAGGTGACACATTGCTCTCCGTAGAACTTTAGAACTAGGCCCATATGTCTCCCGGGCCCTTTTGCTCAGGATTACCATGTGACCAAAACAAATCCCATCACTGCCACAGCACAGTTCATCGGTCTTGTAACTTTTGTGCCAGACAAGTCCTGAGGAACGAAAAGGAGGCAAAACAGGTGCCTCTTCTATCCCAAGATGAATTATGTATGTACAACTAGAGCCAGCTTAGTCTCGCTTCACTCTCCCTGGGGAGCCTGTGAACGTGGGGCTCCCATGTATATTCATAGCCCACGCCGAATGCTCTGTTCCCTGGTAAGTCATAATCTATACCACACAGTTTGGTATTTGTTCAAACACTTTTGCTTGACACGTTTCTTGGTTTAACCTATCAAGTCCCATCAAGCCAAGGCCATGTGCGCCCTTCAGAGCAAAGCCACAGGGTACACAAGAGGTGTGAATTTATTTCTCCGGATGGTCTGACATGAACAAGAAAATAGGGAGACCAGTCACCCCAGCCATCAGGTCATCGGCTCCTTACCC
This sequence comes from Panthera uncia, assembly GCF_023721935.1. Lineage (NCBI taxonomy): Eukaryota > Metazoa > Chordata > Mammalia > Carnivora > Felidae > Panthera > Panthera uncia. The sequence continues at coordinate 10,287,769 of NW_026057579.1, forward strand.
CCCACCCCAACCCCGCAGTTAATAGCAGGAGTTCCTGCTCTTCAACCACAGCATGCAAGTGCTTTTCTTCTAAAGACAAGCCATCATTTCTGCTGCCGTCAGAGACTCAGACTCCTGAACGGGCAGCCCCGACTCATGCCATTCCTTAAACCACCTGGCCTACGTGTGCCTCTGCTGGCACCACCCTCTCCCCAAAGAACTCATGGAGTTTACAGAGATGAGGAGACACGCTGACATTCACATGGCTCATTTAAAAGTCTAATGTATCTCCTGAATGCAGAGAACAAAAACTGAGGGTTGATGTGGGGGGAGGGCGGGGGGCAGTCAGGGAGCGGGGAAATGGGAGATGGGCATTGGGGGGGGAAATGGGGATGAGCACGGGGTGTTGTATGCAAGCGATGAATCATGGGAATCTACCCCCAAAACCAAGAGCCCACGGTATACACTGTATGTTAGCTAATTTGACAATAAATTATATGATAAATAAATAAATGAATAAACACACAAACAAATAAAATAAAAAGTATGATTCCTCCAAAATTTACACATAGAATCACCCAGGTATATACCCCAGAGGGCTGAACATATATGTCTACACACAAAAAAACTGTATGTCAATACTCCTAGCAGCATTATTCCTAATAATCAAGAAGTAGAAACAAGCCAAATGTCCATTAACTGATGACTAGATAGACAAAATGCAGCATATCCGTATAATGAAATATTATTTGACCATAAAAACAATGAAGAACTGATACCTGCTACCATGTGGGCAAACCTCCAAAATATTACACTAAGCAAGATAACCCAGACACAAAAGACCACATGTTGCCTGATTCTGTTTATGTGAAATGTCCAGAATACGCAAATCCACAAAGACAACAAATAGATTCGTGGACGCTAGAAGCCGGGGCAGAAGTAGGAATAGAGAGTGATCGTTAACAAGCCAGGGGATTTCTTTTTGGGGTGAGGAAGGTATTCTGGAGCTGGATAGTAGTGATGGCTGCATAACTCTGTGAATGTACTAAAAACCACTGAACTGTACATTTTTAATGGGTGAAGTTTATGGTATGTGAATTATATATCAATTTTAAAACTGATTAAGGGATTAAATAGGACATACATTAAAAAAAAAAAAAAAAAAAGGTGTGAGGGGCGCCTGGATGGCTCAGTTGGTTAAGCATCCAACTTCGGCTCAGGTCATGATCTTGAAGGACAGGTCATGATCTCAAAGTTGGTTCATGATCTCACAGTCTGTGGGTTCGAGCCCCACTTCAGGCTCTGTACTGACAGCTCAGAGGCTGGAGCCTGCTTCGGATTCTGTGTCTCTCTCTCTGCCCCTACCCCACTTGTGCTCTGTCTCTCTGTCTCTGTCTCTTTCTGTCTCTGTCTCTCTCTCAGTCTCTCTCAAAAATAAATAATAATTAAATATATATATAAAAGGTGTGAGTCAAACTGAATCCCAGGTCCCAGGCTGGGATTGATTTGACTATAGTCACAACTGAACTTACTTCCTTTCTCCTTGTTTCTCTCAGACGAGGGGACTCAAACACAGTCTTTTCTAAAACATGCTGTGTGCCCTGAGGCTCCACCCGATGTCCAGACCAGGACTATCACCCAGGCTGCAGGGTCACATCTCCAGTGGGTTTTGATCTGGCCCCATATCTGGGGCATGAACCTCAGGGCTCTGGCTTCCCCATTTCCACATCGTCAGTACTTTTTTTTTCTGTCAAAAACGATCATCTGTCTTTCATTCCTGTGCAGATGACACCCAAATGTTACCTTCGTCCATCAAACTGTCAGGCTAATTGTTTATAAAACATCCGGAACTGGTTGTCACAGAATATCAGCAAACTGAGTCCAAATAAAACAGATCCCTGTGGTTGGATCCAGCCCCTGGGCGAGGGGAGAGCCCTGCTGACATTTCCTTCACAAACGTCTTCCTTTAGCCAATGACAGTCAGAAACCTAGGGGCGTTGCTGCCATCTGGGGACACCCAAACTGCTCTCAGGCAACTTAGTTATTTCTAGCTTTCGTCTGGAGAAGCTCAGAGATTTCTTTCAGATCAATGGAGTCATAAGTGGCAGAGTGAAAACCCAGACATTCCCCGCACAGTGCTCTTTCCAGAGCATGAAGAAGACACTGGGTCTAGCTTGGGTCGGGACACAAGTTTTCCAGGGCACCGTTCTCTTCCAGAACTTCCCTGTCCTCTGCTCAGCCGCCAGAGCCTTCCTCGGGCACAGTTTCCTATCATTTTTCCTTCTAAAACCTCTGCTTGTTCTCATTCCAAGCCTTCTCTTTCACATGGTCAATTGAGCCAATCTCCATTGAAAAAGAATGGTTAAAGGGGCGCCAGGTGGCTCAGCTGGTTAAGCGACCCGCTCCTGGTTTCGGCTCACGTCAAGACCCCACGATTCGTGAGTTGGAGTCCCGCATCAGGCTGCATGCTGACAGTGTGGAATCTGCTTAGGATTCTCTCTCTCTTTCTCTCTCTCTTGCTCTCTCTGTCTCTCTCAAAATAAATAAATAAACTTAAAAAATTATATATAAAAAAAAGAATGGTTAAGTTTCTAAGTACCAAACACTGTGCTAGGCAGATACAGAAAAATATGGCCACTATCCCTTCAGATGCTCAGAGCTTAGTGGTCTCCAGCCCTTACTGACTTCTGACTCTGAACCACACGCCTTTTGCATCTACTGGTTTTCTAGAACTTTTAGGTCTGTCTTCTGCCTTCTTTCTACCCTACAAGTCAATCTCCCTTTGACCTATTTTCTCAGGGCTTTAAAGCCATTGGTCCCTCCAGGTAGACCAAGGAAACTTTATCAAGTAGCTTTGGACAGAGAGCACACATAAATACTCATAACATACATAACATGCAGGATGTGTCCACTATAGTGATGGAGGAACACGGAGCAGATGTGCAGAGCCTTGGTCCCCTTATGTTACCTGGGCTCAGTCACTTAGAGTCGCTGCTCTCTAAGAGGCCACAGGCGCTGGGGTAGAGCAGGTTGCTGACTATAATTGCTGCTCTGATTATAAAATCGATACCCATTTGTCAGTGTCTTTCCAAAACCGGTGTTTTTCAATTAAAGCTGCCAACTCTGCAGAGAGCTGTCTGCTCTCAGTAATATTTATCATCAAATAAAGAAGCCATCGACTTTTTAATTTTTTATTTTTTTTAAAGAAAACCACTTTTTTTTCATGTTCAAGACAGAAAAAGAGACAGAGCATGAGCAGGGGAGAGGTAGAGAGAGAGGGAGACACCGAATCCGAAGCAGACTCCAGGCTCCACACTGTCAGCATGAAGCCCGACATGGGGCTCAAACACACGAACTGTGAGATCATGATCTGGGCCAAAGTCGGATGCTTAACCAACTGAGTCACACAGGTGCGCTGCCATTGATCTTTTTAAAAGATGTCAACCATCTGAATCATTTCCATTCCCTGCCACCACCATCCTCTGCTCTCCAAAAAAGCAATTCAAAGCTTAAGATAGCAAGTAAAAGATCACCAAAGTCAAGCTGCTAAAATTAAGTCATTTCTGGCAGGTAAATTTAATGACTGAAGAGTTTGGGTATCTTACAGAATCCATGCACATTGCTTAAGACTGAGTATTCTAAATTATAATGAAATTCTATAATTATTGCATTTTTATTTTTGGAAATACCTGCATCTCTGTCTCATATAAAGTTACTTATATCTATAACATCTACAAGTTACATGCATTATTGTTGTATTTCTTTGCTGCTGAATCCTTGATTAGAAATGCAACTTCCAATTATACTATTCTCCATCTAATATTTCTGTGGGACTGTATTATTTATACTTTAGAGTGGAGTTTTTAGAAACTAGTTACCTCTGTGTCAGTCAGGGTGGGGTCAGTTATATGGCAGACAAAAACTCCAGGAAGTCGGTGACTTAAAACAACAAAGTTGCATTGCTCATTCACACTACATACTGCTTTGGGCTGGTGGGGGCTCTGCTCCCCCTTGCCCTCACTTAGGTCTGGGGCTGGTGGAGTCGCCATTATCAGAAACCTGCTGGATGTCATGGCAGAAGAAAATAAAGTATGACACATATACATAGGGCTCTCGCCCCACAGTGACACATGCCACTTTCCTTCACATTTCACTGGCCATGTGGCAATGCTTAATCTTAAGAAAGCAGGAAGTGCAATTCTAAAGAAGAGAGAGAGGGGCACCTGGATGGCTCAGTCAGTTGAGCGTCAGACTTTGGCTCCGGTCTTGATCTCACAGCTCATGGGTTTGAGCCCCGCTGTCGGGCTCTGTGCTGACACCTCGGAGCCTGGAACCTGCTTCAGATTCTGTGTCTCCCTCTCTGTCTGCCTCTCCCCCACTTGCTCTCTCTCTCTCCCTCTCTCTCTCTCTCTCTCTCTCTCTCTCTCAAAAATAAATAAACATTAAAAGAAATTTTTTAAATGAAGAGAGAGAATATTGGCGACCTAAGCCCAGTAGCCACCAAAAGTTATTTTGAGATGCAGGGTCTCCTATTTTAAAAAAAAAAAAAATTTTTTTTATTCTTTTAGCTATATTGATTTAGCTATCAACCAGTGACATATTTATCGAGTTAGATTAAGTATAAATTTTGTCCTATCTATTTAAACCTTTGTCCATCTGAAACTTCATCCAAATGCAGATTTTGTGTGCCTGTGTGCCCTTCACCTTAGGCAAAATGCCATAGAAATGAATAAGACAAAATCCCGGTTGGGTAATTTGGTTTTGCGCCAGGAGACACAGCTTTCTTTTTGGAAAGGGCTCATGTTTGGGACTGGCTGTAGTTCCTTTTTCCATAAGGTCTGAACCTGTCAACTCCACAACACAGAAAGTTCATTTGTCACCCTGGCATTCATGTGAGGATTAAATTAACGCTGGTGTTTTGAGGAAATTTCATTTAGCAAATTTGAGTTAGTGGTGATTTTGTGGTTTCAACTTTCTTTCCTTATTATTAGTTTTCTACAACCAGCTTAGTGTTGCTGAATCCAGACTTCAAAGCATAAAATTCTCTGGACACAGCAGAATGAGGTGTATATGGAATAAGAGGAACCATTGCCAAGGATTCCCAGGAGGTCAGAGGCCAGGTTCACGGCATTGCTGTAACTATGTGTGGCAGGTGTCTCCTCAAGAAGAGGCCTGCAAGGAGAGGCGGGCTCAGAGTCCACTCTGGTGATCAAACCTGAAAACAGACTCCTCTAATGACAAGGTGCTGAAAGAAGGTCGTGTGGACCCTTATCTCGTTAAATGATTCAATAGCATTGTGCCAACGCAAAGAGGGAGTGGCAAGAGGAAATGCCCTAAATGTCTCCTCCTGTCCTCCGATCTCCAGCCTCCTGACACTTTCTCCCACTGGCCAAACCCAAGTGCAAACCAGAGGGCAAGGGATCCTGGGAGATACAGTTCACTGAGGCCAGTCTCTTGGAGCACAGAGCAAGGAAGGGAATGGATTTGGCTGGCTTACCACCTCACCCAATTAAATGGTGCTGTATGCAAATGTGTTCTCTTTTTTCTCTATTTGGCCAGACTACTTATGTTCTATTTATCTTCTCCTTAGCATTCTCTATCTGAAGAGACTTCAGTTTTCCTTACTTTCATTGCTGAATCCAAAAGAGCTTAATAATAAAAGCCAATTTATAAATTAAAATATAAACAAGCAATGCTTCTCTCTGTTATCTAGGAATATTACAAATTTATTGCATGTTTACTAACTCATCACACACACAGCCAGGAAGGGAGAGATTTTTATTTAATTTTAATTTTTTTTTTAAATAGGCTTTATTTTTAGAGCAGTTTTAGAGTCACAGTAAAATTAAGAAGGACAGAGATTTCCCATATACTCCTGGCTCTACATATGCACAGCCTCTCCCACTATCAAAACCCTGTGCCAGAATGGTGCATTTATTATAATCGATGAACCCACACCGACACATCACAATCACCCAGAGTCCATAGTTTACAGTAGGGTTCACTCTTGGTGTTGCACATTCTGTGGGTTTGGAAATATGTGTAATGACATGTATCCATCATTATAATATCATAGAGTATTTTCATGGCCCAAAATATCCTCTTTGCTCTGCCTACTCACATTTTTCATTTTTAAACATTATAATCAGAAATCTCAAGAGATTAAATCTTGAACTTTAAAAAGCTTAATATGTTCCTGGCACATAAACAGAACAAAAAATACCAGAGTGAACTATTGCCTGAAATTTTTGGGAAATGGGATGACATAGGACTATTCCTATAGACATCGTAACTAATCTATCAGTTTTCAAGGCTCGCAACATAATTGTAACCAGCAAGCCAAACAAACATATCCCGCAATGTATCAAAACACTTTATTTTAAATATGTACTTGGTGGAGGTGATCTTCCCCAGTCCCTGGAAGAAAACACCGACTTTTCTGGCTACCTTAAGTCATAAAACCTAGGCTCAACTCACAAATTGAAACTATCCAGCCCAAATAGTTTTCAATATCTGAGGTCAAGTTAGAGTAGTCTTTTTCCCTTTCCCATCTAGAACCTGTTTCAAGCAGAACACTTGCAGGGGCCACGGGGGTTATGGTTGCTACTCCTCATTTCCTATTCCTTGTCTTAGCTTGGTAATCAGGTCTCAGCCCTCTGGGTCTGGTGTGAGAGATGCAGGAAGGAAAAGAAGACCAAGGGAAGTGTCTTCCTTGGTGATAGCTTTGTTCTCTCTGGGCCCCTCATTCAGAACTTCTCAGTTTGATATTTTGTTCCCGTTCTCAATTAGCAGGCTGCAAGTTCTGGTCTAGAAACTCTCCTTTTTCTACCTACTCCTTGGACTATTGCGCACAAGGGCTTAGTTTCTCACTGGCTTTGGCTGGAGGTCCCACTCAGATCTTTGCCATCTGAGCCTTTCCAACACGGCAGCTTGTTTCATCAAAGCCCACAACCTGAGAGGCAACAAAGGGAGCCCAGCAAAACAGAAATCACATTCCTCTGTCACCTAATTTCAGAAGAGGCATCCAGCTATAATCTATTCATTAGAAAGAAGTCACTAGGTCTAGCCCACACTCAAGGGGAGGATATTACATAAGGGCATGAATACAAGGCCGTAGAGAACATTGAGGCCCATCTTTGAGAGATGCCTGTATCACAGACTTAAAACAGTTTCAGCTCATCTCTCTCTGCCTGACCTACTTACGGAAACACTCATGTGTCCTCCACTCTCACAAATGCTGGGACAGAACTACCAGCTCTATGTACCTGCCACTGGGCTCCTTAGCTCTCCTAGGTGTGAGTCGGGCATTTAGGTCATTAGAACAGCTGCAGTTCCCCTCAAGGAATGTACAGAAAACCCTCCAAGCGACCCTTTGATGCCTCCTCTCGTGAGACCTGGGATTAGGAGATACTTCCTCCAACCTCTTTTTTCCCTGTGAGGAAGAGGGATAGGAACTCACAAAAAACACCACTTCTCTCCCACAAAAATCTGCTGATAAAACCCTCCCTCCCCTAGCTCTACTCTCTCTACCCTTTTATTTCCCAAAGTCAACTAGGATGCTCTAGAGTTTCCAGAATGGTGAAAGTGCTTCTTGGGCATTGGTTTTGTAAAGTCTGAACATGACAATGTGCCTCACACTCATTTGGGGGATGAATGTCTAGCATATTGTTGCCTCGGCTTAGACTGAAGAAGGAAAAGATCCATCTTAACATCCTCTACTCATTTCAAATAATCTCCTTGATGGTCCAGAAGGCTCTCAGTAATTTTCTAGTATTATCATTATGATCATCTGTTTTTACTTTCCTGGGGAAAAAATGCATAAGCATCTACTTTATTAATACCAGAAGTCAGTTTTTACAATATAATCATAGCTATAAACTGATTGCAAATAATTTATTCAACATGCACTAATATATCCTTTATTTTAATGCTTTACTATAATTTTTAAGCTCTATTCTGAGGTAAGGACGTCATCTTTTTCTTTTTCTGATTTTCTTATTAGATGGAATTTATAAAGTAATCTCCCTATAGAAAGACAAAGGGATAGATAGCATGTGGCATATACTCCCCGTCTGCTGGGTTTTCACCAGAGCTCATTTACGATCACTCCTTTTATAAACCCTTCTAAGGCACCTAATAAGCCCATTTAGCTTTCTAATAGCTTTCTAACCACCCTGGTTTGTTTCCTTGAGTACGATTTCCACTAACTCAAAATGCCACATTATCAGCAGACTTGGATATTTACTTTTAGAGTAGTCAGAGCCACATTCTCACTTTCCGTATCACAGGAAGACACTCTTAGCAGGATGTTATTCTGGTTCATAAAGTGGCAATCTATTTCATTTATTATCCCTAAGTGCTTTATCATCCATGTCATCAAGTTTGGCCCTGGGCAAGGAGGTTAGGAATCCCCTTTAAAAAAAAAAAAAAAAAGATTATTTTGAGAGAGACAGAGTGCAAGTGGTGGAGGGGCAGAGAAAGAGAGAGAGACAGAATCTCAAGCAGTTTCCACACTGTCAGCACAGAGCCCAACGCGGAGCTCTATCTCACGAACCATGAGATCATGACCTGAGCCGAAACCAAGAGTTGGACGCTTACCCAACTGAGCCACCCAGGCACCCACCCCCCCCCCCTTTTTTTTTTATGAGAAAGAGACGTAAAGAATGAGATGTTCATTCTGTGACTGAGTCAATGAGTTAAGGGGACAAAATAGTTCCAGGAGTAAGTAGAAAGAAGAGAGCTTCCAAATCTGAACTTGCCACCTGTTAACAGAAGACTAGAACAAAATACCAAACGAAGAGGTTCTGAAATGATGGGTCAGAGAAAACTAACATAAAAATTCCAAGACACATTATCTCTGAAGACCCAGTGAGAGAGCCGCGGAGAGGAGAGAGTAATCACAGAGGCTACTTGAAACTGTGAAGAAGGATCCACACAAGTTTGTTCCTCTCTGAAGTCTTCCCCGACAGTGTGGACATCAGCAGAACTTGTACCCATCTCCCCTACGACACTGTCAAAGCCCTAATCCTTGGATGAGAGAGTCTGTCCTGGATATGTTTGAGAAAATGTTGTTCCAAAAAAAAAAAAAAAAAAGCATAGTTGAATTTTTAAATATCCCATTGGTCATAGAATGTAAGAGAGGATGAGGAGGAGGGGTGAGGGTGGGGAAGGAGGAGGAGGGAGGGGAGAAATGGAGAAGAAGAGAAAAAAAGATGGATATCTGAAAGAGGAGGTGGGGAGGAGGAAGAAAAGGAGAAGAAGAATTGCCTTGTTATATAAGATAGCATGACTCTTTTACCTAGCCAACAACTCACAGAAAAGAGCCTGATTGATCGATTCATTGACTACATCTCAGCCCATGGCCTGCTTGACGCCCCTTCCTGAATCTCACTTGCATCTGCCTCTATAGCATCTCCAGTCCTGATTTGTTTCTTGATTCTCAGTCTTTTTTGTAAAGTCCACAACCTTATGTTTGTTCCTCAAGGTTCTCTCCTACATTAACCCTATGGGATGGGATGGGATGAAGTTAATTATTTCAAAGCCTACATCTTCAGCCTAGATCTCTGCTCTGATTCATGTATTCAACAGTCTTCTGAACAGCCTAACCCACATGACTGGCAGACACTTGGAATTCATTGTATCTAGCACTGAACTCATTTACACCACTGCCAATCCTGTTCTTTCTGTATAATTTATGAGTAAGATTGGTATCACCAACCAACCACCTTATTAATCAAATTAGAACCTGGGGTCCCCATACTCACACACAAACCTAATCCATTCCTCTTCATTTCACTGCTTAAATTTCTCTTGAATCCTTCCCTCCATTCCCTCCCTTGAGCTCCTGGATCACCTCCTATTTGAGATTGATGTACCCACTTTTGGCTTCTCCAATCCCTTCACCGTGTGGTAGCTGTGATCTTTCTAAAACACAAATCTGATTGTGTTCATGTCTTACTTAAAACATTTCAATGTCTCCCCGTTGCACACTGTATAATGTGTAATCTCACTAATGCAATCTAAAAGAACCATCTCATCAGTTTGTTACTTATCTGCAGCCCTTTAATGGTCTTTGTGCTCCTATAACTGTTTTCAGTTGCTCAAATATACCATGTTTTTTTTTTTCATGTTCCATTCCTTACCTTGCTTTTTCTGTGCCTGAAAAAGAGAGTTTCTGCAAAAATTGTTGGATGAACAAATGCTTGAATATGAAAAACATCTATAGTTGCTGGTGATTTTTATTTAAAAACAAAGAAACAAACAAACAAAAAACCTGTAATTTATTCGGGTGTGTGTGTTTTGGTCCTGGAATATATAAACTAATATTATACAAAGACACACAGTGTCTTCATAAGTATGGCTTCTGTCATTGCTGCAGCAAGAGACTATCCTAATTCCTTTAGCATAATTTAATTTTGCCCTTTTTTTTATTAAAGTGCATTTATTATACAGAAGGTTTTATAGTCCCTTAAATGTATGCTTGCTGTTCTCTTTGCAAATTGTATTTTCTAAATGGCTGTTCTTCCTAGAACTATTTTCCTATTAGAAGCTAGCTGTTATTTTTCCAAGAATGGCAGCATGATGTTCAGTTATTTGTTTATAGTGAAGTCATCCTGGAGATTTGGGGTTTATTTGTATTTCCCCAGATCCCTGTTCCATAGTAATGCAGAATTCTGAATTTGTCCAAACCTCAGGACTTCTGCCTGTGGTCCAATAAATGGGTGTGCACACATTTTTTAAATCAGTCAAATATGCTAGTGATGTCTACCCCTCGATTCTTAGCTAGGAGGTGAACTACAAAGTGACCACAGAAACTCACAGCTAGTTTATTACAGGAGTTAGTTTTCTCTGTGCAAAATGCAGTCACTTACCCTTGATACATACACCAACTGCCAAGACTGTAACTTCTTTTTTCTCATGTTTAATTTTAATTATATAATTCACTTGGAAGATAATCATATATGGTTGTATCAGGGCATTTCAAATGGAACTGGCTCCAACTGGTTTAAGCAGAACAATTTTTTTTTTCTTTTAAGGATATAGGGCAGCTTAGGAATGATCAGGAAGGCTGAAGAACCAAGCAAAGTTGTGCATTTTCCTCAGAGGTACAATCTCCCTTTTGATTTAAAACTTTTGTATGGAGGAAGACACCTCCATTAGTGTTCCAGCCATAGCCACATGCACCCCGAGGACTCCACCTGGTGACAGCCACCACCACCACTAGACAGGATTCCTGCTCATCCTGCTTTCTTGAAGCACCGGTCCAATTTAAAATCTAGAGCAGTGGGTCACATACCAAGAGACTGGGGAGGGAAGAGGCTGTCATGTTTGGCTACTACTGTGGGAAGGCAGCTCAGTGTTCTAGAAGATATCAGAGAGAGGAAATTCTCAAACACAGGAATCAGATGCTGGGCCGGCAAAGTAATGACAGATGCCGACTGCAAAGTATTTCCGGATTAAAGCTTCATCAGGATATTTGAGATGGACATGCCCACAACCCTTGTGATTTAGTCTCGCTAGTTTCCTTTAACTGGCTCATGGATACAGCGATACCATAATTTATCACATCTAACATGCCCTCAGTAGTGGCTCATGCCATTATTTTAGGTAGCACTAAAGAAATGTTGCCAAGTCACTTATGATTTGTTAAAAGATAGTTTTCAAAAGTTTAAAGAACAATACTGTCACGCAAGTTTAAAATAAACACACGTCGAAGATTTGATTTAACTCATTAACTATTGAGGCAACCAGTAAGATGTTAAAATCAGTCCAAAGAGAAGCTGAAAAGCTAGATATAAAGAGGAGATTTAGTAAGTTGCTGGGTTAGACTTTACAAAAAAAACTAATTAATGTCAGACAAGGCTATCACCATAATCATTGGGCTTCTCTGTTCCACTGGGTGGAAATTATTTGCAGTTCTACTGGACATAAATCTAGAGTAACCTCTGCCCCTACAGAGTTGTAAAATAGCCAAATAAATAGAAAATCAAATCTAGCACTGCACTGGAAGAACAGTTAGTAATCTCTTTTGTCTATTTCCAAGTTTGGGATAATAATTTTTAATACTCTCAATGCTTTCATATCAATTAGAACCCTTCTGGGCTTTTTTAGAATAGAGTTTTATCATGCATCTGTCATGTGCATACATAAAAAGGAATATGTTACTTAAATAAACTGGAGAGGTCTATGCATTTACATTCAAGGTCAAGCTCTTATAATTCATTTTTTCAATCAAAGTCATCAAAGTTTGTATTTTCCCACCCACTAATGTTTCCCCTGCCATCAAGAGCATTGGCAGTGAGGCATTTCTTTGGAACATTCCACTTTTTTCTCTGAAATCTTCTGAGAAGCTGACATCTATTGTGCAATTTTGTTTTCTTTTTTCTTTTTAATCTTTATTGTGATAAGAACACTTAACATGAGATCTACCCTCTTCACAGATTTTTAAGTGTACGAGATACCATATTGTTATCTATACCATTCTGCAATCTTGATGCTGAAGCATTCTTGACTTTTCCAGTTGTCAATAGAAGATTATAAAGCAAAACAAACACTCATATTCCCTTCTCAAATAGCCCTTGAATATTTTCCCCCCTGTGGAGAGTTTGTTCTTTAATTTTTTTTTAATATTTATTTATTTTTTGAGAGACAGACAGAACGTGAGTGGGGGAGGGGCAGAGAGAGAGGGAGACACAGAATCCAAAGCAGGCTCCAGTCTCTGAGCTATCACTACAGAGCCGGACTCAGGGCTTGAATTTACGAACTGTGAGATTGTGACCGGAGCTGAAGTTGGATACTTAACTGACTGAGCCACCCAGGTGCCCCAAGAGTATATTCTTTAAAGGCTAAGTTTTGGGGAACCTGGGTGGCTCAGTCGGTTGGGCATCCGACTTCGGCTCAGGACTTCAGCTCAGTGATCTTGCGGTCCGTGGGTTTGAGCCCCGCGTCGGGCTCTGTGCTGACAGCTCAGAGCCTGGAGCCTATTTCAGATTCTGTGTCTCCCTCTCTCTCTGACCCTCTCCCATTCGTGCTCTGTCTCTCTCTGTCTCAAAAATAAATAAATGTTAAAAAAAATATTTTTTAAATAAAAAAAATAAAGGCTAAGTTTATGAATGTACAGGTAAATAGCAACCACATCATCACTGCTTCCTGGCTGATGGCGACTGTAAGACACCATGAATTGTTAAGACACATTTCAATTTCAGAGCTCCTATAAGGTAAAAATGTATGTCCTAGAAATGATGAAATATAGGTAGATCTAGATAAACAGATCTAGATATATGCATATGTGTACATATGTTAACTTTGTAGCATGCAAATATATTTTTTCTTAACTTTTTGGGTATCAGAATTGAGCTCTAGATGAGGCAGAGATGGTTAAGTACTCCCGAGGATACATTTCATTTTCATCATTTTAATTAAAGAACACCTCTCCCACTGAATTTTTGCAGGACAGTGACTACTCAGCTCAATATACATTTCCAAGCATGCATTGTATAAAGCTATGGCCATAAACTTCTTTTTCGTTGCCCTAACCTGTGAGTCGGAATAAGGACCTGGTGCTGGGAAATCAGGTTCAATCATGTGAATGGAGCCACCGTCTAAGTCGGTAGAAAAATAAGAGTGAAGGAACCAAGTCACTGAATGACCCTCTGGGGCAGAGATTCCTACCTGCCTTGTTACATACAAGAGAAATATTGGTCAAATGGCTATATGTTTAGGTCTTTCACAGCAGCCTGGCCCATACCCTACGTTACTACACTAGGTCTTAAAATTATGATTTTTCTAGAATATTTTGGCTCACCTTCTCTGTGCATGGATAGGATTAGGCAATTTTTTTTTTAATTTTTTTAGGGTTTATTTATTTTTGAGAGAGAGAGGAAGACAGAGCGTGAGCAGGGACGGGGCAGAGAGGGAGACACAGAATCCAAAGCGGGCTCCAGGCTTTGAGCTGTCAGCACAGAGCCTGATACGGGGCTTAAACTCATAAACCAAGAGATCATGACCAGAGCTGAAGTCGCGCACTTAACCAACAGAGCCACCCAGGTGCCCCTAGGCAATTTTAGATTAACGCAGGCCTGGGCATATCTGATGATTAGACGTCCACAAAACTTCAGAGACCAAGTCTGTTCCAGCTTGAAGTCAATTCCACTGTAACCTAAATACTCCTTAGGCCCCACCAGCTGCCGATGCTGGGAGGGGTTTGTTGTTGTTGTTGTTGTTGTTTTAACATTTTGTCCCCGGTTCTACCATATCAGTGGACACATGCCACGTGACAAGAATCCCAAAAAGAGCTTCTACATCTTGGTCCGCAACGATCAGTTCTCGCTCCAGAGCACTGCTCTGGTTTCTTTCCGATCACATTCTCAGCACTGTCACATGGCACCAAACCTCTCCCGTCCATTCCATCCTCACAAGTGGACTGGTGCCCCGCCCTTCTTCTCTGCCGCTCAGCATGGCAACATGTTAGAGGGGAAGTATGCTACGGTTTCAAGGGAAGAAAAACAAGCCTTAGAGTCCACCAGATTTCAAAACGTGCTATAAAACTAGCGATCTTGTTAAGGGAATGGGTGGTGGGTTGTGGAAGAGAATAGGGAGTCCAAAAAACACTTTTATATAATGGGAATTTAGAATAATAAAGGTATAATTCAATCAGAAAATAAATGACCTTAGGATGGACACTTAAATTTCTATTTCAAATTGGACCCTAGAACATATTTCAGAGGGAGTTCTAATACTAAAAAAAATATTAAAAGAGTGATAATTATTTTAAATAATTTGATGATTAAAAAAAAAACGTTTCTACCATGTCTAGAATTGTGGAATCACTACATTCTACACCTGAACTAATATAACATTGTATGTCAACGATATGTCAATGATACACACATACATACACACATACATTTTCTAAACCCCTAAAGCCGAAAGCCAAAAATGAAAATATATGATGATTCTGAAATTCTAAATTTGTTTATGGCAAAATATACTATGTGAAAGTTAAAAAAGACACATAGATCTATCCGTATTTTAAGTAAAGAATTATATACAGAGTATGAAAAAGAGTTCCTACACATCAACAGGAAACAAGATACAGGCACATAGGGTATTCATGGAGGAGAAAATACAAATGACAAAAAAAGACATAAAAAGACAAACAATCTTATGGAAATGAGGGGAATGTAAGTTAAAATAATAATGACATATTTTCACTCATCTGATGGACAAAGGTTCAGGGTTGATATTATGATGTTGTTTGAGTCAGAGCTCACCCACTGGCTGTACTGGGAATGTGTGGCAGGTGCTGAGATATTTCTCTCTTCGCTCTTGGGGTGATGAGATGTCTGAGGCCCACACAGCTCCCAGCCACATGCCTCCCAGTGGAGAAGCATCTTCTGTCTATTCTGGGTATGGTAAAATATTGTCATTTGTAAACATGTTACCTTCTGATAAAGTCTAGGTACAACTGGTCCAGGGTTTGGGGAAACAGGACACACCCGGTGCTGCCCTCTTGAAGGATAATTTAGTAAAGTCTCAAAATTAGTCATGAGCTTCGTATCATAAGCTCCGCTTTGGAGAATCTACACTGCAGAAATATTTACACATGTTCAGAAAAAAAATATATATGCATGTAAATGTATTTTCGTTATAGCATAGTTTCTAGTTGTGGACTATTAGAAACAACTTAAATGTCAACTAATAAAGCAATGGCTAAACAAATTGTTATATGAATATCAAGGAATAACTTCCTTTTCTTCATGTAAAAAATGAAGAAAAGGAAGAGAAGGAGAAAAAAGATGCATTGGATGATAACTGTGTATGACAATATGTGTAACAACTGTATAACATGATTCCATTTATCTTTAAGATATATATATATATATATATATATATATACACAACACACACACACGTGTGTGTGTGTGTGTCTTGGGTGTATGTATGTGTGCATAAATATATGGACAAAGGTCTAGAAAGACTGCAGAATTTTAAAAATGGTTATGTTGAATTTATGGCCTAAATAATTCTGTAAGTTATCAACTGTGCCTCTCTCCCCCACCCTCCAAAAAATCCACATAGAATCAATAAATATTTTTAACACACTGAACATACATAGCTGTGCTCAGAAACAGGATAAACATTCCTGGGGTCCAGAAAAGGAACAGAAGAACACAGGACTTACTGAGCTTCCAGCAGGAAATCACCGAGGATGGAGAGATTCAAGTCAGGCAGGGTAATGGGTCTGTGGGAAGGGAAAGGCGCCAGGGTCACTGTGCAAAATGGGAATGAGAAGGACTTTCCTAGTAGTGAACAGAGAGCAAAAGAGAGCTGCAGCCCCCTTGCTCTGGACTCCCCCAGCACCCAGCTGCCTCCGGGTGGAAGGAGGAAGCATGGACAGTCAGACCACCGTGAACTGAGCTAAGATGTCCACTGGATCACAATTAGAAGCCTCAGGACAACCTCAAGTCATTCATGGGAGATCTGACTTACAGCCAGAGAGCGGGGGGG
>NW_026057579.1:10304356-10337291 GCF_023721935.1 Panthera uncia
GGGGGGGGGGGGGGGGGGGGGGGGGGGGGGGGGGGGGGCGGTCTCATGGAGTCTCACACATCACCCAACAGGGAGAGGGAAGATCTGGGAAATGGGACACACACACACACAAACTCCTACTTGAGATGAACTTGCACACTTGAATTGCACACTATCTCTGGCCACATTGACTTTGAAAATATGACCCAAAAGTTTTATGATACAGCTATACTAGGTCTATTTGCCCTAGAGAAAATCTTGCATATATGGACAAAGACATATAGATAAATATGATCACTGTTCCTTTGCTTACAAAACTAACAATCGCAAATAACTGAGATGTCCATCAATAGGAAATGGTTAAACAAAATATGGTATATTAATACAACAGATTACTATACAAGAAGTTAAAGTGATTAGATATTTTTCCATATTAACAAAGACCTAAAAACATAATAAAAGGAAAAGGTAAATCAAGTAAAATGGAGACTAATTTGCATAACAATGCATACAGACTGTAATTTATGGGACTCAATTTTATACGGTTTGCTGATTCACTGATGTATTATTAAGAAAATATGAAGGATGCACACACACTCAGGATAGGAATTGCCTCTGAGAAAAGGCATCTGGTGTGATTGACAGTGGACAAAGAGATTTCAACTTTGTAATGTTTTATTCCTTTTAAAAATCAGGAGAAAATGTGAAAATATGCTACTTTTGGCAATTTTTAAAATTTTTTTTCTCTTTTTTTATAATATGAAATTTATTGTCAAATTGGTTTCCATACAACACCCAGTGCTCATTCCAACAGGTGCCCTCCTCAATACCCATCACCCACCCTCCCCTCCCTCCTACCCCCATCAACCCCCAGTTTGTTCTCAGTTTTTAAGAATCTCTTATGTTTTTGGCTCTTTTGGCAATTTTAAGCCATGGGTTCGTAACACAGGTGCTTACTCTATTATTCTCTGCATTTTTTTAGTTCCTTCAAAACTTTTCAGAAAAAAAATAAGTGGAGAGAGGTAACATTGGGGGGGTGCATGGAAAAAAGAATTTCAGCTTTTGCTCGGAAGTTTCTATAATACTGAATGCATGTAACTGCTATTTTAGAATCCATAACTTAAGCCTCAAGCTGAGCACTGAGAGGCACTAATACCGTACTTTCTAAAGAGAACATTCAACTGGGAAGAGCAAGACAGCTCCTCTAGGATACACAACCCAGTTACACCAGACAGAGGCATGTTGGACAAACATCCAGGAGCATAGCAGGCACAAGCTAGTCATCTGATAGACTCTGTAATGCCGGGGAGTGTTCCTGAGGTTCTCCAAGTCTGTGAGCCACATCCCCTCAGGCATGGCCACATGCCTCAGGCAGAATCCCATTCCCTCTAATCAGAATCATGCCCTCAGAAATCTTAACCAGAGGTTCTCAACTGGGGCCACTTTGCCCCCTAGGGGACATTGGCAACGTGTGGCAACATTTTTCCTTGTCACATTGAGGGGAGTCTACTACTGATATCTCTGATGTAGAGGCCAGGGATACAGTTAACATCCTACAATGCACAGGACACTCCCTCATAGTAAGGGATTACCTGTCCCAAAATGTCAATAGTGCTGAGGTTGAGAAGCCCTGTCCCAAGCCAACGGCTAGACACAGAAGCACATAGGCACCAAGCCTCTGGCA
Organism: Panthera uncia; assembly: GCF_023721935.1. NCBI lineage: Eukaryota > Metazoa > Chordata > Mammalia > Carnivora > Felidae > Panthera > Panthera uncia. Next base: position 10,306,020 of record NW_026057579.1, read on the forward strand.
GCATCTCTAAAGGGACAGGATACAAACCTTGCCAAATTCTGAAACTCTATTCATGCAAAGATGGAGATTGTGTCTTTAATGTATTTCAGCCAAGCTGCATGCATTGAATACTTTTCACCAAAGTGCTCTCTTCTCCAGCATTTATCACGCTAATTAACAAGTCACTAGCTTCATCCATTAACAAAAGTATTTTGACATCCAGTACGTCAATTAGTAAAGCTTTAGTTGTTGATTAAGCTATAGATAGCAGAAGGCATGAGACAGACTTAGGAAGTAGCAAATATTTCGGTTTAGCCACAATGTCAGATCCCTGCGGGGGAGGTCTCAGACTATAAGGCTGGCCAAGCAGGCCAGAGCAAGAAAAGAGAGCTTAACGGTCCATCTGGGTCACTTTTGTGCGAATTCCCCACAGAGTTAAGGAGTGTACTGTAAGCATTAAGCATGAAGCGCTGTTACCTCCTCCCCTGGCTGTTCATTTGGATGGACGGTAAATGCCAGCAGAGAACAGGCACCCTTTGCCCCATGTTGTCATCCTGCCTGGAAGCTGTAAATACTTCACCTACTTTTATAGAGCTAAATGATTTCTTTCCTAAGTACTTATGCGATATTCTGCCCTTCACTTAGCCAAATCCTGCCCCCAAGGTCAGGGAACCGTATGTCTTCTAAATCACTAAAAATTCTATACATTTTTCTGTAGAGCTTCTCTCGGGGTGGGGGTGGGGGGAAGAACTTTAGAGACTTCAACAAACTTTGAGTTTTACACATTCTCCAAAGGAAAAAGAAACAAAATATATACTTGTGCGTTTAGACATATAGAGGTTGCATGCTAAATATATGTGCTAAATACACACATTTCAGCTTCTTTTCCTAAGCTGATTAAAAAAAGGCACCAACACTAGTTATTAAATACAGTTATTTACTACTCAAAGTTGGAAAATCAAGATAGAAGCTGTGAAAGTTTGGTTTGAGGAAATGTACCTAAATATGCAGGTTTTCAAAGTTGGGCAAGAAATATGCTTCACATAAAAGTTGAAATTGAGGGGCACTTGGGTGGCTCAGTCGGTTAAGCATCTGACTTCAGCTCAGGTCATGATCTCACAGGTCATGGGTTCAAGCCCCGCATCAGGCTCTGTGCTGACAGCTCAGATCCCAGAGCCTGTTTCAGATTCTGTGTCTCCCTCTCTCTCTGCCCCTCCCCTGTTCATGCTCTGTCTCTGTCTCAAAAATAAATAAACATTAAAAAAAAAAGTTGAAATTGATTTACATTAAATAATCAGAAAAATGTCAGTACATAAATTTACTAATCACTTTGTAAATAAGGGCTAGAAATCATATATAGCTTAGTCGATGAGATTTAAATCACTTTGTCATCATTCAAACACATATCAGTGGAGAAGAAAAAAAAGCCTTGTACCAAACTATTATTATACTCTTTAAGAATGACAAATGGTATCAGTTATTTGGTTTTTAAAAAATGAAAAAGAAAACGTATTCAAAAGCCAGAACACATAGAGGTCATAAAAATATTTTCAAAAGTTATCATCCATAAACACTATGAAAAGTTTATTGAGCTACGCTAAAAATGATTCAGTGATTTAAAGAGTTTACAAATGAACATGCACCAAATGATTAAATACATTTTATATGCTTCCTAAGTAGCTGAGGCTACTCTATAGCATTCATGAATGAAGAAATAAATTCTAACCATTCACCTATGATAGTCCCAATTACCGAAAAAAACAGATCATATATACAAAGCGGGGGAGGGGTTCCCTAGGGAGCATACTTCTTTTGAGAACATGTATTTAAAATATAGGTAGTGCTGACTCTCTAGGCCCTTCACAAATATTGACTCATTTAATCTTCCTAACAAGTAGATAATATAAAATACTGTTATTATGCCCTTTTTACAGATGAGGAAACCAAGGTCAAAAATTTTCCTAAGGTCATAGCAAAAGACTCACAAATCACCAAGAAGCATTAAGTAGCTGAGATTTATAGAAAATATTTAGCTCAACTATGTTTAGAGTAAGAACACAACAGGTCTTGAATCTATTGGAGAAGATGGTCTAATATAAACAGATTACACAGAAATCAATTACTTCATTCCAATGTGGCTTAATCTTTTCCGTGAAGAATGACATTCTATCTGGGGCACCTGGGTGGCCCAGTTGGTTAAGCGTCTGACTGGCTCTGGTCACGATTTCACAGTTCGTGGGTTCAAGCCCCATATCAGGCTCTATGCTGACAGCCTGGAGCCTGCTTCAGATACTGTTTCTCTCTCTCTCTGTCTCTCTCTCTCTCTGTCTCTCTCTCTCTCTCTCTGTCTCTCTCTCTCTCTCTCTGCTCCTCCCCCACTTATGCTCTCCCTCTCCTTCAAAAATAAATTAATTAATTAAACAATTTTTTAGATTATATTAAAAATGATCTTCTATCTAAAAAAGGACAAAACAAACACCTTGGTAGGAAATTAAAGACATTAATGTAAGGTAAATTTTAAAGGAAGCATCTAATCATGCTAAATGAGTTTATGCCCAAATTAATGATGTTTCAGGGGGCTAAAATAAATGCAGGTACAATTACGATAACCTTTGAGAAATCATGAAGAGCAAAACATGAAAAATAAAACTGGACATGATTTCCTGATTTACAAAAATGAAAAAAAAAAGCGCTATTGCATGCATCCCTAGCAAACTGTTAGGAAGGATTCATAAACAGAAGTTCATGAGCACTTGGAAAGCAGACGGTGGTTACCAGGAGTCAGCGTGAGTTTGCAAAGAAAAACACATGGCAAACTAACCGCATTCCTGTTAAGACCAGTGAAATAGGTCTTTTGCATCCATGATTCCCTTCTCTGTCTCTTTGACAGGACAGGAAATGGCTCAAAAAAGAAAAATCATATGTTCCATGGCATGCCATGAGCAAACAGCAAGATTTACCCACCTGCATTTCTGCTTGGAAGGCCAAGATTTCTAAACTGGATCCGATTGCTTGAAAATTTCCTCCCACACAGTCCTCCAAATAGCCAAACTTGACATTGAAGCCAAGGAAAGGGAAGATCAACGCTAGGTGGGGGACCAGGGAGCAAAAAGATAATAGTTGATGTAGTCGCCACAAGTAAGGCTACACGCTCCAAATAAATATAGTCCCAGAATCTTAGACCAATTGAGACGGTGATAGTCTATAAAACCGAAGCCAGGAGAATCAACTGAAAAAAATAAATGACAGGAGTCATCCTCAGAACTTCATCCAAATCTGTTTGTAAATGAATTTCTCAGAAATTTAGAGATTCCCAAACCTGATTAAGAGACCCAAAGTCTCAAGCACAATCAAGGTTACCTGCTGACATTACTAATGGAAAGAAAGAAGTAAGCAAATTAAATTGATTAGCATCTGACTGAGGAAATTATGAGTTAACAGAATTTGTGGTTCACCACATGGCTTCAAGAGAAAACAGAGTCAAAGAATAAGAATTTGGCTGGATTTATCCAACATGGTCCAAAATACAGTTATATTATCCCTGGCCCTGATGACAATTTTTGTGAATATTTCAATGACTCTCCCTCCAGCCTTTTTTAGAAAGCATTATCATAAGGAATTAAGTACTTTTATCCTTTTGCCTAGCATTATAACATACGCATTTCCCCTATTAAAAACTGCTCAAAAACACATTCTTAATAGCATCACAATATTCCTTAATATGAAGATACTAGGATTTACTTAGCTATTGCCTAATTTCTTAGTTTTAAAAAATGTTTCATGACTTTCGATATTCTGCAGAGATGCAAAACTGTTGCTCTACTTTGTATTATTTTCTCAGGACAGATTCTGAAAATAGAATTATAGGGCCAAAGAGTATTGACATTTTAAAGCTCTTGACACATATTACTAAATTACTTTCCTCTACAACCTTTTCAGTGTGATCACTCTTCAAAACAATTAAATCTTGGATAATTTAGAAGGTGAAATTATACCTCATTTTAATTCACATTTCTTAATGAGGCTGAACATTTTTCCATATGTTTATCTGCCATTTGATTTTTCTCTTTTGTGAATTGTGTGCCCATGCCTCCTGCCCCATTGGTTTTAGTCATTTTTCTTATGAATTTGAATGAGCTCTCTCTGGTAAAGAAATTAAGCACTTCTTTGTTGTAAATACTGCCAATTATTTTTACACGTTTTTCCTTTTAATTACATAAGTTGTTTCTTAATGTTTTAGATTTCCACATAATACAAACATTTTTCTTTCCCTCTGTTATTTTTTCTATCACTTTTTTTTTTTAGAGACATAGTGCATGTGCATGTGCACAAGAGGGCACGTGGGGGTATGTGTGGGAGAGGGAATCTTAGTAGAGCCCAACATGGGGCTCAGTCCCACTACCGGGAGATCACGACACGAGCTGAAATCGAGACTCTGAAGCTCAACCCACTGAGCCACCTAGGTGCCTCTCTTTTATCACTTTTTAATTTAAAAGCCTTCCTAACCCTCAGAGTTAAAAAATGCTTCTGCTTTAATCTAGGTTTTGTTATGGTTTTATTAATAAGACTTAACTAATTAACATTGGATATATTTTGAAATATGGTACAAAATGTGGATCTAAATTTGTTTTTTTCCCCACTATTTTCTATTGCCAAGTAAGTATGTGCAACTAAAATTTACTAAATAAATCTTCCTCACCTTTCTGATTTATGATACTTCCTTAGAAATATATTAAATTATTTTACACAACAGAATCTATTCGGGGGCTTTCTATTCTTTTCCATCAATCTACCAATCTATTTTATATTGGTATTACACTGCTTTAATTATTATAGCATTTTAATAAAATGTAAGTAGGGCCATAGACTTCATTTTCAAAAATTTTATCAATTTCCTCCAGTTTCTTCTTCTAATAATCCTTTGCAATAACTTTTTCAGGTTCAGAAAAAATCACAATGGAATTTTAATTGTCATCTGCTCCATAGGAGTCAGCACTGAAATACCAATACTCCAGGAATAACACATATTAGAAGAGCAAAATTCTCAGTGCTCTTCCTGACACCATCCAATACCTTGGTTTGAGTTTATGCTCACTAAAAACTTCTTTTTAATTTTTTTTTAATGTTTATTTATTTTTGAGAGAGAGAGAGAGAGAGAGACAGAGCATGAGTGGGGGAGGGGCAGAGAGAGAGGGAGACACAGAATCCGAAGCAGGCTCCAGGTTCTGAGCCGTCAACAGAGAGCCAGACGTGGAGCTTGAACTCACAGACCGCGAGATCATGACCTGAGCCGAAGTCGGATGCTCAACCGACTGAGCCACCCAGGTGCCCCTAAAAACTTTTGACTATGCATTAGCTTTATACATGCCTTGATGTTGGTCAAACAGTGTCCTAAAAAGTATACATAAATGTTTTTCCTAAAAACATATTGCCTATTAAAATAAATACATAAATATTCTAACACATCAATATACTGTCACTTTACAAGATAACAAAAAAATTGCAAATACTATGGTTTTTAACTGAAAAGCTAAAAAGCTGGGAATCAGAACCTATATGGGTGTTGACCCCACAGTGGTTAGCTATTCTGTCAGTCTCTTGAGTAAAAGAACCAAAAAATTAAAAGGACTCTTGAAAGTCAACTCTTGATTTACAACTGTTGTTGAAGCCCCTTGACAACATCCTTACCAAGTGGTATTCAAATTATACTTAAATAATATGCTTCAATAAAAGGGAGCTCACTGCCTCTTGAGATAGTCAATGTCACCTTTACAAAGCTCTGATTTTGAGAATTTCCTACATGGAATGAAATTAATCTCCCTGTAACTTCCCAGATGCAGAAGACCTAATCCCTATGATACCTGGACTCATGAACCATTAGATCATGACCTGAGCCAAAATCAAGAGATGGGCACTTAACCAACTGAGCCACCCAGATGCCTCTGACTAACCATATTTTATACTCCATGGATTATCTCATCTATGAAGAAGTTTCTAATCTTATGAGTAGTTTATCTAGCAACCCTAACTAGTTTCTCTAATTTGAATGGGACAGGGGATTGGGAGAGGGAGGGATTTGATCTTCAGAATCTCTCTTAAAATCCAACACCAGCACTAACCACAAGAACCCAGCTGAATTGGAAAGGCCCTTCTACTCAACCCAAAGAAAATATTTGTTAAAACTATGAAAAGATTTTGAGTTGGACTTTTGGGCGTTGTTGCACTGAAGTCTGTGACTAAAACTCAGATTTGCAAATAAGAGTCTTCAAGCGCCCTAACGTTCCCAAGTGTCCTTCAACCTTTCTTCTCAGGGACTTTCAAGAGGCAAACAAACGTCAATTAGACTTTAGGGGACATAATCAGATGGACTGGGGAGGAGTTAAAAGCTTGGCTGGATCTCCCTCGTTAAGAAATTGTGATTGTGGGACTCTCCACAGTCCCCTCTGAGGAATCTACACGACTCCCACAGAAAACCAGCATGTTCAAACTTGCCACTTAAACCTAGCAAAACCAACAGACACAAGATGGCGTTGTACTAGCCTGGGGGAAAAAAAAATTCCCCGTTTTTCTCTTCTCCCTTCACCTAATAGCTGAGCTGTTGTAGCCTAGAAGAGGGAGACAGAGGGGGTATCCCCCCCCCTCACCCTTCAATCCGGTGCTCAAGAGCCAGGGGGGGTGAATGAGTGGACCATGCCCCCCTCTCTCAGCTGCCCTTGGAGCCATAGGGAAAACTTGCACTGGAGGGAGGTGAGAAGGGAGATTTAGACAAAATTGAAAACAGCTTTTAGCTGCAAAAGATGCCTAAAAAGTTATAGAATCTGCCCAAGATATCTTCAAGTGATAGGGAAACAGATTTAGTGAAACAGAGGTGATAAAAAAAACAAAATAAAACTATTCTGTATTTATACCCCACTGAGGGGCAATTTCTCAATAAACCAGTTGTAAAACTGTCTTCCTATTTTCCTTTGATATTTTGAGGTCAATACAGGGAAATACTAAGGCTGATTAGAATCGATTCCAAATGCTTGAAGTTAACTAGACTTCTATTGTGTTCCAAGATACCATTAAACAAAGCCCCAAACACCTCCAGTTTGAAATGGCATCTGTAAAGTTCCTTGAGCCAATTCTGCATAGTTGCTCTGTGGCCAAAAACACTCCCTTTAATCAACATGAAGCAGAGTGGAGAGAACTCCTTTAACATTTCAAAAGCAGCTTTGGGTTCTCCTAGTAGCAATTGTTTAATGTCAAAAGTTCTGACTGTTTAATCTGAAGTCTCAGTATTCCACTTTCCACCAATGCTAACTTTCATTTCCATGCCATTTTACACCTTCAGGCCTTTCCTCCATCTGTTCTCTCTGCCTGACAAGCCTTTGCCCCGGCCTCTGTGGATGGCTGTCCTGGCCTTCTGTCACCACTACATCAGGTGAGATCTCTCTGGTATCCCTGCCCCGACTCTCATCCACAGGCCCTTTCCAATGCCCCCATGTTATCAATTTAACCTGCCATCACATCTCTCTGTTTAGACAATGAGACAAGAACAGAACTACTGTGTTTTGTCTCTTTTTTGTAACTCCAGCATCTACAAGATCAAAGCACATAATTAGTGTTCAATACTTTTTTCAACACTTCCTATTTGTGGATAGAAACACCTACCAAACATGGAAAGAGGGAACAACTGCGTGAAGTAGCAAGAGTAATCAAATCACGTGCTCTGATTCCTAGGGTCGCTAGATCTTCCGGCTGGCATGAATCCCGGTGGCTTAGGGCGTTCGCCTGTAGAGGGCGCTGAAGAAACAGCCTTGGAATAGGGCAGAGAAATTACCCTACACAGAAGGTGGTACCCAGGAAGGAATATACCTTCAGGGAAATGGCGAACAAGGAGGAAAATCCCTTCACCTGCACCAGGCAACAGTAAGGAATATGGCCTGCGACCTGGGGGCGGGGAGGGGGAGTCTTTTTAAAGATTCCCTAGGAATAAATGGCCACAGACCAGCTTTTATGTACATTTTGGAGCTGGATCTATCCTGTTTGCATGGTTCTAAAAACTACAAATAGAGACATAATTTAAGATGGACTCAGATTTAATGCCCTAGGTGCCTAGCAGAAGCGACAAAAATCTTCCCTAGGAAAATGCATGCTCAAATTCAGCTTCAACAATATCCCACTGATAGAATTACAACCACTACGAGCTCACAATAAAAAATCACATACAAAACAGAAATGGAAGCAATATAACATGAGCAAGAGTCAGAGGAAAATAAAACAGTACAACGAGATACGCAAATATTAGATGGAATTATGATACAGAATAAATGTGCATAATATTTTAAAAATAAAAGAATTAAAAGAATAAAAATTAAGCTTCAAAATACATCATAGAAGGAAGGAAGGGAGAGCCATTTTGAATTCTTTGCTTAAACAAAATTGACGTAGAACCTAATTATTAGCTACTAGATCATACACTGAAGGAATGGCATACCTTTTATAATACTCATTGTCTCCTTAAAAATGTAATAAATTTAACTAAATTTTATACTGCTTTCTAACAAACTAAGTAATATGAAACGATATTGATTCATTTTTATAGGACAACATAAAAATTAAGTATATGACCTATACCATTTTCTTGTTGACATTATTGTCATCTATAATTTATTTTTAGTGGATTTTATAAAATTACATTAAATAAAATAAATGTAATTATATTTATTTTAATAAAAAATGAAATTAGACCTTTTCCAACAGAAAGTATGTCTGGTTTGTCTAATTCTTTTGACAAAGGGAACTGGTTTGGGGTATAAGGCCAGATGGTGGACACTTTTTTAGAAATCCAATGAGCTAAACGTTTTCATTAAAAATTTCTAAAACATGTGAGAAGTTAAAATCATTTGAAAGAAAATACAGTATTGATAAAATTGTGTTGAAATTAACAATATTTTTATTTCATAACCTTTTCTAAACGTGTTAGATTCCAAGGGGTGCCTCTAAATGTAAAAATAACAGGTAAAATTAATAGCCATTCTCAAGACCTTGTGAAGACTTTTCAAGAATAAAGATGAGGTTTTTTGGTATTTTCCCAGAAACAGAAATGAATGACTCTAATGACTATATATTATATCCCTCTGAAGGGCAAAGATATTTTGAAATCTTTGCTTCAAATGAAACTGAAGTAGAACCTAATTATTAGTTACTTGATCCCTGTGCGATTTGTGGTATAGAAGTCAAAGTAGTCAAAAGAATTGAGTGACATTACTATAACAAAACTTAGTCTATTCACATCTATCTGTTTATAAGAACAAGATTTACACAGACACCTATAAAAATGAAAAACGGTTATAAAATTAATGCTGAAATCCCTCTAATTTTGGAAATAAGTCATTTTCATCCAGTGGAATCACAAACTAAAAAAGTAAATGCTCTATCTCATTTAGAGAAGCAATTCCAAGAAAATTTTGCTTTATTAGTTATTTATCAATATTTATAATATATTCATTATATTTTGACCAATTGTATACCAATAATATTTACGGTAACTCAGTTCTTTTGTGTGTGTGTGTGTGTGTGTGTGTGAAAGAGAGAGAGAGAGAGAGAGAGAGAGAGAGAGCAAGCGAGAATGAGTGGGGGAGGGGCAGGGAGACAAGGGGACAGCAGTGAGCCTGATGCGGGGCTCAAATCCACCAACCATGAGGTAATGACCTGAGTCGAAGTCCAACACTCAACCAACTGAGCCACCTAGGTGCCCCAGTGGTAACTCAATTCTGCCCAAAAAGTTTTAACGTGTGGATCCTTAAGTTACACAAAATAAAATGATGTTAAAATTTCAATTTATATACATATTTTTCTAGCAGAAAATTATCATAAGGTGATTGGTAAAAAGGTTTTCAATAAAAATTAGTTTTCTAATAACTTTCCTGGGTTAAATGAAATGGAAATGTAAGTTTAAGAAGATATATAAAGGGATGATAGGGGTACCTCATTGGTGTAGTCGGTGAAGCGTCCCACTCTTGGTTTCGGCTCAGGTCATGATCTCGCAGTTTCGTGAGTTTGTTTGAGCCCGGTGTTGGGCTCTGTGCTGGCAGCGTGGAGCCTGCTTGCTATTCTCTCTCTCTGCCCCTTCCCCATTCGTGCTGTCTCTGTCTCTCTCAAATAAATTTTAAAAACTTTGAAAAAAAGAGAGAGATGATAGGTAGATAGGCAGATAGATGATAGATAGATAGATAGATAGAGATGGATAAAAAGAAAAGATAGATAATTTCCAAATGTTAAAAAATCTTGTTCATGTGTTTTTAACTGGACATGGTGATTATCCAAACATTGTGTTATTTAGAGCCCATTGAATGCAATTAAAAGAGAAGGGTAACAATTTTCTTTGAAATATCGATGTTTGTAATGTATCAGAAATGATATTTTATTTTTAAACTTAAAAATCTACCCTTCTGATAACTACAGCACCAGCCAACATCTTGACTACATCCTCATGAGAGATCCCAAGTCAGAAACAGCCAGCTAACAGTTCCTATTTCCTCAACTACGCAAATTACAGAAACATAATAAATGTTTATTGCTATTTAAAGCCACTAAGTTTGGGATAATTTTTTTTTTATTTATTTATTTTTTTCTTTTGCATTAACAGGTAACTAATAGAGAGTCACTAGGAGATGCTTTGGCAATCACTATGGAAATTTCTATTCTTACTCTCAATTTCAGTACTTGTCTTTTCACATACCTATAACAGACAATTCATGGATTAGCTCAGATTCATGGATCATGCCTTGAGTAGCAGTGTTCTTGACATCTTGTCATTACCTCAAACACAGTTGCCCATAACTTCCTAGGTTCATCTTTCATTCATATTTCCCAACCAAATGGTTTGTTGCCTTCTTTCTAAACAATTGTCTTTGAGTTGGGCTCCAGTCCCTGATCTGGGCAGTTATGAGCAGGGTTACAGAGTAACATGATATAATGCATGGCAAATCTACATGGAAAGAGCTTCCAAAAGGAGGATGGAGCACATGGTGGGCACTTAGATTTTCATGGACTCTATGGCACATTCTTCAAATGCCACTTAGGTCTTACTTCTCCCATGAAGTCTCCCAAATCAGTCTAACCTAGCCAACCAATGGTTGGACACCATGACCTTCCTACCCTTACTGCCCTGTGCTTCCACAAAAGCTATGCTGTTCTCCATTGTATCAATCACCAATACCAAGTTGTAGATTGCTCAGTACATTGTCCTGGACTGTGACCAGCTCTTTTTCTCATGACACTGTAAACTCCCCCAAAGGTCTTTATTTCTATATCCCTAGTGTTGAGTGTAATGCCTGGCTAGAATCTATTAGAGGGTATGTTTGGTATTTTAATGAAAATGCAATCATAAATTAATTCTTTTGATGAAAAAATGAGGATTTGTCACACAAATTTTCATACACACACACACTAAACACCAGTTTATATACTTGGCAGTTTGGATTCTGAAAGCAAAGCTCTCTAGCTGGAGACTGTACAGTGTTGCAATTAGCATAAGTCTTTGTGGGCAGACCTGCCTGCTTAAATCCACCTTGTTACTGAATAGTTTAGTGATTCTAGACAAGATAATTAAAATCTCTCTGCTTCAATTTCTTAATTGTAAATAAAGATAGCAACAGAACCTGGCTCTGAGAATTAGATGAGTTAATACATGTGCCTGGAACATAGTGAGCACTCAATAAATGTTGGTTGTTATCACGTATTCCTTCAACTTGAATGTCTTTACCTTCTTCTAGTTATATGCAGCAATTGCAGAGGCCACAATTTTCCCTTCTTTTCATCTCCCTGTTGTGTAATTTAATGGTCTACCCAAAGTGGAATTTGTGGACCACCTGCCTCAGAATCATCCATGGGTCTTGTAAAAAAAAAAAAAAAAAAAAAAAAAAAAAAAAAAAAGGCTCATTCTTCAACTCCACCCCAGGCCCGAATCAGCATATCTGCATATAGGGCAAAGGCAGCTGCATTTTAAGCAAACATCACCCAAGGAATTGTGATACAAAATTTGAGAAAACACTCCATAAACAGGTCTACTGATACACTCAGCAACTCCACCAGGCGAGTCAAAGGCAACGAGGAAGCCCCAAGAGAATTACAAATCACAAAGCCACAGTCATTCTCCGCAAATTTCTCCACTAGCATGTGTCACTAAATAGCAAACGAGTGTAAGAAAGTTAAGGTTGCTGTGATGTAATTTCAATGCAACATGGCAGCTATAACATTGTCCATAACGAGAAATAAAACCACATATAGGTAGTACACTCACGGGCGATTTTGTGCTTTGGTCAGAGAAATGTAAGTGCTCTATTGAAATGAAATGCCAAGGCACTTCAGCTTTGGTCGGGTTGCATATTTACACGGTCCTAACTTTAAAAAATTAAAAAGGTCACATGTGCCCCAGTGCAGGTTGCCCTTGTCAGATGCTTGTTGGTCACCACCATTCCAGCGTGATGGACTTAGAAAGTGCAATCGTGTCGCTGCAACACATCTGTAAGAAATTGAATACAAATTGCAGCTGAATTTATATTTCAAGGTAGCAGCTTCCAGCTGCACATCATTTGTTTTGTCTTGTTTAAAATAGCTCCACATCGCGTGCCAGCTACTGTAGGCTCCAGATTCTATTAATTAGGGCTAGAAAACTAAAGCAGCAGCCGGTCCTCTGGGAGACGATGCCAGGTTCCAAAAACCTGTCTCAGTCTCTGCAGCCCCATCAGAGGCTTCCAGGTAATCGGGGTGGTTTTTCCAAGACAGTGATTCTCAAGGTGTGGTCCAAGAATGACTTGCTCAAAAATCACCTGGAAAGCTTATTTTAAAATGCAGTTTTCTACACCTAGCCCTGGACTCACTGAATCCGAATCTCTGGGAATGGGCCCAGAGATCTGCATTTTAAGCATATTCTTATTCGTGGTAAAGTCTCAGAAACATGGGAACCCGGAGACCACTCTAAAATGAATCATTTTCCCTGGAACCAAGCAGGATTTACTCAACCAGAAACCTCAGTCTGCCTTTCCTAATTTTCTCCCAACAATACGTCTTTATTCAAGGTCAAGTAAACTCTCATCTGCTTTATGGTTCTGACTACCAATTGTAGTGAAACTCAGGATAAAGGATCTTACTGACTTTGACTAGTCAGTAAAGTCCAAATATAAAATATCTCACCATTGTGTGAATAGGATATTCAGATTGCATCCTGATTCATTGTGAAACAGAATGCATCTCTCCTTAAAATAAAATAAAATAAAATAAAATAAAATAAAATAAAATAAAATAAAATAATAAAAAAATAAACAACCTCCCACAACAGGTGTAATGGGTAAATAAGTGTTACCATGGCATTGTGCTCCTCTGTGGCTTTCCCTTATTACAGATTTAGTTGTAAACATCGTTCTTGGCTAAGTTCCTCATTTGTACGACTCTTTTGTGATCTACCAAGTGTGAATATATGTGATCAGTCTTCGAGTACGTTAATGTATTGATGTTGATCCTGACCTTGGGATAAAGGAAACCCAACCCCCCCCCCCCACCAGTTCATCCCAGGTGGCTAGCAGGCCCTTGATACGTATGTGTCAAGGACCAAATGAATCCACTGCCCTATTACTTTATCACGTATAGCATAACCCTACTGAAGAGCTATTCCAAAAATCACATGGGCTCTACCCAAACCCACAACAGATACCTGTGGTTTTGATGCCTTACTAAATTTCTCATTATGTATTACATCTCTCCTTTTGTAAGCTGTTTCCTTTTCTCCTTTCTACCATATCTCCTTTTCGTGTAGATTTTGCACATTTCCATGACCCTCTGTTTAAAATGTTTATATCTCCTGGGGCACCTGGGTGGCCCAGTCGATTGAGCATCCAACTTCGGCTCAGGTGGTGATCTCGCAGCTCACAAGTTCGAACCCCGTGTGGGACTCTGTCCAGACAGCTCAGAGCCTGGAGCCTGCTTCAGATTCTGTGTCTCCCTCTCTCTCTGCCCCTCTCCTACTCGTGCTCTGTCACTCTCACTCAAAAAAATAAATAAACATTAAAAAACATTAAAATGTTTATGTCTCCCAAGAACTGGTAGTTGCTCCTTTCGGCTTATAGATGTACTAAAATGTGTTCTTTTTGCCTCTAGAATACTGATGACGGTAAATCTCTTTCTAAGAATAGTGCCGTACTAAAGCCCTTCCTGATCTTGAACTCTTAACCAATTATTGTTTCTTTTGTATTGCAGCCTACTAGTCAATTTCTACTTTGTCTTCTTAAGTGAATCAAAATGGAATTCATCTGGAGGTTAAACATTCTGGGAGCTGATACATGGAATCCCTCATATTTCAGCAAAATATCCAGCCACAGGAGAAAACTTAGAACCACTTCTGTATTTCCTGATGAGCTTGTCATTCATTCAATTCTTGAGAATGCCATTTCTCAAATGTGGTGCCTATCTTTCAAAGAAAGCAGGCAGATTTTCTGTGTGAATTGATACTTAACTGAGCAGTGGCTCAGATTTGCCTGAAACAGTCCCTGTTTGCACTTACTGTCCTGATATAATCTTCACAGCACTCCCAGAGTGTGCAGTTTAGTCACTGAATTATACATAGCCACGCTGCTCATCACCCCCAAGTTTTACATGGAATAAGAATACTACTTTTGCAGACGGTAGCTACACTTGCGGTGAGCACAGCATAACCTATAGACTTGTTGAATCGCTCTGCTGTACACCCGGAGCTAATGACACATTGTGTCTCACCTCTACTTCAATTAAAAAAAAAAATAAAAACAGAGGGGCGCCTGGGTGGCTCAGTCGGGTTGGGTGTCCCACTTCGGCTCAGGCAAGATCTCCCGGTTCATGAGTTTGAGCCCTGCGTCGGGCTCTGCTGACAGCTCACAGCCTGGATCCTGCTTCAGATCCTGTGTCTCCCTCTCTCTCTGTCCCTCCCCCACTTGCACTCTGTCTCGCTCTCTCTCTCAAAAATTAATGAACGTTAAAAAAAATTTTTAATAAAGAAACAATACTACTTAGCTCAACCCTCTGGCCTCTATCTTCTCATCACATCCTATCCCACCAAACTCTCCATTCGAAACAACAGAGAGCTAAGTAATTGCCACTTTCAGACTAGTCCTAGGCCTTGGCCTCTTATCAGGTAAGTTGGGAAGCTGTGACTCAAGGTAGAAACAATCTGACTTATCATTGAAAGATGTGGATGGCACTCAAATCAAAGCCACATGCTTACAAATATTTAGTAGCCTTGTAACAATCCACTCAAATGCACTCTTATAACTAACACTGCTTTGCTAGTTACAACCGATCCATTCATTAATTCACAAATACATATTGAGCCCTACTATGTGCCAGGTACTGTTCTAGCCACTGGGGATGCAGAGGTTAACATAAGATTTCTGCTCTCATGGAAATTACATTCCGGGGAGGGGAGACAGACAGTAAACAAGTAAACAAACAGATAAATAAGACAGATAAAGATGGTGGTAACTGCTACAAAGAAAATGAAGTAGATGGGGTAGAGAGTGTATGGTTTCAGTTATAGCTGGATTTTAATGACAGATCAGAAATCAGACACTCAAAGAAAATAGAAATATATATTTTTTTGTTCCCAGATATGAATCTGTCCAGGGCTAGAAGGTGGCTCCATCTGTCAGGGCTTCCAAGAACCAAGATTTCTTTGATCTCGCTGTCCATGCCCTAAGGTGGTGTCCTCGTGTGCAAGTTTGGGATAGCTCACCAGCCTGTGTCTGCATTTCAGCCTATGGGAAAGGAATAGAGAACATTCTTGCCGGCATCTTGGCATTAAGGAGGTGGCCCACATGTGATTTATTTTCATTCCTCTCATTTCCCATTGACCCAAACTTCGTCACCCAGCCACAGCTACTTACAAGGTCATCTGGGAAATGCAGTGTCTATTTGGGCAGTCAGATGCCCATCCAAAGCCCAGACAGTTCTATTATTTTAATAATAAAGGACTAAAAGGCCCAAGTTGTGATCTCTGCTGTAATTGTCCTGTTGTACCCTGTGCTCAAGAGATAGGGCTGTTTTAGATAGGAATTTGTTTAGGTAAAGTAGTCAGGGAAGACATAAGACCTGAAAGACAAGGAAGAGGCAGATGTGTAACATACACAGGAGTTAAAATCAGCAGTCATGAGTTAGGATGACAATGAACATATGTACATTTCACACTAAAGTTTTAATTCATGTTTAGTTTTGTTAATTGTTACAATATGTCCTTATTCAGTATAAGCTCACTGACAAAGCATATCCATCTATCATCTATCTATCATTTTTCCAAGTTGGTGAGATTCTCAGTTGTTTACATTCCATCCCTGGTTGTTTTCCATACATCTGACACATAGCTCCAGTGAAAATTTTATATAGATGATTGTTGGGTGGACACTAAATTCTGAAAGCTTGATATTTCCATTTGTTTTTCCAATCATCTTGAACTTCTAAACAGCAATTACCATCTCCTAAACACCCTTTGCAATCCACCCCATGACCTAAGCTACTGAGTAGCTCCATGGAGAGGCTAAGAGACTATAGAATGGGGAAATCTTGTTCTAAAGTGCAAGGGACTTCTAAATTTAAGACTCACTCATTAGTCAGATGGATTGTATACAAAGCAAGAAGTGTTTTGACATTGATTATGAGGGAATAAAATGCTTGTTGGAAAGGCATCTCGTCCTTGCCTGATTCTGGGCACTTGCCATGCATTGGATCAATTCAGGTCTAATTAAAACGGTAAGAAACACCACCCGAGGCAGACCTGTAATCCATCTGGCCAAATGTTCAAGCTACATAGAAGCATCCAAATATTCTGGATGAGGTGGTCCAGTGCCCAGTCTGATTCAGCCACAGCTACGTAGGAATATTGCCCTAATAGCCCTGACTTTCATCTACCGAAATGGGGAGCTATGAGTCAGGATGTCACCTCCCAAGTCTTTGCTCCCTCTCAGGAAAGCCATCATCTGCCTCTAAGCCCATGAGCATCTATTAGTTAAAAAACAGACCTGGCTCCTGACAATGATCCCAGGCATGTGTGCTTCACAATAATAAGTCTAAAATGTTGGGGATAATAATGAACATAATGACACATTCTTAGCTCTGAGCTCAGATCCTGGATTTTCCTGAAATCCAAAGCTCACACATCCCTAGCTTTTTAAACCCTTGAAATATAAGATACGTGAAGGAGATGTCTGCAGACTGAAAGTCTGGCACTTGGAAGCTTTGGGAAGTAGTTTGCACTTAACTAACAAGAAGACAGAAAGCTATCCACAATACACAAAGGCACAGAAGCATTCTTTGATCTACTAAGACGTTCCTGGCTGGACAATGTTTTGGAAAATAATCAAATTGAATTTTAATTCCATCCTTTCTCCATTTGAAAAAGGAGGACTCTGGGGCACAGAGGAATTCAGGCACTTGCCCCAGGTCACAAAGTCAGTGAAGAGCAAAGCAGTAAGTGAACCAAGTGTCCAGGGCCCTTTTCATTCTACCACGGTGTTGCTTGTTGAAAATAGTGTATTTCTGTTTTGGCATTCTTGAGTCTACAGAGCTGCAAAGTAAGATCTTGGCATAGTATAGCGCAGTGTCGTAATCTTCCTCCCAACTCTTAACGCTTCCCCCTGTCCTTACGACCATATAAGGAATCGAATCTTTATCAGGGTTCCCAATTAGCTTTGACAAACCTGATGTCTCGCCAACCAGTATACTGCATCATACCCACTGACTCCAACAGGCAAATGATTCCATTAAATTCCTAGACTTAATATCTCAGCTAAAAACGGCCATCTGTTCACACTTAATTACCATCTTCCCAAAACGTATTTATTTGACAATCTTAAAGGATAACTCCACTTGTAGAGAGGACCGAGGTTTGAATTGTTAGCCTTTCTGCTGAAGAGCCGTCAATTAAACTTAACATTAGCTCAAATCCAGTTCAAGCCCTACTGGAAATAGAAACACATTTTTTTCAGATGGTTCTGAAAACATCCTCGGATTTATTTCTTAAAAAGAAAAATTTTAAGAACAAATGGCAAAAAAAGCAGCTACTTTTTTTTGGCATTTCTTTCTTCTTAGTATTCTTTCTTAAATATGCTTTTCTTGAAAAAAGAAATGGGAGGGGAAAAATTCAGCTGCCAGATAGATGTACCTTATCATTAATTGGCTTAACATACCAGACAAGAAGCCAGCTAGCTGCATTAACCTCCTGTCACCAGCCCTGTGTGCCTCTTAGAAGGACTTTTGTGGGTTTCAATCACTGTACTCAAGCAAACCTTTATTCTTGCATCCCTCCTGTAGTGACTGGATTTGTGTGGCCATTCAAAGTCTCCTCTGAATGTTTTAAATAGCCAGAATCTCAATAGCTCTCAACTTTGCAGATGATTGGGCTTTAGCTTTGGTTGGATTCTACATCAGGTGCTTTTACAAAGTTACAGCAGAAAAAGGAATTCACTGCCCATTTCAAATCAACTTATAAAACCTGATAGTCAGAACATTCATTACCAAGACTTTTTTGGCTTAACTATTAGCTATCCCACGAGACAAAATATCCCTATCAAAAAAGCACTGTTCTATTTTGGGAGTTATTTTCTGGACTGAAGAAGAACGAGTTGAACCGCCTCTGGCCATCTGTATATGTTTCTTCACTTTCGTAGCCTTTGCTGATTGGAATGCATTCTGGTATCTTGGCCTCTCAGGCAATTAAGAAGCTTTCCAGAGACCAACAGTTGTATAGGAATAGCTTGTAAGCAGCATGTATTCGCTTATTTAAGAAATAAATATTATTGGGGTGCCTGGGTGGCTCAGTCATTTAAGCATCTGACTCTTGATTTTGGCTCAGGTCATGATCTCACGGTCGGTCATGAGATGCAGCCCCATGTCAGGCATGGAGCCTACTTAAGATTCTCTCTCTCCCTCTGTCAAAAATAAAAATAAAAAATAAAAAATAAAAAAAAATAAATATTATCGCCTACGATGAGCCAGTTTCTATGCTAATATCTGGGAATACATCCGTGAGCCAGGTAGACAAGTTTGCTGTCTTCATAGAGCTGACAAGAGAAAGAAACAGAGACAGAGAGACAGAGAGAGCGAGAGAGAGGAAGGGGAGGGAGGGAGACTAAAATCACAACCTAACTACACAGAAAAAGAAAAATTGTCAAAGAAGTCTGGACTTTAAAAAATAAATCTCAAAAAATAGTATACTGTTTCAATGTTTTAAATACTGATCTATGAAAAATATAGGAATTCGGACACCTGGATCGCTTAGCCAGTTAAGCATCCAACTCTTGGTTTAGGCTCAGGTCATGAACTCATGGTTCACGGGTTCAAGCCCCATGTTGGGCTCTGCACTGACGGTGTGGAGCCTGATTGGGATTCTCTCTCTATCTCTCTGCTCTCTCTCCTCTCTCTCTTAATCTCTCTCTCTCTCTCTCTCTCTCTCTCAAAAACAAATAAATAAACATTAAAAGAAAAAGGAAAAGAAAGGAATTAACCTTGTTTCATTGTTACTGTATGTCAAGGGCTTTACATATATTGTTCATTTTATTTTTATAAAAATCTTTGTAGGTAGATACAAAGGAAACTGAGGCTCAAAAAATCGAAGTACCCAGAATAAAAATATACCCTGTAAATTATAAAGCCAATAATCATATCCACAGTCATCTGATTCAAAATCCATGCATGTACTCCCATACCTACTGAATTCCTGAGTCTTCTTTGGCACTTTAGCTGAAAAAGTCACATTGCTTCAGACTTCTCTTCAGTTAGAAGTAAGTATGCAAGGTTCTCTAGCTGATATCTTTATCCCTAACAGGAATAAGTGTGTAAGAATCCAAAAAAGAGTCTCAACCTTATGTAAAATCTCCAGAGATGACAACCTCCCCCATCTCTAGTGACACACTCTGATGTTTCTGATTCCATAAGCCCACTAGTACTCAATGAGCTGCTTCTTGGTTAGCGAGTTCTCATTGCCAGATCAAGCTTCTGTGCTGATCTGGGATTGAGCTCTTGTAAAAAGAAAACCCAGAACTGAAAGGTCAAATAGTTTATATATCTCAACATTCATTAGTCATAAAACATGAATGAACAACAACAACAAAATCTAGTTTCCTAAGCGTATTACAGTCTGCTGGTACAAATCTTTCATTTTAAACACCAGTAAAGGATGGTCCTGAAAACTACAGAACACTGCTAAGAGAAAGTGAAGAAAACCTAAATAAATGGGAAAATATACCATATTCACGGATTGAAAGGCTCAATGTCATTAAGATAACAATTTTCCCCAAATTGATTTACATTTCCATACAAAGCCAACCAAAATTCCAGCAGGCTTTTTTTTTTTTGGTAAAAATCCACAAACTGACTGTAAAATGTGTATGGAAATGCAAAAGACCTTGACTATCCAAAGCCAAAGCACTTGTTTAGAAAGGAAAACAGGGGCACCTGGGTGGCTCAGTCAGTTAAGTATCTGACTTCAGCTCAGGTCATGATCTTATGGTTCATGAGTTTGAGCCCCATGTCGGGCCCTGTGCTGACAGCTTTGAACCTGGAGCCAGCTTCAGATTCTATGTCTCCCTCTTTCTGCCCCTTTCCCGCTTGCACTCTGTGTGTGTGTCTCTCTCAATAATAATAAAAATATTAAGAAACTTTTTTAAAAATTTAAAAAAATAAAAAGGGAAACAAAGTTGGAAGACTTACCCTACCTGATTTCAAAAATTCTTATAAAGCTACAATAATCAAAACAGTGTGGCACTGGTAAAAAGATAGACATATCCATCTATGGAAGAGAATAGAGAATCCAGAAATAAACCCACACACATTTGGTCAATTGATTTTTTACAAAAATGCAAAGGGAATTCAATGGAAAAAGGAAAGTCTTTTCAACAAATGATGCTGGATAAACTATACAGAAAAAAAATTACCATTGACGCTTATCTCACACCATACATAAAAATGAACTCAAAGTGAATCATAGACCAGAACTTGAAACGAAAACTCTAAAGCTTTCTACAAAAAGCATAGGAGAATTATGACCTTGAAGTAGAAGACAGATGTTTCTCGGATAGAACACAAGAAGCACACGCCTGAAGAGGGAGAAAAACGATACATTGATCTTTGACAAAATTAAAATGTTTACTATTTGAAAGCCACCACTAACACAATAAAGCAGCAAGCCACAGACCTGGAGAAAATATTTGCCAAGCATATATCAGACAAGTACTTACATCCAGAATATATAAAGAATTCTTATTACTCAATAGCAAGGTATCCTAATTTTTAAAATAAGCAAAAAATAAATAAATAACAAAACAGGGCACCTGGGTGGCTCAGTCAGTTAAGCATCAGACTCTTGATTTCAGCTCAGGTCATGATCTCATGGTTTGTAAGATCAAGCCACACATCGGGCTCTACGCTGATAGCATGGAGCCTGCTTAGGATTCTCTCTCTCCCTCTCTCTCTGCCCCTCACCCCACTTACGCTCTCCCTCTCTCTTTCAAAAATAAACATTTAAAAAATAAATAAAATAAGTAAAAATTTAAATCGACACTTTACCTTAAAAGGCCTACAGTTAGTCCATAAGCATATGAAAGGATATTCAAATTATCAGTCATTGGGAAAACGCAAATTAAAATCATGAGATTCCACTATACATCCAATAAAATGACTAACATACATTTTTTAATTTTTTTAAGTTTATGCATTTACTTTGAAAGAGAGGGCCCATGTTGGGGAGGGGCACAGAGAGAAGAAGAGAGAGAACCCCAAGCAGGCTCTGCACTGGCAGCATGGAGCCCAATGTGGGGCTCAAACTCACAAACCATGAGATCATGACCTGAGCTGAAATCCAGAGTCACATGCTTAACCACCTGAGCCACCAAGCACCCCAGTTTTTAAAGTGACAATAGTAAGTGTTGGAACTGCTGTTGAAAATAAAAAATTGGACAATCGTTTTGGAAAACAGTGTGGTAGTTCCTTTAAAAGTTCAACAGCCACCTACCATACTACTTTGCTAGTTTACTCATAGGTTTTTACCCAAGGGAAATGGAAACATATCCACTCTAAGACTTGCACACAAATGTTTGTAGCAACCATATCGGTGATAAACAAAAACTGGAAACAACTCAAGTGTCCATCAACAAACAGGTAAATGGATAAACAACTTGTGGCATGTCCATATAATGCGAAACTACTCAGCAACAAAAATAAAGAAACTATTGGTATGCTTAACAAATTGAAATCTCAGAAGGATCTCAAAATCATCATGCTGAGTGAAAAAAAGCATGGCAACAAGAAGTCTATACTGTATGATTCTATTTACATGAAATTCTAAAAAATGTAAACTAATCCATAGTGACAGAAGGCAGATGAGTGGCTGCCTGTGGATCTTGGCAGAGGGAGGGATGGATTACGAAGGAGCTAGAGGAAAATTTAGGCGAAGAGAAATAATTGTTAACTTGATTATGGTGATGGTTTCATGAGTGTATACATTTGTCAAAACTGATAAAATTGTATGCCGTAAATATCTGCAGTTCACTGTACTTCAATATTATCTCCATAGAGTTGTAAAATACATTGAGGCATTTCATCTAACTGCCCCAACTCCAAGTCAGTGCAGTGGATTGCTGCTGTCTTTGCTACATATTTAGATGTATCTCACATGGTCCCTGTTCCCGAGCCCAGTTCCCAAGTTGGTCACACTAGACTGTAGAGTAATAAGATGTCGTTTTTGAAATGTGGAAAGAATGAAAGCATTAACTAACACACAGAAACCATACATGGTGGTTAAGATTAAGGATCTCAGAGTTATGGTTTTCTATTCCTTGTCCTTGCTAGTGATCTATCCTAATTTGGAACTCCCTCCACCTGGTACACAGTTGGAACTCAACAACTGTTAATGCTTTTATTTCCCTAGTTCAGAGTTTAGGCTTATCAACAAGCCCTGAAGTGTCCACAATAACATGTAACTCACATGGGACTATTGAGTTCAGAGATAGATCTGCAGCATATAAGTTTATGCTGATATATAAGTTTATGTCCTATGTCATAACTGACATATAAGTTTAGCAGATGCATTGTTTTAACATTACAGCTGCTTCTGATCCTAATAGTAGCACTCTATTTTTATCATTCCAAAGTACAGTAAATGTTCATTTAATTGACTGTAAGAAGATAGGGACCTAAGCATATGGGTATCTACTACATGCCAGTCACTGTGCTAGAAGCTTCCTATACCATTTCTATAAATGATCCTCACCATAAACCACTCCTGGCTTATACCTGATATGATGAGGCTTGGCTTCCTTAAGGCTATGGACACAGTGTGGAATAATGAAGCAGGATTTGAACCCACCCAGGATTTTGGGTACGCAACCTACATTCTGTGCATTGTGCCATATCCTTCCATATCAATGTTTGTGGGTTTAGAAAGGGTCACTCTACAATTTATCTTCCAAATGGAGACACTTATAAGAGTGAGTGTGGCAGAGGGTCTTTTAATAATTATTCCAGGACAGTGGTATAGACCAGGATTCTGATGGGCAAATTGAAGTGGATGGTCACCCTAATCTGAGTTACCAGCTGTTCAAGCAGTATTTCAAAGCAAAGAGATATCAAGCAGGAAAGTGAGAAGAGACGTGTCACAGGCTGAATGCTGGTCCAATAGGCTCTCTGGAAAGGAAGACAAGACTCTAATTTCGAGGAAAAGATTTTGAGACATGACCTAGTTTCTTCCTATTCACAGTGTGATTTGCAGACCAACAGCAGCATTAGGGAGCTCTGTTAAAAACACAGAGACTCTTGAGCTCCATTTCAATCTTACTGAATCAGAATCTGTGTTTTAACAAGATACCCTAGTGTTTCACACATCAAAGTTTGAGAAGCACTGGTCTAAAGGTCTACAACCTCCCTACTACCCATCCGAGTAACCATGGGTGGCTTGAAAAAAGAGAGCAATTCCAAGGGCCCATCACCCAGAGATCCTGATTCTGTGGATTGGGGGTGCAGACCTAGGAATCTATATTTTAAATTATCTCTCCATGAAACTGTTGAGGAGAGGACAGTTGGTTTGGGTCCCGCTAATCTAGAGTATTCAATGCAAAAAGCACTCGAGTTTTCATTAAAAATCATCCAGAAAGTTAAAATGGAGACAGCTTGAGATACTCTGAGATTCACTATATTTACATTTTTATCTAGATATTTATCTATTTTCAGCCATAAAATCCTTGGAGAGCTAGATTCCATAATAGGAAATTATGTTAGCCGAGGAAATTTTAGTGAAATGAAACAAAGCATAATTTCTCTAAGGAAGACCTTCCAGATCCTGGAGCAAACCCACAGCCATTAAGTGTACCCAGACATAGACACAAAGATACAATCAGACCAAGAAGATAGCCAAATGGTGCTTCCCAGTACACTCACAGCACCGTGGCCATGATTTCTTGGTCCTTGTAAGGATCTGCCCCCCTAACCTCTTCCGCAGGCCCAGAGTTGTGTGCACAGACTGTGTTTCTCTGTCATTTCTCAGGGTACTGAAACACAACAGAAGCTAAGCCTAAACAATTACAGACACCTCACCGTGTTATACTCACTCTTCTTCCCACATTTCTTCTTGGCAGTAAATTTGTTGTTATGTGTCTAATGGATTTCTAGTGAAGAAAAATTCTGCTATTAAGGTCAATGACTGGAATGAATCCAGAAACCCAGATCTTTATCTCTGGTGGAAAAGATGCAGGATCAAATGCATAAACAATGTAGTCCAGAATCGGGACAAAATGTCAAGGTCGTGTACACAGATGTTCTCATTCAAACTCTCAAACGAGAACAGTTCAGAGAAGTAAAATAAGATAGAAGGCAAAAAGAGAGTGCACAACCTGGCCTTCTGAACCAGGTCCAGCAATAGGTCCCCACAGTTATTGACCTCAGGTGGGTCCTTGGAAGGAACACTGGAAATTTTAAATGTCTCAGATACAGGCTTCCCATTCTTTTTATTCTCCACCTTTTGACATGATGTCTCATTACTTCTACTGTGTTTTACCTTTTCAATATTTTATAATGAAAAAAAAAAAGGAAAATATACATTCCAGTAATCATGGTCTAGATACAACCACTGTTAACATTGTGCCCCATTTGCCTTATTTAAATTTTTGGTGAACCACTTTCAACTGAATTGCAGATATCATGACCCTTTACTGTTAATCATTTTAGTTCACTTATCCTAAGAGAAAACCCTCATGCATAACCACAATACCACTAAAACGTTTTGAAGAAAACTGGCAAAAACAATTCCCTAATATCACCTAATATCCAGTCCTTATTGAACTTCTCCCAATTGTACCCAAAATGTCTTTACCTTTTATTTGGACAATTTCCAAGGAGCCAAGTTAAAGAACTCATTACCTACCACTCAGGTGGTACCATTGATTTCTCTATTATATCTGTTTTACCACATGTCTTTACATCTGCCCCTATGTGTTTTTCTTCCATAAATTCACTTCATTTTTTGACATATTTCAAAGTAAAATGTATCAGTATAGTTTACCCTTAAATATTCTGTATGGTAATCATTATGTAGAGTTCAATAATCTTTTCTTCTGGTGGAAAGTTTATATACAATAAAATGCACAAATATTAAATTACATTGCTGACTTTTAACAAACACATACAGCTATGTAACTCAAGTCCATATCAAGAAATAGAACATTACCAGGAAGTTCTTTCGTGACCCTACCCAGACAACCCCCCCCTCCTCCACTTCCCATTCTTACACAAACACTTTTATGGTGTTTTTCACCACACATTAGTTTTGCCTATTCTAGAACTTCATGTAAATAGAATTGTGCAGTGTATACTTTTTGGAGTTGGCTTCTGCCATTCAAACTAATATTTTTGAGACTCATCCATGTTGTCGTCTGTATCCACAGTCCCTTCCTTTTTATTACTGAGAAGGACTCCACCTCGGTTGTTTCTAGGCTTTGGCTAGATGAAATGTCTATGAAAATTCCTGTACAGATGATTTTTGTGAACATATCTTTTCATTTCTCTTGGATAAATACCTAGAAGAGGAATTGCTGGCTCCTAGGGTCGAATATGTTTCATTTTATGAGAAACTTCCAGACTTTCTTCCAGAGTGCACGTATCATCTTACATTCCCGCCAACAGGGTATGAGATTTCTAATTGCTATGTTTTCCTTTTTTCCTTTTGCTCTTATCTTTTTAAATTCCTTCCTTCTACTTACTTTGGGTTTACTCCATTCTTTTTCTAAAGAGGATCCTCAATTACTGATTTTGAACCCTCTATTCAAATATAAGCATTTATTTTTTTTCTGTTCTTGATATCTACTTTATTTTATTTTTTTAATATAATTTATTGTCAAGTTAGCTAACATATGGAGTATACAATGTGTTCTTGGCTTTCGGAGTAGATTCCTATGATTCATCACTTACATACAACACCCAGTGCTCATCCCAACAAGTGCCCTCCTCAATGCCCATCACCCATTTTCCCCTCCCTGCCCTGCCCACCCATCAATCCTCAGTTTGTTCTCTGTATTTAAGAGTCTCTTATGGTTTGACTCCCTCTCACTTTGTAACTATTTTTTTTCCTTCCCTTCCCCCATGGTCTTCAGTTAAGTTACTCAAATTCCACATATGAGTGAGAACATATGACATTTGTCTTTCTCTGACTTATTTCACTTAGCATAATATCCTCCAGTTCCATCCACATTGTTACAAATGGCAAAATTTCATTCTTTCTCATTGCCAAGTAGTATCCCATTGTATATATATACACCACATCTTCTTTATCCATTCATAAGTTGATGGACATTTGGGCTCTTTCCATAATTTGGCTATTGTTGATGGCACTGCTATAAACATTGGGGTACATGTGCCCCTATGAATCAGCACTCCTGTATCCTTTGGATAAATTCTTAGTAGTGCTATTGCTGGGTTATAGAGTAATTCTATTTTTAATGTTTTGAGGAGCCTCCACACTCCTCCGGTTTGCATTCCCACCAACAGTGCAAACTGGTGTAGCCACTCAAATATAAGCATTTAAAGTCATACATTTCTATAAGCATCGCTGTAACCACTTCCCACAATTTGGACATGCTATGCTTCTGTTTTCTTCTAGTTTAAAATATTTTCTAATTTCTTTTGTAATTTATTTCACCCATAAGTTGTTAAAAAGTGTTTTGTTTAATTTGTAAAATGTTAGGGGGTTCCTAGATATTTTATTGTTACTTATTTTTAACTTAATACTATTATGATCAGAGAATCTACCCTGTGTAATTTCAATCCTTTTTGAATTATTGAGGCTTGTTTTATGGCTCAACACACAGTCTATTTTGAGCAATCCACTGTATACTTGAAAAGAATGGTTATTTTTCGGTATTGGGGTATAAGGTTTTGCAAATATCAATTAAGTCCAAGTTGGTTGGTAATCTGGTTTAGATATCCTATACCTTTATTGATTTTTTTTTTTTTTTTGGCTTTGTTTTTCTACCAGTATGGAAAGAGGAGTTTTAATCTCCAGCTATGATTTTAGAATCACCTATTTCCTCTTGCTTCTGTCAATTTTTACTTCAATGTATTTTGAAGATCCAAAATGTGTTTTATAACTCCTATTTTTCAAAATAGATATAGTCAAGTATTCTTACCAAAAGGCTGAAACTGAATTTTATCAAGCCTTTAGACTTATCTAATTCCCTACCTTGAAGAGTAACAAGTTAAATAACATTATGAGGAAACGATCAGGTACATCCAGAATGAGGGTCAGTATACAAGATCACTGGCCTGTTCTCTTCAAAATGTGCAGGTCATAAAAAGAGAGAGATTAGGAGAACGGTCCTACTTTACAAGATTTAAGAGATACATCAACTAAATGCAATGCTCTCTTTTAAACCATCGATCACATTTACATAAGCAACCAAGACTTGAGAGAGATAGTGTTATAATATTCCACTTTGAATATTAGAGAGGATAGATAGCCAGGTGAGATAGTCCTGAGTGCACAAAGAAGATAAGATTCGTTGAAGGCAAGGAGATCAACCCAATCCAAGGAAGAATCCTTTGGCAGTTTCCCCGTTAGAGTCCCTGAGCCAGATCTACAGCATCAGGGTGTCCGGGAACTTTGTGTGATGGGGCTGGAGGTAAAGAGACGGAATTCTCAGGGTAACCACGCATGCCATAAATCATTCTGTCTCAACTGGAGGCCTCTGACCACCAAAAAGGAAAGCAAAGTTGTTCATATGTGCTGCTTCTAAGTTGGTTTTTATCATGTACACTGTGCTGTGTAGCCACAATCCCCACATCAGGAATGCAGTGCTGGTTTCCCACCTGCTAGGAATATTTTCAGATGACAGCTCTCTACTCTCTGGAAGTGGCCTCAACTCAAGAAACCATTGCACCCAACGTCACAGCCCACTTCTAGGGAAGCCCATCTTCAAGACCAGGTCAACCTAGTTAAAGAGTTTGCTCCCTCACTCCAACCTGGCACAACTCCAAAGGACTATATCAACC
Organism: Panthera uncia; assembly: GCF_023721935.1. NCBI lineage: Eukaryota > Metazoa > Chordata > Mammalia > Carnivora > Felidae > Panthera > Panthera uncia. The sequence continues at coordinate 10,334,535 of NW_026057579.1, forward strand.
TCAGACCTTCCTATCGGGTTGCCTGAGCTCTTGTTAGTTGGAACCACATCCAGTCTGTCCCTCTACCGTGTCCTCCTGGTTCCAATCATTCCATACTTGTTGATCCCAAGAACTCCCTAGTATCCTTCCTGTGTACTTATCTCCATCTCGGAGTCTGTTTCCTGGAGAATCCACCCTGCAGCAAGGTTACCTAGCCAATTACCTTGAGAGAACTCATGATGCTTTTATTGTTATTAAACCGCATTTATTCGGATTTTGCAGAAGGAGAAATCAAGGCACAAAATCTCTGCGACTTGCTCGAGATTATACGAGGTGCCAACATTGCGTGAAGGCAGTGTGCCAAGGCATGAGCGAGAACCACACAAATACCCTGCCAAGTTTTCATCTCTGTATATAATTTATTTTTGCTACAACAGAGTAAAACTCACCATTCCAGCAATGTGTGCCAGATGGAATGTCAAGATTTGTGGATTTGCAGAGTGGGTGCAGAGTGGGGAGTAACAGGTTTAGAACAAATATTAAGCAGAGTATTCAAAGAACGATAGTGTGTTTACTAGAAATGTGATATGCTCTCCTCATGAGTATAGAAGAGAAGGTGGGCAGGACAGGAAATCTGCTGAAATGGCAACACCAGGCCAAAGAATGACAGTGACCGTTGGAATAGCCGTAGGTGTTTTAGAGACTCTGGCGGTTTTGCAGTAGGAGTAGAGTTGATTGTTCTGTTGTCCACTTTAAATGTTTGGAGATTTGCCATCAAAATGTCTAGGATTCAAAAGTCAGCACTGAATGCCAAAAAGTTGAGACCCCTGAGCTGAAGATGAGAACCCAGGAAATCACCCCACTACCCACCCCACTTCACCGTGAGCTCTCTCTGCACTCATATGTTAAAACAGAAGAATGGATATAATTCTTATTATCCCAAATTGAGAAGCTTGTGATATTTCCTAGGAAAATTAAGCATATTGGTATTTTAAGCATTATGAACAGAGGGTTGGCAACCAGAAAAGAATATAAAGAAGGAGGGAGGCATTAACTTAAGGAGGGGAGCCGGCATTTTGATAAATGTGGCCCCATAGAGTGAACAAAAACATGGCACTTCATTTTGACAGTGTCTACACTGTCTCTTTATTTTCTTTTCTCTTTCAGTTTGTTGGCACATTCCCTGCCATCCACATTCCCTCCAGCGGAGCCCATCAGCTGAGCAGCACAAAGCCCTCTTTGTACCCTTGAAAGTGAAGTATTGATAAGCCCAAAGGAATCAGATGAGACAGGTTTCTGGTTCTTTCAGGCATCAGTGAGGTCTGGTTCTTTCAGGCATCACAACGTCTGTGGCTGGGGCTCCAGAGTCCCATATGAACTACCGTATTCCATGACTTATTGGCAAATCTGCGACTGTCTTACACAGACCGAAGCCCAAAGCCTACTCCCTGATGTCAGGATTGGCCACGGTCGTGATCTCAAATTCATCACATAACCACACAACCTTTTATTTCATGCAAGCCCGTGAAAAAGTCACAAAATTCACTTACAGATCTTGGTTGTAAAGCTATTTAAAACAAAGGAAATATTTTGACTAGGAAGCCAAAAGTCGAGGAGAGTTTTAATCCTCTGCCACATCTTATCTACGGCCCCTTCTCGTTATTCTCCTAACAGACGGGGGTTTTTTTTCATTAATGCGGCTGGCAGCACTGACTTCACCTAGAGGGGAATGTAACCCAGAGCAGCCAACAAGAACTTGAAATTCTCTGGGTTTTGTCACTTGCTGTTAGAATCGCAGCTTTTTCTAAATTTAGGGTGGTGAATCATATTAAGTAGTGACCTGACTGCAAAGCTTCATCAAGTTTGTGCAAGGGTGCAATTAACAACGTATCTGACTAAAGGTCAATAAGGTTTCAGAGCCTCCTCCTGGTTCGACACCACAAAAGAAAATGACACTGTGAACTGGGCTTTGTTTGCAGGACAAAATGCAGATGTGTTTGCTTGCATTTTTTAGCTTCCTTTTCTAATGCTCACAGTATAGTTTATGGATTCATAGCATATGCATATGTCAACTTGTGGCTCTAAAGGATTAATTTCACTTTATCCAATGTGCTGCTAAACCTCTAAGGGAATTCGTGGTTTAGTGTGATGGGCTGACATAGCATTAATTTAATTCAGATTCTGTTTCTCATCCTGTCACAATTTAACTAATACAGCATTGTTTGTGGGAATTCGGATACGGTTATTTAATGGAAGAAAAATGACAAATAAGACATTCTTCAGCTCTCTCTGATTCCAGCCAATCCCTCATTCCTTATGTCCACAGGGCATCAAGAGCTGAGGAACCTACTTCCGTCCAGCAGCTGGCTTCCCACCTTCTCCCGGCTGCTGTTGCCTTAGTTCAGAGGTCTCCGGCTTTCCCAGGAGCATCACAGAAACCTCCTACCTGGTCTTTCTTTTGCCAGGGTCTCTCTGCTCTGCACCTGAGATTCTTTCTAATCTGATCATGTTGCTCCCTTCCTAAAAACCCTTCTTGGGTAGGTAACCTTTGCCTGAAAGATAAAATAGAAAGAAAAAAAAAAAAAAAAGGCTTTATGGAAGTACATAGCAGTTCTGGCTTCGTGATGTTACGTGAATGAATGAATTCACCACAGTCTACTGCCTTATCCTCAGATTCATAAGCTCAGAAGTTTGATCAGTATCTCAGCATGGACTCACATTAACTAATCCCACCAGATTCCTGTAGGAACCAAAATCATCGGCATATTAATTCTCATT